>NW_009953964.1:5288626-5292183 GCF_000747805.2 Chaetura pelagica
GCTGAACTGCACTGGGCTGCTCACAGGACTGCTTAGGAAGGACTGCTTAGCCCTCCCTGACTTAGGAAGGGCAAGAGCCTAGGGAAGGACAAACCAGCACATGCTGTTCAGTTATGTCTGACCACAATGGTCCTGCCTGCCCAGCACTCTGCTCCAGTGCTGTAGCAGGAGAGGGCAGCCTGATACTGATGTTATAAGTACTGGCATTTGTTCTTCCTCACAGAGGGGCTGAAGGTGCTACCTCCAGGGAACACCCAATGCTGCCATCCCAGTGCCGCCATTAGGCCCCAGGGAGCTTTTATACCAGCGCTAGAGGAGGAGCAGAGCTCAGCTCCCAGGACAATTGCCTTGTCTTCTAAACCCATGCAGAGCAAAGAGCAAGCATGAGCTTACATTCTGAGAACAGCAAGGTGGCAGCCTTTGCTTAGAGCAGATCTGAAATGCCCTTGGAGAATTCATCTTTCCCACTGTCCACTGTATGCTCAGAGCAGTCCTGGAGCTGGCTCAGGCCTTGCTTGGGGAGGTGGAAGGGGAGGCTTAGACTGGGGAAGACCCCAGAGAGCTACAGACAAGTACAGTCTCCGTGCCACTTTCTGATGTCAGCCTTGTCACTTCTTGAACCTGAACTGCCACCTCCTTATGTCCTCTCTTGTCCTTCTCCTGCTTCCCCAACATGCTTTTCCCAGTCCCATGGAGATACTGGTCTCTACCCAGGCACGTTGGCCGCCGTCGGACTCTTGGGGATTTGTACACCAGTGGATGGGGTCAAGGTGGACTTCATGGAGACTTGTTCAGCTGGCTATATTTTATGCTTGCAGCCTTCTTGTTTGCATGTCTGCTCACTTTGCATGTGAGGGACCCCACTTGTGTCAGTCCTCAACGCATGCTGTACATGCTCTTCAGCCTTCCATTAGGTCCACCTGTGTCCACCTCTTTCCTCCATCAGCTATTCTTCCTAACTTTTTGAGGATTGTTTGTGTACTGAGGCTGGAGTTTCTGCTTTTCCTCAACACACATGTGCACTGCTGCCTTAGTTCCTCTAAGAACAACTCCTCTGAGCCTTGGCCCTGGGGTTGGTGGCTCAGATGGGTTCAGGAGGAAAAAAGCCAGCTTGGTTTTTGCTGGATGTCACAGGACATTTTCTGCTTTGACTCATTTAGATGAATGGGGGTGGGAAATCAGACCCTTCAAGGGCTATGGTCTTCCCAGAAGACAAAGCCAGGAGACAGGCCTGGTGGGAACATATGAATGTCCGGAGTTGTGGGTTTTAGAGGCAGACTTTTGCCAATGTTCCTTTCTCTCTGTTATGGCACTGCTTAAGCACAGGCAGTTGCTTTCCTGGGTTTGCTCCAGAGAGGACAGGAGAAGGTGAGGCAGAAAGGTGGATGGATGGACATGTTTGTCTGACATGTTGTCCACATGGCTGTTAGGATGTTTCCTCTTTCTCTTAAAGGGAAGAGCACCCCATGTCTCTGCTTACTGTTGTTTGGTCCAGTGGACAGGATATCAGACTGTTCTCCAGGCTCAACATGCGGCTTTGACCAATGTCTTGGGTGACCCAACTGTTGAACAGGGAAGTTCACGTAGACCTGCTGTTGTAGAGAGCTGCATGAGAGCATGTCTGTGTCCTCCATAGAGGACAGTTCTTCTTTAAAGGCTCTGAGAAAGGACTTTGAACTGGAAGGGCTTCTGTGAAGAGCAGCTAAAAGGAGAGCTGTCATATAAAAGATAGTTTAGTCCTATGGGAGAGGAGGAACTGTTTTAGACAACTTCTCCTTGGACCAGACTAGCTCACCAAACCTTACATTTTGAAATGCAGCTGGGTTTGTTTTGAAATACATTTCACTGGCATTTCTTTTATGAATGGTTGTGTATCTCTGTGTGTTCACACCTGTGTTACAAGAGGAATTACTATATAAAGCACGTAAATGTTGTTGAGTCCAGGTTTCTGTAAAACAGTATCTCTGTGAAACTGCACTTTGTTTCCAACAGCGGAGAAGTACACAGTTATTTACCCATATACTGCAAGAGACCAGGATGAAATGAACCTGGACAAAGGGGCTGTGGTGGAGGTGATCCAGAAGAACCTGGAGGGCTGGTGGAAAATCAGGTACTGCCCCTACCTCTTCCTCTTCCCTGGCACTGCAGCTGGGCCTGTGCAAAGCAGAGACCTAATGCATGTGGGATGTGCATTTGGGAAGGCAAGTTCAGGGTATCAAGAAGCACCAGAACTCGTTTCTCTTCAGCCCTACAAACCAAGGCTAACTGACATCTAGGGCTCCAGCCAAGCATAGCTGTGGTTAAATGTCTTTAAAATCCCCCAATTTCCTGTGCTGGGAGGGGGACTGCATCACAGCATCACATGCCCCAGCAGTGCAAAGGGAACCAGTGTGTTACATCATGTGCTGCTGATAGGAAAACCTGTGAGTGTCCTGGAGGCAAGCTGGATCCTCTGGCTGTGTTAAGAGGCTCCTGCTGACTTTTGTCCAGGCCAGGTCTGCTGTGTGCAGGGTGTGCTGAAGCCAAAGACTCCAGATCATCCTGAACTGATTCTTGTTTTCTCCTGGAAGCTGATTTTCTCTTGCCTGTGGTCTAGCAAATGGTCAGACTTGAACAGGGAGGGAGCACATGCTGCAATTTTCTTAACCTTACGTTGAACCTCTGGTCTTGGCAGCAACAAAGCCCCAGAAAAACACTCACTGACTTTTTATGCAGAGGAAAGCTGCCACAAGAGCTCTAATGGCAATTACAGGGTCAGTAGCTGGTGCTTTCTGAGCATAGTGGCTGCAGCCCAGCCAGCAGGGAGAGACTCTGACACTGGTGTAGGACCCCCCAGCATGGCAGGGAGACTCCACAGATCAGATCGTGGGGCTGGTTTCTCTCCAGAGTAGTGCAGATGCAGAGCAGAAAGGGAATCCAGGCTGCTGATGCTGAGGCAAAGAGCTTGTACTTTCTCCAAAGACCAGGTACATGAATCCTAGCAGCAGCCCTATGGTTTCCCCCTCTACTTCCCCTGCCAGTGGTTTTCATTCCTGAATGGGTGAGAAGGAAGTTGGGCATCGTGCCATCCCCAGCCCATGCCGGATGGGTGCCCCCAGCTTGCACAGGTGTTCGTCACGGCTGGAGTTCTCCAGGTGCCCACGTGCCACAGAGCATGACACTGGGCAAGCTTGTATTGCCCAGATCCTGCAGTAGGTCAAGGCATGTCCTGAGCCCTGGCTCAGGGTCACTCCTGTGGGAAGGGCTGGTGGCCGCAGCGCCGCGTGGGGCTCCGCGTGGTGACGCTGCCGTCGTTGCCACCGCAGGTACCAGGGCCAAGAAGGCTGGGCCCCTGCCTCCTACCTCAGAAAGGGGAACGGAGAGATGTTCTCGCAGAAGCTGGGCTCAGGCTCCTCCACCCACTCGTGTGCCTTGGATCTGGATGGCATCCCCCGGCAGCAGGCCCTGGCGGGCCGAGAGAAGGACGGGCTCTCTGGCCAAAGGGACGGGAGGTTCGACAGCCGCCCCCTCCCCAGCGCGGACATCCGACGCAGTAAGTGGCCGGCTGGGAGGAGGGA
>NW_009953964.1:5292313-5305232 GCF_000747805.2 Chaetura pelagica
AGGAGGCCAGTGTGGCTGGGGTGTCAGCACAGCCTTTCCTGCCAGCTTTTGGGCAATGTATGGGGGTGCAGGAGGCAGGAGGCTTGCGAGTGCTGTGAGCTCTGCAGCAAGGGCTGGAGGTGACATTGCAGCCGCAGGTGGAGCACAGGCCCAGGGACCTGCTGAGAATCAGCAAATGCGTTGAGGATAAATGCTTCTCCCTCCCAGACTGGAGATGTTCTCCTCTGCACAGCCTTTCCTGCCAGCTTTTGGGCAATGTATGGGGGTGCAGGAGGCAGGAGGCTTGCGAGTGCTGTGAGCTCTGCAGCAAGGGCTGGAGGTGACATTGCAGCCGCAGGTGGAGCACAGGCCCAGGGACCTGCTGAGAATCAGCAAATGCGTTGAGGATAAATGCTTCTCCCTCCCAGACTGGAGATGTTCTCCTCTCAGAAGCTGGGGCATTTTAACACCTCTCCAGACCAGGTTTTCTGGGTCAGGCCTGCAATGAAAAATGAATTTCACGTGGTGAAAATGCAGCTGGTGACCTCAGCTGCGTTTTGCAGCAGCACCTGATGGTGCAAAGCTGGTTCATCTTCCAGATACCCTTAAAACCTGGGTGACCCATGCCACTCAGGGTACTGGGTAGACTGGTTCCTCCTTTAGCTTCTTTGGCCATGGGGCAGGCTTGGTCCTTGCCTTTCTGTTTTCTTTTTCACTTGTCTTTTCTGAACACACATGTGACCAAAAGCCAGAAACTCAACAGCAACTGAAATTCTTCCCTGCAGAGTCACCAAAGATGAGGCAGAGACCCCCTCCTCGCCGAGATCTCACCATAGTAAGTGCCAGCTGATACAGGACAGCAGCAATAGCAAAGGGAATCACAGAGGGGCACTGAAAGGAGCTCTGGTCACTGGTTATTCTTTGCTTGGGATCATGCCCCTGTATCGTGGGCTCTGCTCTTGGTCAAGGCTGGAGTATGCATAGTACCTCCCTGCTGTCTCAAGACCCTTCTCTTTGCATGTGGTTTTAAATTAACTTCTGGCCAGTCTGCCCCACAAGGCTGCAGACTGGCTCCCTCCCTCTGCAGAGGGTGGCTCTGCTGTCAGCAAGAGTTCTGGCACTGAGCAGTTTTCTGCTCAGCCTGGGAATGGTTTGATGGATTGTGCTGGTGAGGGTGCTGCACGGGCATGTCTGATCTCCCTGGCCTGGCCATGCTGGCTTGTGTCTGCAGGTGGGTGGTCTGTGTTGATGTTGTGTCACACTTTCTGTAGAAACATCCTGATGGGTTTTCTTTTTTCTTGTCATAGCCACGTGGTTTGAACTTGCCCAAACCTCCTGTCCCTCCTCAAGTGGAAGAGGAATATTACACCATTGCTGACTTCCAAACCACCATCCCTGATGGCATCAGCTTCCAGGCAGGAATGAAAGTAGAGGTGAGACTGTCATCTCTCCTTCTCACAAACCCATGTCTGTGCTCCTGGCTCCCACTGCCCTGGGGCTTGTTTCAAGCAGGAGCTTCCTTTCCAGGCAGGGAAGATCTGATGTTCTGGGTGGCAAGTGAGCATGGTAGTGCATGTGATTGCATTTGTGGACTGTTAACATCCCAGAGCTCTCCTGGAGTGGGAGAGAAACCTGTATCATCAGACTTTGGAGTCCCTAGTGCTTTTGGTGGCTTCCTGCCCCACAAGCGTGTGGGTGCTGTGTTGTCTGAGCTAGTGGAAATTAAAACCTCATCACAAATGGGGGAGATGGTGGGTTTTTTTCTTATTTAGGCCAGGTGTAAAGTTAAAAGCCCTTCCACAACTACTTTCTTAGCACACCCACTTCTGCAGGAAGCTGGGATTTTGCTTTTCTAAACGCAGGCCGTGCTTCCCGGAGGGGATTTTCCCTCGGCGGCTGCCCCAGGCCGCAGCTCGCAGGGCCCAGCGGGGTGACCCGTTCTGGCTGCCCGCTGGTCGCTCAACAGCGCCACGCAGCGGCCGCCGCCAGCAGGGATGGGACAGCTCGGCTTGGCGCGCCTGTCTTGTTCCCTGGCAGAGGCCATGAGCAGCTTCCCCTCCCGTTAGGATGCCAGTGCTGCGATTACATGGTTTTTAGTTACCAGGACAGGATTGAGAAGAACCTGAGCGGCTGGTGGTACATTCAGATCGAGGAGAAGGAAGGCTGGGCCCCTGCGACGTTCATCGATAAGTACAAGAAAACCAGCAGTGCCTCCAGGCCCAACTTCCTGGCTCCGCTTCCCAACGAGCTGGGCCAGCCCCGGCCCGGGGATGCCATGGGCGGCAGCAGCGCCGGCGAGGAAGCGACAGGGCCCTGCCGTCCTCTGCCAGAGGCTCCTCCTAACAGCACAGACTGTGGAGGGAAGTGGGCCAAGGACTGGAAGGGGAAGGAGGCTCCCGAGAGTGGGGACCCAGCCTTTGCTGGTGGCTACGAGGAGATCTCGGATCGTGACACGGAGGAGAAGCCCAGCCTGCCGCCCAGGAAGGAGTCCATCATCAAATCGGAAGGCGAGTTACTGGAGAGGCAGAGGCCTCCCCCCAAGCCCCCAGGCATGATTTTACCCATGATCCCACCCAAACAGTCGGCAGCCCCAAGGGACAGCAAGAAGCTTGAGGTGAAACCGGAGAAGGGGAAACTCTTCCAGCTGAAAAATGAAATGGGACTGGAATGTGGACATAAGGTGTCAGCCAAGGAAGTGAAGAAGCCAAACCTCCGGCCCATCGTCAAGCCAACCAAGCCAAAAGCTGAGCCCGTGGAGGACAAGCCTGAGCCCATCACCCAGAATCCATTCTTGAAGTCAAGACCTCAGATCAAGCCAAAACCCGCTGCAGCCACCCGGACTGACCCACCTCCAGCTGATGATAAACTGGACATTTGCAGCCTGAGGAGCAAGCTTAGACCTGCCAAGTGCCCAGAGAAACCTTCCGAGCAGGACGTGGCTGCCAACGAAAGCTCCTTCAATAATGCCATCGTATCTTCAGAGGCTTCTGGAAGGTTTCAGGAACGACCAAGCATGGAGAGCAAACCCCTGCCCAAACTGGACAGCCACACCACGAAAGAGGAGGTGCCCAAATCTCCCCTGGGCCCAGCAAACACCCCAGGTGCCAAGGAGCCCCCGCCACAGCGCCCCGTTGTGCCACCCCGCAGACCACCCCCCCCAAAGAAAACAGGGGGTCCTGCCTCTGGCCCCACCACAGAGATCAGTGCCCTGGCACGGGAAGCACCTGAAACCAGGTCGTCCCCAGTGCCGGGGAGGCCCATGCTGGTTCCTCCGAAAGCCAAGCCCTTCCTCTCTGCCTCCATCCAAGACGAAGCCAAAGTGAAAAGCAGCGTCAGCCCAAAGGTCATATCCAAGCCAGTGGAGAGAGGGGAAGCCAAGGAGAGGACCTCAGCCCCCATCTCCAGCCCAGACATCTCCAAGGAAGCTCTCTATGTGGCAGTGGCAGATTTTGAAGGTGATGAGGAGACCAACAGCTTTAAAGAAGGAACTGTGTTCGAAGTTCGTGAGAAGAACAGCAGTGGCTGGTGGTTTTGCAAAGCTCTGACTGGGGGGCCATGCTGGGAGGGCTGGATCCCTTCCAATTACCTACGGAAGAAGCCATAGCTGATCCTCTGCTTGCACCGCTGAAGGTTCCCTGGTCTCTCACCTGAGTATTTAATTAGCAAATTAATTTATAGTTTTCCATGAGGCTGGCTTTTAAAAAAAGATAGTCATTGAGATCTCACACGTCCCAGCTGGTGCCCACTGGCAGCAGTGTGAAGGAAGCAGCTCAGCTTCTTCTCCCCACCTGTGTGCTCCCCCCCCCACCATCCTCTTCCCTGTGTTCCCCCTGGGCCTGCACTCCCTGGCCATGCCAGGAGCCTGGCCATGCAGCCAGAGTTGCTCTGGCCAAGCTTTGTTGCATACAATGACTACCATGGTTCTTTGTGCTGGAGAGGTAGCCCTTGATAGGCATTTTTGCCACTTGTACTAGGTATTGAAAAGAAATTCCTCTGGCAGTAGCCAGGGAGAGATGTATGGAATGGTACCAGCGAAGGAGATCTGGCAACACAAAATGATTTGCCTTTCCCTGAGGCTCAGGGTCATGGTCAAATGTTGCAGGTGACATTTCATAGTCTAGGTGTGTAGCAGAGCCATAGGGAATGAAGCAAAAAAGAGGAATGATTGCTGATAATGGAGTCCCTGTTGCTCTGCAGGCACATGCAGGCATAGGTGTTGGGCTCCAGCTGAAGGCTGTGCCTTTCTCCCACTCTGTGCATGCCACACGGGCCTCCCTTGGTCCTTCCCTGCTCTACAATGACAAGTGTTAACTTCAACATCCTCCTGGTGGAAAAAAAAAAAAAAAGAAAAAAAGAAAAAAAAATACCCAGATGCAGACATGTACAGAACACGGGTCCTCGCTGTGCTGATCCAGGATGCTGTGCAGGCTTCTCCCTTGCAGTACTGCAACCAAACAACAAGAGGTGTTTTGCTTCAGTAGCTGAAGAATACTATGCAAGGCACAGAGGACCAAAATGACCCCAGAAGCCCTGGAAAAGAGATGTTTTGTTTTCTTTTCCATACAGACTGCCCTGCCTGTTGGACTAATAGGGGACGACCTGTTCCCGTGACCCACAGAGCTTCCCTGGGCTGGTGGGCAGCAGCCAGGAGGTGGGTCCTTCAGTAGGTGCTGATATTATCAAGTGCAATCCAGAATGTGGGAGTTCAGCTCCTCATCACAACCAGTTGCAAGGTGTGTCTGGTGCTCAGGGGCTCCCTGCCTTGTTTGTCACCTCATCTGCCTGTCTTCCAGGTACTTTGATTTTATCCTGCGTGGTGGGCAGTTTGGGGGGCTTCAGGTCAAGCAGAGCCTGGGGTTCGGGGCTTTCCTGCCTGCCAAGCCTAATCTTGCCCACAGTGTTGCTTATCCCAGCAGGAAGATGAGCGTGGATGAGCTGGTATTCCCCTGTGTTGCTTGCTTCCCTTCTGTACTTGGCTACTCGCAGATTCAGGGCCACAGTTTCTCTCTCTGGAAGAACTTTAAACCTGGTGCTTCCACAGGTTTCTTGTTTACCAAGCCCCTTTGCCCTTTCTAGACTAATTTTAAATGTGAGTGCTGCAGCTGCATTGTTTTTCTGCTATTATATATATATATATATATATATATAATTCTAATTTGAAGCTGGCAGAATTGAAGGAGTGTTCTCTGCCCCTCCCCACCCCCAGGTGCTCACTTCCTTTTCTGTCCCACATTTTCTACCCTGGAAATGTGGCACTGTGTCTCTGCATACAGAATGAAAATGGTGATGCCTCAGGTGAAGTTTGTGCTGGGAGGGTCATGGGGCAGTTTGTCCCAGTCCTCATTTGGTCTGATAGAGAAGTCCTGACCACCCCAGTCTAGCCTCAACTAATTTTAAATGTGAGTGCTGCAGCTGCATTGTTTTGCTGCTATTATATATATATATATATATAATTTTCCCTCTAATTTGAAGCTGGCAGAATTGAAGGAGTGTTCTCTGCCCCTCCCCACCCCCAGGTGCTCACTTCCTTTTCTGTCCCACATTTTCTACCCTGGAAATGTGGCACTGTGTCTCTGCATACAGAATGAAAATGGTGATGCCTCAGGTGAAGTTTGTGCTGGGAGGGTCATGGGGCAGTTTGTCCCAGTCCTCATTTGGTCTGATAGAGAAGTCCTGACCACCCCAGTCTAGCCTCATATCCAGAAGCCCTAGGAATGTTTAGCCATGGGAATACATGCACCCCAGTCTCCAGCTGATTCCTCTCCCTCCCACCTACAGGTTTCTCTGGTGCCACATCAGCCTCTGCTCAGGCTGACTCACCTGAGCTGGCAATAAGCAATACATCTGCAACCCAAGCCAATTAAAAAATCCCTTGCATGGCACGTTGTGAGGTGTTGATGTGCTCCTGGGAGAGCTGCAGGGTGGGTTGGGAACAATGCTGCCTTGTCTCTGTGCATCTTTTGCTCCAGTAAATCCCTTTCACTTTGGAAAGGAATGGGGACAGGATGAGTTAAGCCAGAGATGCTCAGTGGCCAGATCCAGCCCCCACTGTATCTGGGGAGAAGGCTGGACCTGTGTCCCCTGTCTGCTCTGGCATTTTGCCACAGAGGGTGGAAAGGCTGTGTGCCCTTTCCCCATGGCACTGTGTCCTTGCTTTCTCTTTGCTGAATGGCCTTTTAATCTCAGAAGTATCTCTCTTTTCTCTGTCCCAGAGACCTCACTGCCCTCAGCTTTCCTCAGAGGGGACAATGTTATTTCTGTTGCCTCTGTACTAAATGAGGGCTATTTCTGATTTCCTCCCAGACTGAACCACAGAACTGGTACTGCTTCATTTTGCTGACACAAGTACTGTATTTGGCTTCTTAAGCGTGTGACAGGATCGCTCCCTTGTTCCCAAAAAGCTTCCAAGAAGGAAGGGTGAGTGCCCAAGGTGTGGGGGGGGTCACCCTCTGTAGGGTGCTGACACCTGCAGCCTTAACCCTTCCTGCTGCTTTTCTGTCTGAGATGGGACCACAGGCTGGACATGGGCTCCTGTCAAGAAGAGCTGAGAGCCACTGGGCTAGCAGAGCTTTGCCCTCCCCTGTCCGACATGTGCTCCCCTCCCTAGGTTTGGCAGCCACACGTGCCCTCTGCCAGGCTCTGTCTCCTGTCTGTTCATTGCCTGTCAAATGTGGCCAAGCTCCCTGACTACCTCGTGAGGAGGAGGAGGGTGGGTGGGAGCCTCAGCACCCTGAGCTTGTCCACAAGGTGCATCACCCCATAAGCCAAGGACCACCCTCCCTCCTTGCCCACCACCAGCACAGCCCCAAGGCCAGGGCTTGTGGCAAGGGGGGCACTGCCACAGCTTGGGGTGGGCGAGCCGGGTGTTGGGGAGGTCCTGTGGCTCCACACATCCATAGCAAGCTGGAGGCCCCTGCTGCACCCTGCTCCTTCTCACAGGCTCTCCAAGTCCATTTGTCTGTCCATGTCTCCCTATATTATGTACGTGTGTATAAATCTACATTACTGTGGGCGGGTGGGGGGTCAGCAGAAGGTAGATGTAGCTTGTAAATGCCGTATCTAGACTTTCAACAGTAGGGGACTGATTTTTGTGTTGTGTTTTTCGTTTCTGGTTTGTTGTTTTGTTGTTTTTTTTTAATTTGGTGGGGGGTTTCTTGGTGGTTTTCTTGTTTGTTTGTTTTTTTAAGAAATAAAAATAAAGTGCTTGACTGGTTTCAAGCACCCTTGTGAACCCACCTGTCTTGCTGGTGTATGTCTGGGGTGCTGCACGGTGGCTGTCTCAGGAGGTGTGCTGCTCTCCTGCCTGGAGTGATGGAAGCTCTGCCCCGGGAGCTGGTTTGGGCTTTGGCATGTGCCATTTGTCACTGCAACTGTGCATCCAGCAAGAAGCTCTGAGCCGTTGAGCTGCACTCCTGTTGTGCTGTGAAGGAACCATCCCCAGGTGAGCCATTTTCTCTGTCCTGGGGAACTTGTGTTTGCCAGATGAACAAGGTGGTGCTGGGTTTGAGGGGGCTTGAGGCACAGGCTTCTGGCTGTGACAGCCCTTTTAACAACAGATCACAACACCTGGAATTTCTGACTTAATTCCTGGCCATGAACAGCCCAGATCCTCCATTGTCATGCCCCAGTTCACCTCATGGGTATCCCATGCTGGAGGCACTGCAGGAACAGGGTTCGGGTGTGGTGTGTGGTGTCTGTGCTCTGCTCTGTCACGGGGTGGATGTTTCTTCCCTGCAGCTGTGGTTGGAAGGGAAATGTTGCCATAGGCATACTCCCCATGTGGGGTTTTAGTCTGGTCCTCTCTCTGCACTGTGTGTACCCCAGCGCTCGTGAGAGGAGAAATGTCATCGCTAGGTTGAACAGTGCTCAGCAAAGTTTTGGGGTTTATCCCCATTATCTGGGAGACTCAGTTCAGGCTGGTATGTGTGTCACAGCATCCAGGCTGACAAAGGGGATGAGCATGGGGGGCTGGCAGGCTGCAGGTGCAGGTGATGGGAGCAGGCTGTGGTTCTCCATCATGGTAATGCCAAGTGAGGTGCAAAGTCACTCCATGGCCTGAAACAGGCACCATTAGTCTGTTAGTAGCTCTCAGGGATCAGGTCTCTGGATAAAGTGGGGCAGCAGAGTTTATAAAAAGGCATTTTGACATAAATAGACATTGTTGGGTTCCATCACCACCTGCAGCTCATGAGGTTTTTCGTGCAAAGGCTCAACTATGATCGTGTTCTTGCCAGGGCAGAATTATGAATGAATTCTTCCACTCCACTTTAAACCACATCTGAGGCTGCTTAACTGGTGTCTGGCTTCAGCAGGCCATATTTCAGGATATAAACAGTTTACAGAGCAGCCTTCTGTTGGCCTCTGCTTGTGAAATAAAGAGCCAGGCATTGCTACCAGACAAAAACAACTGGAGAAGGGGAACGGGAAGGGAAGGAGAAGGGAAGGAGAAAGCAGCCCATGCCTGCATCACCCAGTCCCTGGGCCAGCCTCTGTGGTCCCCAGGCTGCTGCAGGCCCAGCACAGGCAGAGGAGCAGGGCCAGGCTGGCAGCTGCCTTCCTTGAGACAGTGCAGATTGGACAATAAATTTGGGGCACCTGGAGAGGGCATCTGGCACAGGACATCCTCTCCTCTCTGTAGCCCTAAAATACACCCTGCTTTTACTGCAGTGGCCAGCCAGATATTCAAGGTTTGTAATGCTAAATGAGCCAGGAATCTCCCCACCCTGCCTATCAAGGCAGCCAGCAGCTGCTGTGCACTGACCTCCCAGGAACAAAGCAAAGCTCATCTGAGGTATTTAAAGTGATTTTTTTTCTTTTTTTTTTTTTTTTTTTCTTTTGGATCAGAGCTGCCAGAGCTGACCAGAGGTGGTTCTGCCTCTATCTATTCATATGGCTACACTTCAGAAATAATTTGCTCACCCTGCAGGTCAAATGCTTTTAAACACTTGGGAGCACCCTTTTACAAGCCAAAGGTTTATTTGTTTCATAAACAAGTAAAATTATATTAATGTAAAACAGGTAAATGGACAAAAGTAAAACACACAGCACAAAACACAAGGCTATAGAGCACTGACATGTAGAAGTGCAGTTCCCTCCCTCGTGCGATGCCCTCCCCACCCCAGTCCCCCCAATAATTTGCTTGAAATGCCTAATACAGAGGTCCAAAATCTGATTCAGCTTAACCATGATGTGCAGGTCACAGTATTGAATCATAAAGGTAATGGTAAGAGAGGAACTGTCTCAGAAAGAGGGAAGGTAAGAGTTCCCCATCTCTTTTTTTCCTTTCTTTCTTTCTTCCTTCCTTTTTTTTTTTTAAATTTTTAAACAAATAGGTTAGGAGGAGAGGGGGGAATCCATGGAAATTAACACTTTTTCACTCTAATATATATATATATATAAAAAGCAAGATTCTCAGTGAACACAAAATTCTATAAAACTACCATTGATCTGTGTTGTTTCCCCCCCCCCTTTTTTTTTTGTTTTTAAAAGTTGCTTTAAAAAGGATAAAAAGTGCACAGACACCCTTATAAGGCACAAACAGATCTTCTGTACAAATCATATATCATCAGACTGTTTAAAAAAAATAGCAATACGAGTACTAACGATTAAATCTGTAAGAGGCTACCTTTTCCTGGAAATCATTTTATTTTAAGAGGCCTATTTTGGAAAAATTCCTGTTGCTTTCAGACAGGCAGGGCACCATGTCCACTGCTTTCCCATCCTGCTCACTGCATGGCCACCCTCCGGACCTTGACTGAACTGGCTCCCCTTGCTGGCCCCACGGGATGCTGCACTCCTGGAAACTGGTCTCAGCTGCTACAGCAAAAATTCAGCTTATGCAATGTGTCCTGAAGACCTCAGACACAGCCTGGGGTGGATTCAGTATTTCTCCTTGCTGGCTTAAAAAAAATAAGAGTTATACCAATAAAAACTCCACCCCAGGCATTCAGCTACCCCCACTCATTGAGGACCTGAGGTGTCAGCCAAGCTCTGCTCTGCTCAGGCACACAGCCATGTGCAGCTACTGAAAGTGACAGGGCACCCCTGGAACAGGGACAGCAGCCCCAGGGATGGCAGCTGGCATTCACTAGCCCAGATCCAAGCTAGCATCAAGTGCTGTGGATTCCAACAACGTTCCTTTAATTCCTCGTGCAAAGGCTTCCGGCAGACACTAGCCCACCTGGCCTTTCATCCCATGCTCACAGATCCTTGCCATCATTGTGCCCACTGACCGCAGCTGGACCCTGGTCTGCAAACGTGGGACCAGGGAGGTCTCTGTGAAGGCACCATCTGCGGTCCCGGGGCACAGGGCAGCCCGGGGCTCTGAGCAAGGCTCCAGCTGCTGGAAACCTGCCCTCGCTGCCTCCTTTTGCAAAGGTGTAGGTGAGCTCGTGCCACAGTCGCCGTGCCAGTGGCTCTGCTGAGGGCTGAGCACACTCAGCAGTGGCACAGCCAGAGGCATGAGCCGAGGTTCCAAAAACAAGCTCTGCAAAGTGGGCAGGCTCTCCTGCCAGTGCAGCAGGGCAACGGGTGAGAGATCTCACTCTACAGCAGCTTCTCATTTAGACACTTAATTAAAATGTTAATTAGCTCTTCAAGGAAAAAAAAAGAAAAAGTTTTCTCCCTGCCTGCTCAGCCCCAGCCTGCTGCAGCAGCAGGATGAGCTCTCCCTGATGCAGAGCTGGGCCAGGACGGCTCCGTGCCGGGCGGTACCAAGGGCCAGAACACCGCCCGGGCACTGGCACTGAGAGCGGCAGCAGAGCACCCACAGCTACTGGCACCTCGGAGGGGAGAGCCGGCAGCGAGGTGAGGTGACACTGGCAAGGTCAGGCTCCCCTCTGTGCCTAGAAGCCCCAAAATGATCAGAGGTTGCTCAATTTTTTGTCTTTTTTTGGACTAAAATACAGTCATTGCACCTTTCTGTAAAAAGCTGTTCTTACCCTCTTGGTGGCACACGGTCACTGAGCTAGAATGATACCAGCCCAGCTCTCATCCTCCCATTTGCATCCTCTCTTTTTCTCTCTTCACTAACCTGAACCAGCTGGAAGCTGGCCAGGCTCAAGCTGAAGGACTGGATAGAAGCCCACTGGGGGTGGGCAGAGGGCAGAGGATGGAGAACTGAGGGCAGCTCCAGAGGGAGCAGCAGGGAGCAGAACACCAAGCTCCTTGCACCAGCCCCAAGGCTGCATGCTCATGCTGCCCAACTCATGGGGGCTGCTGCTGCTTGTAGCTAACACCACAGCTGAAACCCATTTACCTTTAAAGTCCCAATATCTAAGGCCCCAGAGCCTTTCTTTCCTCCTCCCAGATAAAGCCAGTGAGATCTTAATCTCAACAAGATCTCATCTACTGTTGGGACTCAGTGTCTAGGCAGCTGGTACCTGTACAGGTAAACCTGCAAAGGCAGGAGAAAGAGCAGGTAAAATTAGCACATACAGAGTCCTCAGAAAAAGTGAGCCTGCTGGCACTGGGTCTGAAATCACTACAGGCTCCCAATGTCCCAGTGGTGGGGCAGGAGGAAGGCTGAGCCCTGGCTGGAGGGAAAGGGCTCAAGCCAGGCAGGACAGGGTGAGACGGCAGCTCCGCTACCTGCAAAGAGGAGCAGAGCAAAATGCAGGCACATGTGCCTGGAGGTGTCAGCCACATCCCTGCCGATGGCTGCAGCCCTGTGCTTTCTCTAAGCCAGGACTGTGTGTGCCCATCCAAATTCTCCTCTCATCCACAGGCTGCAATTTATGGCTTCAGCAGCCTGCACAGCCCATCGCTGCTGCTCCACCCTCCCTGCAGCAGCCGTCGGGGTGGCTGGGGCTCTCGGTGGCCTCATGCTCCTCACTGCCACCCTATGGAGAGCACCCACAGCTACTGGCACCTCGGAGGGGAGAGCCGGCAGCGAGGTGAGGTGACACTGGCAAGGTCAGGCTCCCCTCTGTGCCTAGAAGCCCCAAAATGATCAGAGGTTGCTCAATTTTTTGTCTTTTTTTGGACTAAAATACAGTCATTGCACCTTTCTGTAAAAAGCTGTTCTTACCCTCTTGGTGGCACACGGTCACTGAGCTAGAATGATACCAGCCCAGCTCTCATCCTCCCATTTGCATCCTCTCTTTTTCTCTCTTCACTAACCTGAACCAGCTGGAAGCTGGCCAGGCTCAAGCTGAAGGACTGGATAGAAGCCCACTGGGGGTGGGCAGAGGGCAGAGGATGGAGAACTGAGGGCAGCTCCAGAGGGAGCAGCAGGGAGCAGAACACCAAGCTCCTTGCACCAGCCCCAAGGCTGCATGCTCATGCTGCCCAACTCATGGGGGCTGCTGCTGCTTGTAGCTAACACCACAGCTGAAACCCATTTACCTTTAAAGTCCCAATATCTAAGGCCCCAGAGCCTTTCTTTCCTCCTCCCAGATAAAGCCAGTGAGATCTTAATCTCAACAAGATCTCATCTACTGTTGGGACTCAGTGTCTAGGCAGCTGGTACCTGTACAGGTAAACCTGCAAAGGCAGGAGAAAGAGCAGGTAAAATTAGCACATACAGAGTCCTCAGAAAAAGTGAGCCTGCTGGCACTGGGTCTGAAATCACTACAGGCTCCCAATGTCCCAGTGGTGGGGCAGGAGGAAGGCTGAGCCCTGGCTGGAGGGAAAGGGCTCAAGCCAGGCAGGACAGGGTGAGACGGCAGCTCCGCTACCTGCAAAGAGGAGCAGAGCAAAATGCAGGCACATGTGCCTGGAGGTGTCAGCCACATCCCTGCCGATGGCTGCAGCCCTGTGCTTTCTCTAAGCCAGGACTGTGTGTGCCCATCCAAATTCTCCTCTCATCCACAGGCTGCAATTTATGGCTTCAGCAGCCTGCACAGCCCATCGCTGCTGCTCTGCCCTCCCTGCAGCAGCCGTCGGGGTGGCTGGGGCTCTCGGTGGCCTCATGCTCCTCACTGCCACCCTCTGCCTGCTC
>NW_009953964.1:5305302-5321673 GCF_000747805.2 Chaetura pelagica
CCCGCCCCTTCGCTGCTGCTCCCCCCTCCCTGCAGCAGCCGTCGGGGTGGCTGGGGCTCTCGGTGGCCTCATGCTCCTCACTGCCACCCTATGGCTGCTCCCCAGGTCTCAGCTTCCCTCGCTCAAAGTCCCTGCTCTGCCACAGAAAGTAAAAGCTGCTTTATCTAAGACCAGACCAGCTTCTCCACATGCCACAGAAACCTGGAACCCAAACGAGTGAGAATCTGGCTGAGCTACTATTTTGGCCTTAGCTAGTTCCCCTTTCACAGATGAACACGACATTTCCAAATCAGTTTTGTCCACTTTGAACCCTCCCCAGTTGGGCCTTGTCTTAATTTTGTCCCACCACAGCGCGAGCACCCAGCAGCAGGGGCCGGGAAGCCCAGTGGCACCTGCCAGTGACCAAGTGGCAACCTCCCTTTCCCAACCTGCACCACAGCCAGCCTCCTCTGCAGGAGGAGGAGGAAAAAACGAGCCTTTGCACAGGAAATTTCTCATTTGCATCTGGGTCGGGTCCAGGCCGCGATTCCCTGGATTCGCCCACGGACACACAGCCTGCCTGGCACGGCAGCCGTGCCTTGGGGCCCCAAATGATCCTCAGCTCAATTTATCCCTGAATTGTGCCCTACCAGTCAAATAAGGAAACACAGATAACGAGCCACTTGATAACGACTGACCAGCACGATAACCCATAAGCAGGGACGGAAAGGCATGGTTACTGCTAGCGGCGCTGCCCCTTCCTGCCGCCCCCGCCGGGCGCTAGGGACGGTATATTTTAATAACATCTTTGATGACCCGTCGGCAGATCGGGCAGCAGGCGTTGAGCTGCTTCTTCAGCTTAAGACCACAGGTGTTGCAGAGGCACATGTGTCCGCAGGTGTAGATCACCGTGTCCACCTCGCTGTCAAAGCAGACGGTGCATTCCCCATTCTTGCTGCTTGATGGCTCTGGAGGGGGGAAGACAGGAGAGATGGGGGGGCTCAGAGGGGAGCTGGGAGCAGTCACTGCAAAAGAGGAGGAAGCAATGAGATAATTTAGTCACCAGGTTGGTATGAACCTGACAGTGTACAACGTGCACACATTCAAGTCAGTTTTTATGGCTCTTCCTTCCTTAAGTCATTGCCTGGTTCACTGGCCACACAGATTGCAGCAAATCCTAAGTGGCAGCACAGGGACAGCTCCAGGCAGAGCCCTTTTCTACAGATCACAGAATCACAGAATCCTAGGGGTTGGAAGGCACCTCGAAAGATCATCTAGTCCAACCCCTCTGCCAGAGCGGGGTCACCCAGAGCACATCACACAGGAACGTGTCCAGGGGGGTTTTGAATGTCTCCAGTGAAGGAGACTCCACAACCTCTCTGGGCAGCCTGTCCCAGGGCTCTGTCACTCTCACAGGAACAAAGTTCTTCCTGATATTCATATGGAACCTCCCATGCTCCAGTTTGCATCCATTGCCCCTTGGATGGGCAAGCACAGCTCGCCTGGGCTTCCCCAGCCAGGGCTGTCATTTTACACACCTGCTTCATGGTTTGGGTGCACAGAGCCCCTGAAGAAGGTGAGCTCCACACAAGGTGGTCCTGCATCCTGCTGGCCATGCCAGGCAGCTGTGGACACTGCACAGCAGAGCAGGGGCCAGGGATGGCACTTGGCAGGGCACTCAGGGCCATCTGCCCAGGCACAGACATGTGAGCAGTTGTGTGGGCATCCTTCTGGCAGCAGGGCCCTAGCAGTGCAAAAAGCAGTGGTCTGGGGGGGTGTAAGACCCCCAGACATGGCACCACAGCCCCTGCTACTGCAGCAAGGGCAGGTCTGCAGGGAACACCTTCATTAGACAGACTTAAAAAATGGGAAGTCTTTCCTGAGGCCCTGAAAAGCTTCCTGCTGCTTTGTGTTTTCTTCCAATTATTGCTGTTGGCCTTGCAGGAGATGTTAACATCTTCCCCCTAACCCTGCCCTGCTGCTTGCAGAGCCCCAGCAGCATCTCTCTGCCCAGACTCCTGTCCTGGCACAGCTGGGTGCCAAGGGCTGGGCTCTCCTTACCGAGTGACGACTCCGAAGCAGATGACGACCTGTTGACACTGAAGGCCATGTCTGAGTCACTGTCGTACTGCGAACCACTGGGGGATCCTGAGGGAGAGACGGTCACTGGGCTGGACTGCACAGTGCCTGCAAACACAGGAGAGAGCTGAGCCCCCATGGGGCCACAGAGAGCTGAACCTCAGCTAAACGTCCCCTCCACCCAGTAAGTCGCTCCCACCCTGCATGCACAGGGTGCTTTAGGGTGAGGTCCAGCTTTTTAGTGCTGTCCCTTAGTAACTATATAGGTGTGTAATTTTGGATGTCACTTTCAGGGCCTGGACCTTGCTATGCCATTGTATAACTTCTGTTAGGTGCTTTGGCAAGGCAAGCAGGAGGTTATCTGGCAGCCAGCATTTGGGGTGTAAAGTCACTTCCCTGCTGTCCTGATCCCTCCAGCAGCAGCTGCCCCAAGCTGTCACTGTCTCACGGCCAGATCAGGGGCAGCTGGGAAAGGGCATTGCTTTAAATGAGAAAAACCTGCTTTACAAAGTCATCAACATCTGCTTTTATGACAGAATCCTTAACAAAAGAAAAGGAGCAGCACTGTAACTGGTCACAAGCAATAGATCAAAGTGACATCTGATAACTGAGCTGTGGAAGTACTTGGGGAGTGATTACTGTCCATCAGCAACACATGAGCTTAAACCAGAGCCTCACCCACAAAAATCATTGCCTTTACCAAGGCAGGAGTTTAATACCTATTTATAAATAATCCCTTTTAAAAACAAACCCTCTGAAAACAAGCTGTGCCCCCCCAGCCATCCCTGACTCCCTATGACCTGCTGCTTATTTTCTGTCTCAAGTCTCATCCTTTTCTTGGGGACTTACATGGGCTGCATACATCTATGTGACAGCTACTGTGCCTCACTCACTCGTGTTTGCAAACACAAGGTGAGATCAGGAGCTGCTTCTTCACATTGGTGACCACCCGCTAAAGGCAACACTGCAAGTGCTCCCGTTCTGGCCCAGGAAACTTCACCAGGAAGGTGCTCCCACTATAATTTCTTTTGGTTGCACTTACCCAGTATTTTGAGCTGGTTGATTACACCATGGATTGTAAAAAACACCCAGAGAGACTGTGAGGTGTCCACGCACATGAGCATTCCTCGGCTGGCTCCGTTCACCCCGTGGTGCACCTCTCCATTCGGCAAGACCATGAAACTGAGAATGTCCCCACTGTTGAGGACCGGGAACGCTCGGTAAACCACCCAGTATTCCTTGCGGTCCAAGAGAAAGTCTGGATCTGCTGGGAGCTCGTTTGTCCGTAAAGTACTTGGATCACAAGAAGTGATGCCAAATGAAAGGGCCCCATAATACGGCAACCCAAGATGTCCTACTTCCACAAAGAGGCTTTCACCAATGTGCAAAGGTCGGTCAGAAAACACCAAAGTCCTATTGCTTTCTTGCCAGTTGGTACAGGCAACCATCCGGTCCTGAGAAAACGTGATGTCAGGTCCACGGGTGGGGTGGAATCGCAGGTCAGTGTCCAGGAAGGCTGGGACCCCCTGGGCACGCTGCCGCCGGTTTGGGCAGCAGGGGATGATGTGGTTGTCTGTCGCCAGCCCTGGAACCCGGCTCAGGTTTAGGTTTGCAATTTTGGCTACCACTTGGTTATTCTCCAGTTCGTTGTTATTGAAGTTGGCAGAATCGTGGCTGCTCTGCGGAAGGCAAGTGCCGAGCCGGGCAGTGCTGAGCCGGGCAGTGGTCATGGTCTCTGCAAACATGCTGTCTGTGAGGTAAACCCAGTGATAAGGGACATTAGAGTCAAGATCTAATTCCCTATTTTTAGGGTTACTATTGTTATTATTTCAGCCTATCTGAATCCTGTTCCTCTGAATGGAAAAACAAGGGAAAAACTAGCAGGACTTCAACCCCTAATGCACAAGCATCAACAGATATTCCTTTCACACTCCTTGTCATTGACTTACAGCTGTGAGGTGTCCTGGCACAGGTGTGACCAAATGAGGCCACTTTACAAGAAGATTTCAAGCCTCGTATCTCAGGGGTGTTAACACCACTGCAGAGATTGTGAATTGAGAGCTTGTCACAAAAGCTACTTGCTGTGGTGTTAACAAAGAAGATTTTTACAGAGAGACTTATTTTCCCCTTTCACAGCAAAGGGAAAGTCACAATTGCAGAATCTTAATTAATTTCCCAGATTTTCACAAAGGCCATGCCAGGCCAGGGTGTGATTTAAAGGTGTGGGGAGGTTTGGGAGTGCTTACTTCTACCACCAGCACTATCTGGGGTAGCTTGGACACTTCACTCTAAACATAAGGCATTAACCAGCCAAGCAAAGTCAAAGCACATTAAAGTTAAAGGTGTGTGTGAATGGAGCAGACTCTTGGTCTTCCCAAAGATGGAGAGGAGAGAAGCATCAAAGCACCCACTCTGCATGCTCCTTGTAGGAGAAAAATCACCAGGCTTTTACCAATGAAGGAAAACCACCCAAATCTGTCCCAGAGGCTGCTCCTGCTCAGAAGCCCATGCAGGAGAGGCCACTGCTCTAGGCTGATAGCTGGACCAGCTGCTTCTAGCAAGCACAGGCTATCTGGCAAGAAATGCTCCCACAGAGCATCCAAGCTTTATGATGCTAAAAGATGCATTTTGTGCATCTGTATTTCACAGTTTTCTCAACTTGCAAAATTTTGGGAGAAAGAAACAGAGAAACAAACATGTTTGCTCTGACACCACCACATCTGTAGAAAAGAGGCTGTGTTCCTTGATGCCTGAGGTAGCTGAGCATTGCCCTGATTCCTGGGGCAGTTTGTGGGCCTTAGTACTATGATTAAAAAATCAGCACAGTTGGATGCCATGGTCAGGATTAGGGGTGGGGGCAGAAATAAGCTGCATTTCATTCTTCTAACTATAATCTAATGAGGAAGGAAGACTACTCTGGTGAAGCAGTTGCACTAGCCAATGTAGCAAATGCTCCTTCACCTCTCTGGTAGCACCAGAGGCTGGAGGGCATCACAGCTGCAATTACAGGATAAGGTACTGGTAAGGTTTAATTACACATTTGAGGCAGAGCAGGCACAGCAGAGTGTTATGTGTAGCCTTTCAGCTGTAAAATAATTGGTACCATTCAGAAGAATGTGTGATGGAGCTGCCTGCTCACTGGACTAACCATTTCACAGTTTAACACTGGTGTCTGTTCAGTATGAGGATACCACACCAGTGTGAGGCACCAGCCCCTCCAGCAGGTGCAGCTCAGCTTGGCTGTTAAAACTCAATCAGCTCCTAGGAGCCTCCAGGAAAGGGCAACACGCTTGTATTTTAAAAGGATTCCCTGTGGTGTGGACTAGTTCAAAACACTCCATCTAACACCGAATTCCTTTGAAATTTCAATGCCGTAAAAGTCATGAAGTGAAAGTCATTCCATGGCAATCGGCTCCATTTCATAGAATCCTAGGGGTTGGAAGGGACCTCAAAAGATCATCTAGTCCACGATGCTAATCATCTAGTCCCATTTGCTAATGGGAACATCCCCTCCTGCAGCCCTCCTCAAGGATGATGCCTGTAAATCAGCCAGGCACCACCTAAACACAGAGATCTGCATGGGGGTGGGAGCAGATGTGGCAGGGACTGGCAGGGATCCCGAAGCCCACAGGAGCTCACACTACATTCTCTCATCACACTTGAGCTGTTGAGCCACGGCCGGTGCTTTGCAGACACACAGTGATGCCCATGTGTAAGGGAAGGGTCAGCTGGGTTAGGTCTGCAAACACAGCTTGTTACACTGCCAGCCTAAAGAGGGGCTGTGGGGAAGGGTGCCAGGAAACTCTTGGGAAATAGGTGGTAGTTTTCCAGTGGACTGGCAGTAACCAGGAGCTGGGAAAGAACAGGGGAAGAACTGTCTGCCTTTGCTCAGTCCCTGGGACCTTGCTGTAAAGCAGCACCATGTTTTTCCACGCCATAGCAGCACATCTAGCTCAGAAAAGGCTGGGTAAAGTTACATGTAAAGATTTCCATTTATCCCTTGAGACAGCCACAGACTTTCCATCACTAACACCTCTGAAATATATTACTTTCTGGATACCCACTGCAGGCAAAGAAAAATAACTGTTCACTTGAGGTATAAAACCAATATTAACTGAGTTTTTTAAGTGTCTCATAGAAATTATCAACCAGATAGATCATGCATCTTTTCTAGATGATCATGCCTCTGTGGAAAAAGCAACTAGAAGAGCAAGCAAGATGCCAAAACACACACTTACCTAGTATTTGCACTTCATGGGTAATTCCATAGACATCTATGAGTGCCCAGAGAGGACCAGAAACCTTAATACCACAGTGAAACAATATTGGCTCCTCATCATTAATACTATAGAAGACTCTCCCATGACGGTCAACCCAGAAGGCCAAGATATTGTCTCTCACAGCAAACCTCTCTGGCAAAGCCTTGGCCCAGTATCCAGGTCGGGTCACCAGGTCCGGGCAGGCGTACTTTGGTATCTCCTCAGAGCTCATCTGCGATGGGTCGTGAATGGTGAAGCCGAAGCGCAGGGCCCCGCTCCAGCCATGGTGCACAGCCACCAGCTTCAGCCTGACCTTCTCGTAGAGATGGATGGGCCTGTTGGTGAAGGTGACCCCATTGCAGAAACTGTTCCTCCGCGTGGCCTTGCGGGAATGAGCGTCCAGGCGCACGTTCTTGCCTTTGGCTTGGGAGTGGAAACGCGGCGGCTCCGTGACGGTGAGAACCGAACGTCTCTCATGGCTGCTGTTGGGCAAACTGTAGTAGGGGCGGCTGGAGACTGAGCGGGTCTGGTGGCTTGTGTCTGCAAAAAGAGAGACCAGAAGCTCCATCAGCAGGGCTTGACCTGAGCCCTGTGTTAGCTCAGCCGGGGCAACTGCGCCTGGCTTGCCAAGCACGCGCTGCACAACTCGCTGGGAACCACACTATTTCACCTCAAAATGTTGTGCTTGGCCACAGCCTGCTCTTTGTTGTACCACTTTGGCCCTCAGCTTTATGCAAATAAAAAGTGAATGTGGCTCTTGGGGCAAAGGTTAGGCAGCTGCCCTCCTGCACCCTGCAAAGCTGGATGAAAATGAACATCCTTTTTTTCCCATCAGATGCATCCTATTGCACGCGGAAAGGCTTAACACTCGTGACTGTGGCTCCCAGTTTCCTATTTACAACACATGTACTGTTAAATCACCAGCTGGTGGCCAGAGTCACACCATCTCTGAGAACCAGGGCTGTTAAGATCAGAGATGCTTGAGATGAATGCAGATGCAGGATACTGATTTTTTGAGGACATGCTACCACTGGCTTCTCTGCCCCTTAATTTTCTAATAATGAACAGAAGCTTTTCAACAACGCAAATAAACCATGACATTTAGTAGCTGGGACAACACAAATAAACCAAGACATTTAGCAGCTGGAGCACTACCTCTGCATCACCAGATCTTTCTTTGAAAACTTTCAACCTAGCCCCTGGTTCAGCTATCAGATGCAACTAGCACATTAAAGAATATTTCATCCCACAAAGCCTTGCCTTTACACAGAACCTCCCATTTGAGCTCAAAGCACTTTATAAATGATGATTGTTTGCAGCTTCACAGCACCACAGATGGCACAGAAATCCTGCCATCCTCGTTTTACAGATGGGAGAAGGAGAATTTATGGGCGAGATCTTGCAGCATTTAAAGTCAATAACAATTTCAAGACCAACTTCAAGAAAAGCAGATTTTAGGCCTAAAGTGAAGTTCACACAAGCATGAAGCAGAAATTTAAAAAGCCCAACTTTTAATCTTAAACCTTATCTGTAAGTTCCTTGAGGTGGAGACAATCTTTTTTGCATATTCTTGAACACATGGGGTCCTGCTCCAGGACCAGGGCTCCTGTTACTACCACCACAGTGCTAAAGGCACTCCAGTCTCCCCATTTCCCACCCACCCCACATCTCCTACTCTTTGCACCTGGCTTTGTAGATTTTTAAAGCAAAAATGGAAGGCATCCTGGCTGCTCAAAATCATCCTGTTAAATATAAAACCACATCACATGCACACATTTATTTTGAAATCTTTTCCCACTTATGAAGCTTTAGAAGCTGACTGCCTGCCCCTTTCTTCAAGCTGCTTCCTCCCTGTCCCTCTTCAAGACAAGGGAAGGACTTTCTCATGCTTTCCTCTTGTGGAAGGAAACACCAGAAGACACTGGGAGCTCAGCCAGGAAAGCTGGTAGGAGAGCTGCAGTTGTGACACCTTTTTTGTAAGCAGAACTCTACCAGGTAGGGCAGCAAGAGGCTGGGACTTGCATTTGTGTCTGAACTGACAGAGGCTCTAAGCAATTGCAAGAGAACAGGGGTCAGAGGTAAGATCTGAACAAAGGATTAGTCCTTGGAATCAGGTCTCTGCAACAGGAGACAAAGAGCTACAAAGGCAAAGAGCTCCTGTTTGTATCAAGAAAAAAGGTCAGTCCTAAATTGTGACAGATAAACACAGTGGCTGAACAAAAGGTCTTTTGTATCTCTTCCTTCACCCTGCACGTGACAATTGTTGCATAGCACAAGGTAATAGTTAATCCTGTAAATAAATACATCCTTGCTCTTACACCAGGTGGGGTTTCCCATTTCCATGCCAGGGCTAAAAAGGCAGAGCTGGGGGAGATGTTGAGGAAAGAAGCTCCCCTGGTTGTCAGATTCCCTCGGGATAGTCCTCCCGCTCAGCACAGCCCTTGTGCTGCCAGCAGCACCACAGGCCAGGCTCCCCGTGGGGCTCTCACAGCATGGGAGGGTCTGTGGGGCCTTCCCTTGCTCTGTGGGGTCAGTCCTGGCCATACTGGCAAGAGATAAGGGTATTTCTCTTGGACAGCCCCAGGAGAAATCTCATTTCTTGCCTCCCAAAGAGCTAAAATGCAGAAGATGGCTGCTTTCAGCACAGACCCACCCTGCTGCTCATGTGGGTGCTGCTCCATGTGTCTGCCTACAAACACTCCTGACAAATGATGCTGCTGCAGAAGAAATACCGTTTGGGGTTTCCTCAGCAGAGAGAGGCACAGTGGCACAAACCCAGCCAGCACACAGTGCTGGTCAAGTAGCCTCAGGCAATGAGGGGTGAATCCTCTCCCAGCCACACTTTCCTACACTGGGTTCCCATTTTTCATCTGGATTCACAAAGCTTTTGTGCCATTCAGCTGGGATGGGAGTTAAGCAAAGCCATGGACAGGTGCTGCTGGGACAGGCTCTGAGGAGCTCCTGCAGGACCCGGTGGGCTCAGTGCTGCTTCCACACAGGGCAAAAGCCTCGCTGTGTAGAGAAGCCCTTGTTTTATGGCCCACTGAGCTGCAATTTTTTTTCTAAAGTTGTTAAAAAAACCTGCCCTGTGAAAGCAAGTGTCCTGGCCTCAACGTCCCGGTGTCAGCCAGGAGGAAGAAGGGAAGAGAGCTTTTGTCCTCTCCATTATCACAAGAATCTCCTGCTTTCTACCTCATATGCAGCATCAGCTTTCCTCCCACATGGCCCTGCTGGAGAACACACAGAGCCCGGTGGGATGTGATGCCCTCCAGCCCAGCTCCCAGGCCAGGATTTCTCACGCTGCTTTTGGACGGAGGCGGGAGCGGCCGTGACAGCAGCGCGAGGGACGGAAGAGCAGGGACATGGGCACCCACTTCAAACGCAGCTCTGGGTCCTCTCTGCCAGAGAGGAACCTAGGGACCAGGGTCTGGTTCTTTTTTATGTTTTGTTTTTTTTTTTTAAAAAAAAACAGGAAAGCATATTGTGGCTAAACAATAGGAAAGTCTCCAGAAGGAAATGAAAGGATCATTTATTTAGAAGCCGTTCCCCCCTCACATGAACACCTGCCGGTTCCACCAGGAATAAAGCCTGACATAACCCAAGGCAGGGGAGGCAGAGCTTTCCCACCAAAACATGCCTGAAGCTGAGCTTGGGCGTGTGCTTTACTCATTATGTACTGAAGGGGACTAGGCAAGCTCAGCAGGATGTTTGTGCCTTTGAATTGCCCCAGTTCTGTAGTCTGGATCACATTTCAGTCCCTCTCCTGTTTCTCCAAACCCTCCCCTCTCCTGGCTGTGCTTTCCCATCCAAAAGCCTGTCAGTGGAATAATGACAGCCAAGCTCGTGGCAGAGATGCCACCCTGCCCAAAGGTGCCTGCTGCCATGACAGGCAGCTAAGAGCTATGCCAACTCTTTTTCTTATTTTTTTTTTAGCTATGAGATTCCTACAATGCCTTGAGCAGGTAATTTCTTCTCTTCATGCCTCACTTCCCTGCATAAGAGAGAGCAATAGCATTCCTCCACCTTGCAGGAAGCTAAAAGGATTAAAGAATGTAACATTCTCAAACACTTCAATCTCTGAGCCCTGTAAGCATGTCAGTGGGCTGGCTAGATCATCAAATGAAGCATGAACCCACTGGGTCCCCCTGAGAGATGTCCTCAGGTCCCACCCAGCATTTTTCTGCTTTTTATTCCAGAGTTTTCCATTTTCATCTCTACTCTCACCAACCGCAAACATGATGCTTGCAACATGAGTCCCTTGAACTCACAACTAGAGCTTCAGCAAATATGAAGCCTGGAAAATAGAAGAAAAAGCTGTACTGGAGAATTAAGAATGGTGTAGGGCTCTGAAACCTGCAGAAGAAACCCTGGCTGGAAGGAAGCACTTCCATCCACATGGGCTGCCCTGAAATAAATGCAGGTTACAGGGACCTGTGCTCTCAGCTGCTAGTTGCTATCATACATCTGAAACTTCACCTGCTTTCCAAAAGGCCAGCACATTTATTTATTAGGTTATGCTGACCTTTGGAGGGGGGACTTTAACAAACACGCACTTTCCATTTCAAAAAGGTACAGCAGGCAGACCCTGGACAAATTCCACATATTTATCATGGTTCCAATTCTAAAAATAAACCTTTTTTTCACCCATTTGTTCACAGCATCAGGTTTGCTATGGCATGATAATCCCACCAACAGCAGCAGACACAGTTCAGAACAAGAGCTCTCTCCAAGGCTGCTGCTCTCTGGGGCACGGGATACAGGAGGCTGCAGAGCTGGAGAGTTGACCTTAAGCCACATTGATCCTGTCATTACTTGCACAGGCAAGCTAGGCAGGAATCATACCATGGAAACCCTGAAATGACAGAGAGGACAATAATGCTCAAGGAGACCAATGCTAAAGCAGAGAGCTACGATGGAGGAGGAGGAGGGCACTGCCTTCCCCACATGCAACTGGTAAATTCATGGTCTGTATTAACTCTACAATCGCTGCATCAAAAGACATTCCCTGCCTCACACAGCCCTCTCCTGAGGACCCCTCCAGTAAATCCATGACAAAAGACACACAGGATCACTAGGCAAGCAAATTACAGGGCAGCCAGGTGCCAAACAAGGATGCATCCTGGATAAAGTAAGGATGTCAAGGGAACACCCTGTGGAATCCCCAGCTCAGGGGAGGTACAGTGCTGCAGCATGCAGCCAGAGCAGGGTCTCCCCATGCTGTTCAGAGAAAAGGCTGAAAGGTAGCCCTGTGCAGCCTGAAATCTGTCCATTAAAGCTCAATGCACAGGCAAAAGGGAATCCACCCAACACACCCACATCTTATCTTTATGGCTGCTGCTTTATCAGTAACATTAGAACTTCTTCCTATTACAGTAGATAGTTGGGTCGCAGCTGCTGCAACAACCCTGTTGAACATTAAACGAGGCATCTGGAGACAGGGGGCAGGTGGCTTTTGCTTTGGAGCAGGAAAATCCCAACAGGTGGGGACAAGATGGTCAAGTTTACTGCATGATCACAGGCTTGTAGGGACGGCCCTTGTGGACTGAAAGTCAACAACAGCACAGTCCCACTGCATCTTCATGGCTGGAGATGATGCAGCTGCCCATGGGCTGGAGCCTTGCCCGGGGCTGGAAGAAGCAGGCTGGGCTGTTACTGCAGATCACAAACATTAACAGTAACATGAAACAGAGTTCTGCTCTGACACGATCTTATCTTCTGAGAACAAAGAGATTAAAATCTGTTCACATATAAATTTAGTGCACTGCTTAGACATTTATTTAAAAAAACCATATATACAGAGAACGTGCCAAGGAGCTCTGGGGAAAGCGCCGGTGTCGCCTGTTCCACACTCACCAGTGTCAATCTGCAGAGTTAGGCTACCAAATCCACTATAAGTCTGCTACTAAAAAAAAATGGCCTCATTTTCTCACATCCTGCTGGCTCAATCTGGAAAACTCAACTTGACAATTAATAAATCTCCCCTATTTAAATTCCTTTAGTTTACATGACCAGTCCAGAGTCCTGCTTCGACATAAAGGTCTCCCTGCCCAGTCCTCTAACCTGAGACAAATTTCCAAGGAGTTAAAAAAACCCTCATGGTTCATTTGACATAGTGATACAGACATTGGGGTGTTAAAGGGAGAGTGAGGAGTCTGTAGTGAATCTTTTTGAAGAGACTAATTTGGGAAGGAGGGGAGGAGTAAAGACAGAAGTTGCTTTTTCATTGAAAGGTGTGTTGTGGCACTGAGGTAACTCTCAATGCAAATATGTAATGGACACACAGCATTTTTCATTGGAAAACGGTCTAGAAAAATCCCTGGCAGAGAACAGGGATTGAATTAAATTCATAAACTAAAGTCATGCCTGTCTCCAAGAGGATTTTCAAGTGAGAAAACCCTCTCCCTTTTGTGGCTAATGCTTGAAACCAAACACTTTATGGGGGATTAAAAAAAAAACAAAAGCTAAAATCCATTATTTTCTAGGCAGAGACTAATGACACATTTATCCTGCTCTTCCAGGCATTCCTCCATGAAAGCAGAGAGGTATTTGCCAACAGCATTAGGCAAAATCCACTGTTCTGATCCTTTTCTCAAACCAGCAAACGCCAACAATTCCAGTAATACAGTATTTTCCAACCTGCTCCATCTCCTGTCTCCCTCCATGCCCTCAGGAAATGAGCTCCTGCATCCCTGGTCCTTTCAAAGTAAGCCTTTCCTTGCAGCTCGGAGCTCATACAAATGCAAAGTTCAACCACATCATTTAAAGGAATTGTTGCCATGACAGGAAAGCCAACGCAAGGGCTCAGCTCTCCTGGTTAACTGAACATCACGACACCAGCAATGGAGCCAAAAGACAGAAAGTACAGCTGAAACACCAATGTGTCTCTCCAAGATCGACCAGCTGGCTCAAAGTAGAAAATAAACCACGACAGAAGGTTTCCTCCAAGGATGAAAAGTGCCAACAGCAAATCTTCCATGATCTAGAAGTGATCACAGAGCTCTGAAGCCTGAGGAGAGCCAGCGCTCTCCCAGATCAGGCAGGAAGACCCTCCCAACCCACTTCCAGACCATCTGCTTGACTTTGCTTTTTGGAAATGTGGGCACATCTTCAAGCCCTCCCCAGCCTCCTTCCACCTGTAAACAGTGACTGAACACTTCTGCATTCCTGTTGATACCTCTGTTTCTTTTCATAGGTCTTCATGTCTCTTTATCTTTCTGCCTACCTACCACAAGAACACACTGAAAAGTCTTCTTGTATCTTGCACTTTTAAAAGTTCTCAGACCTTTGTATTGCCTGCTTTTCTTTTTTTCTTTTTCTTTTTTTTTTTACCCCTCTAGGCCAAGATGTTTTGCCCTTAGCCTGACCATGCATTTTAATTTGGTTTAATGAAACAACTCCTTTTGTCATGTGCAAATGAAAGACAATTTAAACTGAAAAAACCCCACGGAATACAATTACCCAGTCCAGAAGAAAAAAAAAAAGGAAACATACTATTTCATCTCAGGAGTTTATTTCCTTGTGCAGCCAAGAAACTATGCTCTGGTGGTAAATGAACTCAAACTTGACACAAAGAAAGCCAGTGCATGACTTCGATGGTGAGGCATTTTCAGAACAAAGTGGGGTGCTTTGGCCTAAACCAATATGGTCTTGTGGATCAGGCTCTGGAATCAGGGTCAGCCATCAAAATCCTACCACTGGGTCTGCAAGAATAGGTAAGTCCACCTACGCTCACCTCCGTCTCCCTGTTCCCTGTCTGTCTCCTGTTGTGCCTCTCACTGTCTTCATGCATGAATTTTGCTGCAAAGTTGGCTCCATCTTTATTACAGGTCTTCAGTTCTCCTGCATATAAATAGCACTAAGAATGCACAGAAGTCAACGATTAAGCATGGGGGGGGGGAAAATCTCCTCTCCCCCATGTTATTAGTGAATCTGGGTCAATGACTCTGCAACTCTAGTAACAAATTCTTAGAATTGGTTAATGAGAGAGGGAGCAAGAGTGAGTGGGAGAGGGATGGAGCAAAGGCAGGGTTCATGCCATAATCCCTGCTGAAGCCTTTTGGTGCAATGAAAGCAGCTGCATGACAGATGAGGAGCCTTGGACATGGTGCAGCTCATTGTAATCCGCTCCGTGGCCTCGACACCCAAGTCCACTGGCTGGAGTCAGTCAGAAGGCCACGCTCGGGAGCCAAAGAGCTCTGAATGATGTCAGGGATTTGAAAGTCATAAAATATGGGATGCAAAACTAGATGAAACTTTTGGCTACTGGCTAAAGACAAAAACAGCTTGTCAAAAAGAATCAATCAGCCACTCTTACTATAGCTCTTACTGGGAATTTTTGGACTATGTTCTTGCTAATGGGCTGCATATGCAACACGTGATTTCACACACCAGGAGAGCAAACCTGTGCCTCTTACTTGATGTATTATGTTTTTTAGAAAGTTAAGTTTAACTTGGAGAGAGCAGAGGGCTGCTCAGCTCACTTTATCTTCTGGTTCTAAACTCAAGAGTCCATAGCACAGTTTTGGGAAGTGATCAAAAGCAATGAGCAGTAGTAGTAAGTTGTCATCTGCTTAACCAACTCCACAAATGGTTTCTGAGGACTGCTAGGTTGGGAGATTAAATATTTTCCAAACCTAAACGCTCAGCTTGTCAGTCAGTGATTAAAATACATTTTCTTGTGATTTATTATTTTCATTGTTTTCTAAAACAGACAATAAAGCATAAAGCAGAGAGCTCTATAGGCTGAAAAGACTGCTCTGGAGGAATTAGCTCAGCTGGAAACCCAAAGATGGAAGAAGAGGAGAGATGTGGACAAAATCCCTCATGTTCTCTGGGCTTTGGGGTTCTGCTTTGATTTACTGTAAATTCATACAGAAATATGGGTCCAATTTTCATGGATTTACAATGTTAAACTGTCTTTTTTTTAAAGGCTGTTACTTTGGGCAGGTCTAAAACCCACTACCATCTTTTGATGCAGAAATTTTGTTAAGTCAAGTGCATTGTGCTCACTGCAAGTTGAACCCAACTTAGAAGGCCAGCATCCAAAGATCCCATTTCAACAGTGGCTTTGCTGTTATGTCAAGTGCCATTTTAATTGTGCATTCCCTTTTACCACAACCTCACTCAAGGACAGTCCCATAGTACATGTGTCAAGGCACCTTTTTCCCTAGTGACTGCTCCTACACTCATTAGAGAAGGACTTTGTCTTCAGTGGTTTCAGTGCTCTACAGCATGGGACTAATACAGATTTTCATGGCATCAAGAAAGACATAGAGATATTCTTAATTTTATAGGCTATTGTGCCACTGGGGTCTGTCACAAAGATCCCTTCCTCCCTGCTCCAGGCCAGCAGCATTCTCTGCTGCAGCTGAGATCACAGACACAGCCTAAGAGCAACCCAAGGGACCCCCAAAATCTGCTGTATTAGGTCCCTTGAGGCTCGAGGTCACCATGTGGCTCTTACTTTCAGACAGGGAAGGACCCCGTAGTTGTGGCTGTGCGAGACCCATTCCATGTTCCTGGTCAGTCACAATCCTACTTAAGAGTATTTTTCATAGATTAAAAAATGAATCTTGGTTTGTCTCCTTGCTCCCAATTCCTCTCCATTGATTAATTCTTAACTTCCAAGACAACTTTTCCCCTACAGACGGTATAAACAGCTCAGGATTGTTTTTCAGAGTAAAGCTTTGGGTTTAAATATCATCCTTCTGAAACAGTGTTTTCCTTTTCCAATCATGACGGTGATTTGTTGAAGAGTTACAAGAACATGTGAGTGGTGTAATCACTGACATTGAAATGGTCCATGCCCTCACCTGCTCCCCTCACTGCCAGAGGAGCATGTAACAACCATTAATGCAAATAGACTCCCTGTTTCCATTGAACCTCTTTTCTTCTGACCAGCTGTACCAATTCATCTGCACTGGGGATTTATAAATAGTGACCATGTCATTCCAATGTTAATGGCTTTTAATGAAATTGGAGAATGAAATGCATTCCCTTGGAATATCCTCTGAGCAGCAAATTTATTCCATCCCATAGTTTCAATACAGGGTTT
>NW_009953964.1:5321828-5337287 GCF_000747805.2 Chaetura pelagica
GAAAGAGTGCTGGAGCTTGGCACATCCTCCCCATCAGCCTGTCAATGTGTCACTTCCAGTGCAGACAGGAACAAAAAGAGGGAAAGAATTTTGTTGTCTCACTGATGCAGGAAACCCACCCACCCCCTACAGACAGGGACACTGCCCTGGGAGGGCAGCTTGGGAAACAGGGAAGAAAAAAAGATGTGAAAGGTAATAGTTGTAATTTAGCCTGGCTTTCAATGCATCGTTCTCTAAAAACACCCTAAAAGCCAGTGTTTACATTGTCTTAATCCGTCTGAAATTCAGACTGCATGCAATTTATACTCGTGCCCTTCCCACCTCCAAAAAGCATGTTTGGAGAGGGGCCAGGACATGGGATGTGCTATCAGAGCCCCCTGGGTCTGCCTATGTGTCCCCCCGTGCTGCTGCACTGCTGAGCTGTGAGCTCAGCTGGGGGCTGGTGCTCCAGACAAGGAGTGTTATGAGCTGAACATGTTTTCCACACTCAGCAAAAAAGCAAGAAAACTTTCGATAACCAAGGGAATTGTCCAGCAAGAGGTCTACAGAGGAAGAACAGCAGATGAAAGGTGAGAGCAGCACTCAGAGCAATGCTACAGGGGCAGAAAGGAGAGCCTGGCCATTCCCTTCTGCCTTTGACTGTTTTCAAGAAAATCTTATGATAAAAGGAACAATCCTGCTATTTTTCTTTTCCTCAAATTTGTTACAGAAGCTTCGTAGGTCTTTATGTCCTATCTATAGTGGTTCTGAGGGTCTCTTCATTTTTTTCCCCTCCTAATTACAACTTTTCTATACTCAGAGGACAGGAGAGAATTCTGTTTAAGAGAAAAAACGGTGGAGCTATTTCAGTCCCAACAAGGATGGATAACCAGAAAGCCATTAGACTTAACAGCGGCACCCATACAGGGCTTTTGATCTGTCCTAAGAGAGCCACAAAACCACAGGAAAAGGGGAAAAAAAAGGCCTCTAAGAAGATGTTCTTTCCAGCAAGCCCAGCTCCCAAAACGGTGCAGCAGTTTTAAATGCTGTCCACAGTTCCTTTTATATTTACACACAGTTTAAACAGTGATCTGGCAGCAAGAGGGGAAAATGCTTTGGGAGGAACGAATGGCTGAGGAAGCTAAATAAAGAAGTGGCCAGGTCTTCAATCATCCTATATTTTATATATACAAAGGCTGCGATTCCACTAAGCTTTTCCGAAACAATATGCAAAGAATCCAAAACAGGGCAAAGTGATGGGAGTAACTGGTTATAATTAAATTGGGGGGGGGAGCAAAGCACAGCTCTTCTACTCTGCCAGCTTAGTTTCCCTGGAGGCATCACAAAGCACAGAGGGGTTTGCAGTGGTGGGAACACCGATGGGTTACAGGTACCTGCACGGAGGTCAAGGTCAGCCTGTGCTGGGTGGGCTGATGCCTGAGGCCAACACTCTCCCAGCAGAGAGTTTTTAAATAAATTTAATCCTGGCCAAAATCTCATTCCAAGTGATCTGAAGGGCTGGTGCCTTCACTCAACTCCTGTAGAGTCCAACTTTTACAATAATATCACATCTTTTGTTGGCTGTTTTAGTTAACATCCAGACAAATAGGCTATTTCTAAATACAGTACATCTTCAGAAATAAAGCCAAAAAACCATTGCAAGAAAAAAAAAAAAGAAAAAAAAAAGCAGAAAAAAGGAGAGTTCTTTGCTGGTTCAGAAACAGAGGAAAACATTCCACAAAAAAAAAAAAAAAAAAAAAAAAAAAAGGCAAAAAAAAAAAGCATCTTTTTTTCCTTGGTTGATTTTTTTTTTAAATGCATAGTTTTCTGCTAAGCTAGGAAGCCAATCTGAGAGGCAGGTGGTTGTGCAACACTTGGCTACTGCATGGCTGAGATGCAAGATCCTTTTCCATATTTACAGGAATTAATAGGAGGAAACAAGCCCCACTTTAAGACATTAAACTGTCCAAACAAAAGAAAATACAGTCATACCATTACTGGACACAGTATGACCTCAGCCCCTTTCTTCATCTCAAATGTTTGCAATTATTTCAACACAAAAAAGATTTGAGCAAGGAAGGTTTATTTTTAAGCCTCCATGTAGATCTTCTTAACACCAGTGGGATTTGAGCCCAACACACCTAAGTCAACAGCAACATTTTTCTCCCTTTACTCTCCCTTCGTGGCACCCCAGCCAAGAGACGATTAAGGCAGGTGAACCAAAGAAATCTGGAGATGAGAGACAATTCCTTGCATTGTTGGAGAAAAATGCCAGCTATTTTTGGCCAGAAAAAAAAGGAAAAAAAAAAAAAAAGGAAAAAGAAAAGGCTACAGCATTTTTGCTCCCTCCCCCAGAAGAAGGAATCATTCCCAAGAGATGGGGCGAATGTGTGAATAACCTCAGCAGTGATCACCCGTGGGCGCCCGCCTGCCTGCCAAGGGAGGTCCAGGCAATAGAAAGTACTGAGTTTCATCATGTTTTCCCACCTCTTTAAGGTAGAATCTGGACCATGGTTCAAGAGAACACTCGGTCAATCCCTCCAAAACATTTTACCACCAAGCTACAAGCTGTTGGTAATTTTATAGCTGTGTTTGGGGTGGATTTTTTGTTTTCTTCATAGATCATTTACACCTATAAAACCCTGTTGTATGGTCAAGCAGCACACTCCTTAGTAACCATGGAACTGGAAATTTTAGAAATCCCACATGAAACAATATAAACAGCTGTCTAAAACCTCCTATTTCCACCCAGATGGCTCTTGTTTCAATTAACAGAATCAAACTTTAATTCAGAGTCAGTCACAGGCCCTATTTGGATTTACTTGGAAAAACACACCTATAAATCACATACAAAAAACTGTGGAGAGAAAGAATTTGTTTCTCTTTGGGTGGTTGGGTGGTTCTTTTGGTTCTTTCTCCTTTTTTATGGGGTTTTGTGGGGGGGTTGTTTTGTTTTGCTTGGTAGAATGAAATCGTATTACCAGACAAAAAATAGACAATTATGTGTTGACAGCTTAGAGCCTCTGGTGGTTCTGGCCACAATAGAAGACAGGCAAGCAGCACAGCTACCCAGTGCCCCTTTGCCACTCCAAAATAGATGGCAGCAAGTGTCTCCTGTGCTGCATGTGCCCCTTTCATCATCTCCAAGGGACTTTTGAGCTGGAAACATGATGAAAAAGGGATGTGAATGTATGGGAAGCCTGAATTCATTAAAACAGCCCCACACACGTGCTCTTCCCTGGTCCCAAATCTACAAGACACTGGGTTTTACAGGTGCCACTGCTCAGCAAGTGCCTTCTTGAAATACCAAATTTGAGCTGCAGGAAAGCCCTGTCCTAAGAAAGTCATCCACTGCAGTGATCTGCTGCTGGCAGAAGGAGGGGAGAAACTCAGCTTCCCCGAATCCTCCTCGCACCCTACAGAAAGGCACGTTGCCCCCAGGGAGCCACACTTCTATCCACCCAACTCCTTGTCTGACAGCAGATCGAGGAATTGGCTTTAGCTGAAGCAAACTGCTCTCAAGATGTCAAAAGAGAATGCTGGAAATCACTTGAATGGCAGTGGCCAGTGTCCACCCTGGCACGGCTCCATCGGCTCGGGTCCATGGAGGACTTCCAGGACCAATGTGCTGCGTGTGCCACAGCAATGTGTGCACACAGTTTGGTGTGTGTCTGAGATTTTCCTGATGGACAGGCAGATCAGAGCACTCACCAAAGATAAACTCATCATCCTTTGCTGCAGAAGCAAGCTTGCTGTTTGCAAGAGCTGCTTGGCAGATACTGGGGCAGAAAGAGGCCAGGAAGTGGCATAGCCTGTCCTCAGCATCAGCCTGGGAAGTACACTATGTCCAAAGTCCTGCCCCATCTAGCTCTCCTTACCCCCTCCATTGCCATGCTTTCTGCATGTTGATATGCTTAAAACCACTGATTCCCAATGAGAAAGCCCCCTCATTAGCACCACTGTGGCTTTTCTCAGGCAGAGGCTGGGACATGGCACCAGCAAACCTGCCCATCAACAATCCCAGGGCAGACCACAGCCAAGCTGGGGATGCTTTCCAGCTCAGCTTCCTACACACACAGACTTCAGTGAGGAGGCAGCATATTCTCCTTTGCCCCTTTAGGTTTTTCTAGGCCACCTTGGTCAAGTAGGATCAGTAGCAGAAACATTTCATGCCATTGGTAACTGAACACCTCTTTGGGGAAATGGTCACTTCCCCACAGAAAAAGCATTTCAGGTCCCAAAACCCACAGCCCCTCCACAGCAGCATCATTCCCTTCAGCTACTTTTTCACTGCCACAGAAAGAGACAAGTCACAAGTAGTGTTCCCAGCACCACTTTTAACCCTGGGGGAAAAGATAACCAAAAAGACAGGGAGAGCTTTGGAAGAGCATTGGCTTGGCAGGGCAGAGACCCGAGGTGGGGATGTGATGAGTGACAGCTGGAGATGCACAGCAGCAGCCACTCCAACCTGATGCCTTGGCTCAGTGCTGGACTGTAGGCACAGAAAGGGAAAATACAGGAATCTAAGTACAGCAAGGTCCTCAGCAATGACCTACCTAACATTTCTGCCCATCACCTTTAGTCCATTGGGGAGGAGGGAACAAGAACTGCTTGATGCAGGGCTGTGCTCAAGCCACAAGGGGCAGGGAGCAAATTAGGGCAGGGGAAAATGAAGTCAAGATTGAGATACACACAAGGAAAGCTTATCCCTCCTTCTGGGACTGTCTCATGAGGTTGTACCATTAATTTCATCTGAAAGTAAAACCTGAGAGCCTAGCTAAGGGCTGCTTGACATGGTTTGGTGATTGATTTTGCTGGTGTGCCCACAGATTTCAGTATTTACAAGAGTGCAGGTTTTTTGCACGGGCACGTAAACATTTCCTGAATAGGAATGCATATAAAAAGAGGGTTTGAACATAGTTTGTTTTAAAATGAGAAGTGGCTTTGACCTCTTTGGAAGGAATGTACCTCTGCCCAGAGATGGTCAGCTGGATGCTTGAAGAGGGTGGGAGAAATAGTAAACATGTTCTGGGAGCTGTGAAGCAAATTTTATTTTTTGTTTTGCTTCTAAAACAGCTTTTAGTATTTCTAAGAGCAAGAGGCATTTCAAATCCCTTCAAATTCAGTTTTAAAAAGGGGCTAATTTTTCACACAAATCAATTTTCAAGGAGAAAAATGTGAACACATCCATTAAGTGATAAACTCCGGCTGTTCCACATGGGGCCAGCACTTCAGGGAGAAAAGGCTTTGCAAAACATTTTGCTAACCAAGCCTCACAGTGTCCTTGTGAGGCTGACAAGCTGGCAGCAGAGCCAGGAGCTCTGAGCCATTGGGGGACCCTCATCCTGGGCTCCCCACCCAGGCAACCCTGTAAAGTCGAAAGGAAATAACCTGCACTGCTACTAGGAAGTGCTGAAAACCATCACAGTTCTTGTCTAAGGGAGGAAAGGACTGTTATAATTAATTAATTAATTTTGAATATTAAGCAAATCAAAGCTTTGGAGTTTAGTTTGTAACGACTGAAACTTCCGCTATTGTTCTGTTCGGTAAAATCCGACTCTCCAGACAGCATCTGTCAATCTGATCATTATGCAGTTAAATGAGGGAGAAAAAAATGTCTTCTCTCTCACCTGTGAAAAGCTATCTATGCCTTGCAATTATTTGACTTGAAAAATTTCATTTAATTGAGTTTTCCCTTTTAGATTTGGTCGGTCAAGTTAAACTATAAAGATTATTCATGGAAACGCAACAACAGTTGGTTACTAGGATACAAAAAATCACTTAGTATGTTCCTCCAATGAATAATCCCAGCAGAACACACACAAATTCAATACATTATGAATTTCTCTTTCTCTCTTACATAAACATTGGGGCTGCAGAGGTTTTTCTTGGAATCCTTAAAAAGGAATTGATATCTTAATTACTATGCAATAGCAAAACAGAGGGAATAGCCAGGCCTTGCAGGTGAGCTGCATCCTTTGTCTAGACATGAAAGTTATTTTGAAAGAAGACAGGGTGGAAATGGCAGCAGATTCATTATTGCCAGCATCCATGTGCAGACACTGGTATTTGGCAAGCTCACATGCCTTTTCAAAGCGGATAACGTAAGCAGTAGATTAAGCTAATTTAGAAGAAGGCATTTGTATTGCAGAAAAAAAAATATCTCTTCCTGTACAATTCCATGTACACAAAAAGTCTTACACAAAAACACTTGTTGCCAGATCTCTGAACCTACAAGGTCAAGTGAGAGATTTAGTTTTTCTACACCAAGTGGGGCTGCCAAGCAAACCCATAGGAGCCCAGCATCCAGAGCACAGCACAACTGCCCCTGCTGATGTGCCAAACAAACTGCCACCAGACTCAGCCTGCCCTGAGCCACTCAGACATTTTTTGGAAAAAACACCCAAACTCCAAAGATTCATTTTGGGGAGTTAACAGCATTTGGGATTCTGTGGGGTTTTTTTGGTGTGTATGTGGTTGTATCCTGCTCCCTCTTCCTAGCCTCACAGTATCCCGTAACATCAGCAACCCCCAGGCACGACTCAGCACAGACTGCTGCTCAAGGCTGTGGTATTTAAAGACACCTATGGGGTCTGTTGGCTAAGAGCAGTTTTTTATAAACTTTAGCTGAGATGGATTCCCTTGAAATTCTGACTTGCAAAGCATCTGTCCTTCTCACCCTCTCCCTTTGATCACATCAGCAGCAGTGCTGTTCTGCTGCTGGCAAATCACCCAGTAATTGCTATTTAAGAGTCACAGATCGGATGCCAGTCTGAAGATCTGCCTCATACTCTTCAGAGGACATCTCCTTTCCAGGAGAGATCAACCAAAATGCCTGGCATACTGAAATGTCTGCAAAACTTCTTCCATGCAGGGAAGCTCTGCTGGCATCGAGCTTTCTCTCCCTGCACACATGGTTGGGATGCTCAGCTTTTATTTTTCAGCCCTCTGCTGACAAGACTCTCATGGAGACCCTGTGCCACGTCCTGTGTCCCTGTGGGCTTGTCCCCAGCTCACACAGGGCTCCCAGCCACAGAGCCCCAAGGAGCACTGTGCTCCAGAGCAAATCCAACACTGATTGTCAGGTGCAAGCCAGGCCACTTAAACACTCTTGCCATTGTGTAGTTTACCCCTGTGAGCCATCACATGGAAGTTATCTCTGCTTCATAAGCCAGCACAATGGCCACCACACGATAAATCAGCTACTGCTTCTTCATCAATAAAAATGAAGCAACAGCCAGTTAGGAAATTATTTCAGCTTTCATAGTAAGAAACCCTTTCACTTTGCAGGATAGAGTAGTCAAGAGTTTTTGATGTCATCCTGGGGAAAGCACCACCAAAGGGCAGTCCTTCTAAGAGGGATTTCTTGGGGGAACATCTCTTTGGCAGGAACCTGCAGGAATTATCTAGCCTGCCTCTACTACCTGATGAGACCAGCTCTACCAATGTCATTCCTAGCTGATGAACAACAAGCTTGTTCTATCAGACAGCCAGTGATGTAGATATTCCAATTTACTGTACTTCACCAAAGATTTGGTTTTAACCTGCCTGTCTCCACATGCCCCAAACCCCTGGAATACACTGCAGCCTCTTAGCTGCTCCCTTCAGCAGCAATTTTGGCCACCAGCAGGACACTAGACCAGACAGATCTCAAACACCAACTGTCTTCTGTTGCCAAAAATAAATTTAAAAAAATTAAAAAATTAAAAAAGCAGCAGCTCTATCCAATGGTGTCAAGTTCAAGACCCCAAGAAACAGCAATTTCCCCTCATTAGAAATTATGCTTTCCACCTTAGGATCACATTGAGGAGATAACCTTTGAACTCCACTCCATAAATTACAGAACACGTTAATCTGAGAAGCTGGTGCCCCAGTGAGACCAAAACAGATAACAGGCTGAGAAATGCTGTTGCCACAGTGCTAGTCATCACTCAGAAAAGAGAAATAAACCTGAATGAAATTATTTCATTTCTGCTGCCAAATGAGATGTGCTATCTTTTATCTTTGGCTTGTCAAGGCAGAACTTGGCAGATTTAACATTAGAATTATGGAGGAGGGCAAAAATCAAGCAACTTTTTTCCTTGACATTTGGAAACCTGATGGAAAACTTTCACTCAGGGAAATTCTCTCTTGACTGTCTTCCCCGTGTTGCTACATGGGCTATGAAAAACAGAGCTCTGGTTTTTATGTTGTCAATTTATTTCTCCCACATAGCCATAAGACATTATGCCATCAGGAGTACAATCACAAGAAGCCTGGAGTCACAGACAAATGGATGGTTAAAAGAGAATTCCTACCATACAAAAGACTCATTATTATGTAAATATCCACAGTGAAACAAAAAACAAACCTGAGAAAACAAAACCTGTTACATGCAACAGCCGACAACTCTAAAAACACAACTGCATTCGATTTTCTTCCTTCAAAGCATCAGTAGCTCTTAAAAAACCTGTGATTTCCCTGCTGCACTGAAAAGCTTTGAAATGCAATTAAAAGTTAAGTTTTTTAAGAATCTTGCTGTGTAATTCCAGCAACAAGCAATAAGTCATTTCATATCTTCTGATTTGGTTTCTTTACACCAGTCCTATTGGTGTAGAAAGGAAAAAAACAACATGGTTTTGCTGGAGCAGGAAAAGGCATAGGGATCCTCTCAGAGTAGGGGATCCCTTGAGCTGCTCCACTGTCAGAGATCTGAAAGACCTGGGGGAGAAAAAACTGCTGGGTGAAAAGCAAGACCTGCTTACACAAAGCAGAGGAAGATATCTCCCTGGACACAGAGCAAAAAACAAATTAACAAGCAAGAAATCACTTTCCCCTCCCTCACTCCTCCCCAAAGCCCTGCTTCAGCTGTTCAGACACCAGGAATTTAATGTTCCAGCAGTCAGTAATTGAGACAACAGAGCATCCAGGCCTGAAGGAAAAAGCTGGCACAGGTATGCTGAGATACAGCTTTCAACTAGATGTCTCGTTGCCAGTGATTCATGCTTTTCAACACACAGAGGGGGGAAAAAAATACAGCCATCATCAAGATATGGAACAACCCAGAGTAAACAGCATCTCCTTCCCACCAAGTAAGTCCTCCCATGGGCACACATGAAAGGGACTGTTGGGAAAGACCTGCTCCAGCTAATGCCTCTGAGGAGTCCTGCTGTATTTGCAGCATGCAGAGAGGTGGGATGGGGGGGTCATCAGAGAGATAGTAGGACCTCACAACCTAAGGGGATTGGGGCCATCAAATACACATATGGACCATTGATGCACAGTCAGTTCCCTCAGGGACACAGCAGGTCAGTGATGGAAAGGGGGTAGAAACTGCCTAAATGAGATGACAGCACAAAGTATGGAAATGCTTCTATAGCAAAATTTCCTCCAGGTGCTGCAGACAAAAAAGCCTCCTCAGGATGTGACATGGAGCCAGGGCCCTTCCAACAGCCCTTGGGGCTCCCACCTCTTTCAGTGTTTTGGTAAGTGAGCACACAGCTGCCCTCTGGGCAGAGTCTGGAGAATGGCCCACTGGCCATGCTCTGTTACCATGCCAGGAAGCCCCAAATGAGCATGTGGCCAAGGAGCTGACTGGGAGCAGGGAAGGTGCAAGTCATGAGTCAGCCCTGAGGTCTGGCAGCCCTGGCAAGAAGCAGCAACAGGCACAGGATGCCAGACTGCTCTGGGCACAAGTAAGGCAAGAAACAGAGGAGATAGGACAGATGGATATACAAAGAGAAGAGATGGAGGAGATAGGAGATTTGCTTCCCTGCTTCTCTCCTGAACACACCACATGCATCACAGTCACACGCACACTCCACCTTAGGAGAACCTGCTCTTATTTTAGCTACCAACCTGCACAGATAGGCTCTGTAAACAGTGGGATGCTGATGAGAAAGAAAATGTTTCCTTTCAAGGCAAACTGTGCAGCAGGACACTGACTGTCCCGAAGTGCAGCTCCAAAACTCAGTGAGCTTGACTGCTAAATCCACTGGAGCTAATGAGGACCAAGGTGCTTATTTGCACTCCTAATTGAAAAGCCATTGAATGTGATAGGCAAGAAGGATCCTTACTAGAATGGGAAGAGAAGCACAGCATGAGCTTCAAGGTGACTCATCCTTTTCATGTCAAGTAAACATGAATCCCTGCACATTCAAACCTGACTGCCTAAAGTTAAACACCTTAAGCCTACTTAAGCACCTCCATTGGTTGTCAAATTGCAAGGTGCAGGGAAGCTTTGCAGTTTCCTTTGCCTGCAGTGAGGGCTCTCCAAGAGTTTTGCCTGCACACACACAGACTTAGGGATGTGATTTTAAGCACCTTAAATGGGGGTCAAGTGGTGACAGGTCCTTCAGTTATCCAGAGAAATAAAAGGGGGAATGTGCTGTTTGCCAGATATCCTACCTCTTAGTAAAGCAATTCCCCTCTAGAGCATAAACAATGAAACAGAAGAGAGGGCACCTGCCCAGCACTATCCGGTGTGAGAGTGGAGGACAAGGAGAAGCTCTTGCTTTCCTGACACAGTTGGCAATGTGCTGTGTGTGTCTGACAGGACACGGGCTGTGGGGCAGGGCACACGGCTCCACTCAGCACTGTCCCGATAGGCAATGCCTGCCTGGAGTCAAATGCAGTTGTTTCTCCAGTCTCACCAGCCAAGATGCCAATGGTAGCGCTGAATTAATCATGCCAGTTGGCTGCAGCACATTTTTGGGTATGTACTGTGTGAAGCTTGTTAAAGATAGTCCTCAGTATGCAATCAACCTGTTCCAGCTCTAAATCACAGGGAAGGCTGAGCAGTTTCACAGGATTCCTTTTGAAGAGTGGAAAAGCAGAAAGCTACAAAAGAGGCAGCAAATTAATCTATTTTTTTTTCCACTTCTATGACCTTCTTCCTGGAGATGCTTCATGCCTGCATGTTAATTAATTAACTCTCATATACCCATGTGAGCCAAACAGTGTTTCCTACCTCCCTCAACATAAAAGCAAAACCATGGTAAGGCCACTTGCTCAAATGTCACACAGGAAGTCAGGAGCAAAATCAATGACAGACTCTAGAAACCTCAACTCCCTGACTAAAAGAGGCAGGAAAACAGGCAAAATAGGGCTGTTATGAGGCACAATTAACACCTGTAATCACAGAATTGAACCGAACCCAAACCAAAAACTGGTCTGAACAGGTACCTTTTTCACTCAAACCAGAACAACCTGAGGTGTTATTTTGTAGTTTTGTTGAAGTCAGACTGGAACCAAACTAGACAATCTACTGAACTGCCTCCCTGCTCACAATCCCAGATGCTCCTCCTATGGTCTATCACCAGAAACTAAAGGAAGGACCCAAGAACAAATCTAAACAAAATTGCCCCTTGAAGCTGAGATGCTAGTCTCAGACAGCTTTTTCCCACTAAATGGTCTTTACTACTCCTTTCTTACAAACTAAGTGTGTGTATTGTGATAACAGGCACCAGCATTTTTAAAAGGATACACAGAAACACAATCTTTTGCCCACAAACTAAATTTCTGCTGCCCTACAGTAACCAGAACCCTCTGACTGTCACTGTTCTGCAAGAGACTGGCAGATGGGAACATCAGCCCAGTGAAGGTCTAAACTTGGGATTCCTGACTTGCTGAGAAAGGGTTAATTATTAAAAGCTTTTTTTCTTAAGAATACAAAACAACTTATTGAAAAATAAGAAATCAAAGTAACTTCTGCCAGAACAAGCCCCATTCTCCCTCGTGTTTACCAGACACAAATGCCACTCATATTTGGTATTCCTCGCAGTTGTGAGGAAGGCTGTGGGAGAAGCACTGCAATCAGATCCCAGCCGGATTCTTAAAAGGGAATTTGGCTCCTTTCTTAAATACCAATGACCCTATTTGGGCCAGGATCAACAACTGGATCCCAACTGGAAAGTTCTTTACTTGTGCTTTAGCCAGCAAGTGCCTCCTGCCTGCCCTGCCCACCCTGCCTGCCCATGGCAGCAGCTGTCCCTGCTGGCCCCGAATTTGGCTCCTTTCTTAAATACCAATGACCCTATTTGGGCCAGGATCAACAACTGGATCCCAACTGGAAAGTTCTTTACTTGTGCTTTAGCCAGCAAGTGCCTCCTGCCTGCCCTGCCCACCCTGCCTGCCCATGGCAGCAGCTGTCCATGCTCGCCCCACCATGACGAGCCTCCGTGCCTTGCAAGGACACTTGCTGCCTGCCCGACTCTCCTAGATGTTGTTCCTTTCTATTTCCTGCACCTCTCAGCTCCATGTAAGGTCTTCACCAGGTCAGGGGAATTTTAACCTCTCCCAGCCTGCCAGTTCTCAAGTACCACGAGGCTCCCTGAATCATCAGGGGAGGCTTCATGCTCCCCCCCTCTGGCTACTAACCATTTTCTGAGCCCTGTTGAAAGTGTCTGCCAAGGAAAGCAATTAGCACGGAGAAATTAGCACCATCCACGATGCTAGGGTGTGGATGTGTGCTGCTCACTGCCCTGCTCACCAGTGAGTTAACTCAAGAGAGCAACTCCTCTGTGGAGCATCAAAGGTAAGAGCAGCCGCTACTAGCCTGATGCTGGTATGCAACCCCTCCACCAGCAACATCCACGTGGCCTCCTAGCCCACTCTGCAGGTCAGGACACGTCCCACCCATCGGCTGCAATGTTGTACACCTAGTTTGTCACCTGTAGGAGACAGAAAAACTGCATGCCTCAATAATAAAGAATTCACTCTTGCCTAACCACCTGCCCACAAATCGTCTTGAACAATGGGCAGTGCTAAGGGGAGGGAGGCAAGCAAATAGCACCATCCAAGTGTAAATTCCCACGCTGCACTGGTGATGCCGTGCGAGCTTCTCTCACTGGAGATGCAGGACAGGCTGGCAAGGGGACAGTCCTGAGCGGTGGCAGCCAGCACCACAGGGGACCCCAAAGGCAAGGAGGTCCTGCTCACCCCTGCAGGGTCAGGCCAGCCAGAGGAGGCAGCCATCCTGCTGGAGGCATATGTCAGGTATCACTTAGCTGTCACCTAGATAAGAGCCATCTCCAGCACCACCTCAGGACCGTTGTTCAGCGTATCTGACACATCTCAGCTCTTTGCCATTCAAAAGCCTCCACAACCCGTTCAAATATAGAAGCTGCCTTTCATTAGCCCAAGGTTATTACTCATTTCAATACCACTCTGGTTAGAAACCTCACTGCTAATTTGACAAAAAGCCTTCATCCATTGTGTGTTAACCATCAGATACTTGGCAAACCCAAGTTTCCCAAGCTCCCAATAAAAATTTCTCCGGCACCGATAGCGAGTGCTCTTGTATCGTTACAGAGAAATGTGGAGAGAAGGGGAGAGGCTGTGCAAGGATTTAAAGATGCAACAAGCACAGAAAACATATTTGAACCAATTTAGGTATACAAATGAGTTGAGCTGTGTTCAATAAGACTTAAAATTGAATTCCATTATTTGACAAGAGTGTTTCTATTTCTACATGAAACCTGAATTGCTGATTGTTTGGCTTTTCCAGGAGCCTAATGACGAAGGTTCCTCCTCTACATTGGATCAGAATGGAAAGACGTTGTCAACCTTGAGCTATTTATGGTGAACAAAACAACAAAAGGGGAACAATATCTGTAGGCTTCTACACTTAATCAATTTAACACAACAGGTAGGCAAACTTTATTTCGGGGGTGTTCTGTTTGTTTGTTTCTTTAATAAACTACTTCAGCCCATAGGACAGGGGCGAGCAATTCCTCTGTTAGTCAAAATGAGAGTGAAAGTGCTCAGTCTGCCAGGGTGAAGAAAGAGGTGTGTTTTGGATAAGGAAAAGGAAAGACTTAATTCTGATTTATTATCTTTGTGTAATTCTAAACAGCCATAGCATTTATAAATAGGATTTCAACCAATTATTCAGTCTTCTGGAAAAACTTTATAATTTGCAAAAGGACTGTTCCAAGAACAGTTCTAAACCTGCTTCCCTCCATTTGGATAAGGAAAGACAAACAATGCATCCAAGCACATCAACGTGAAAAATTGCTGAATTGTGTCCAACCTGACAAAATACATTTGTAAACTTGCAAATTGCAAACATCCAAAATCTCTCTCTCCTGCGGCCACAGCTTCTTTTGACTGTCGTTGCTTTGTAAAAACTGAACACAGCTAAATTTAGGGAAAAAAGGCACATTTTCAGCATCTTCCAGCACATCAGCAAATGGTGCTCAAGTGTCCTGCGTGTTTTTGCCTTGCGCAACCGGACAAACGTTCGCAAATGGACCATCCCCAGCAAAGCAAGCCTCACAGACAGTCTCCACCTGGCAGGACAGGACAGAGATTTTTCTAGGCCATCAGAACAATGAACAAGGAGGTCTCCATAAATCAAGACTTTGGGTTTTTTCCATCAAACTTTTCCTCTTTCTTAACAACTTCTTCTGAAAGCACGGCGAGGAACTCTTTAATCACAGAACTGCGGTGAGACTGATGTCATCCCTTTTTTTAAATTCACGTGTGTAAGGCTCTGGATGTGAAGGCTGCTCAGGAGAGACTGTTCTAGCAATAGGCAGAATGGCTGATAGAAGTCTCAGCCTTCTGGATCAGAGCTCACAGCTAGATCCCACGTCCCAGCAGGTACAGATATTTTTTTCTTTTGGAAGTTCTAGCCTTACTGAGGCAACCTCCCCTGACCTGAGGATACTTCCCTGGCTCTCCCAGGTTTTTTCCATGTACCCGTTGATGTTGCCTCTAGCTGAAAAGCCAACTCACAAAATTAATTTTCTCCAAGGTCATGCACTCTTTACAATGCTTTTATTTGCTGGTTGGTGAGGTATTTAAAAAACCTTAAACTTCCTTATTGTGAAAGGAGCTAATTTCCCATTTAAATGTAATAGAGAATGAGAGGAGATGCAACTAGAAATCTAATAAGAGGTTCATAGCTAAACCACAAGCCTAGCAGCTTTCTTTTGTGCCTAGAAGGTCCCAAGCACCCCCTCTTTGCAAAGACAATATATGGCACATCCAAATGCAAATCTATTCCTCTCTTTATTTCTATATTCAGTTCCCTGGCTGATTATAGGGAAGCATGTGTGTGTGTTCAATAGGTCCTCCTGCTACTTTCAATAAGTTTAATAATACCCTTTTTATTTATGGGAGCCCAAAGTACAAAGGATGCAATGCAGGAGCTCTGCAGGAGCAAAAAAGAAAACCAAAAGCAAAAGAAAGTAGCTGAAGATACAGACTGGCAAGGGCTCAGTAATTCAATCCTGTTGATTCTATAGAGACCAACTGCTTTTATTACACATTGATCCTCTGAGGAGGAAAAAGCCTCACAATTACCAACTTGCAAAGGAAAAGAATCTGTACATCTCTTGTGTAAGAGAACAGAATTCACTACAAAGTCTGCTTAGAACCAGGACAACCCACCAAACACATTCCAGCCCTGCTTTCAAATACTTTTATTCCTGTGACTTTGAACAACTAACGTCTCTCCGTATTAAAAAGTTCTACTATAAAAAAAAAAAGGGGGGG
>NW_009953964.1:5337874-5346169 GCF_000747805.2 Chaetura pelagica
CGCCTCCCCTCCCCACCCCCCCCGCGGCAGCATCAGAGCCACGCGTGTCCCTGCTCCTCGTGCAGCAGCAGCAGCTGGAAACCCCTCGCTCCGTGTCCTCCCTTCTGGGGCCGGAGCGTGTCCTGCCCGTGGGGATACATACATATGTATATATATATATATATGTGTTTGGGGAGCAGGGGGCACTGCTGGCAGTTCCAGCTTTACCCTCAGGACAGCCCTTTCCATCAGCAAAACCTTCCCGGCCGGTACAAGCTGCCCTGGGAAACACTGGGAGCTCTTGAACCCTCCGTGCCCTTTATTACGGGGTGACCTTGGATGAGCCACTTCGCGTCTCGGTGACACAGCTTCCCCATCTGGGGCTTGAGGGTATTAGCAGGACGGTTGTGTTGGCAGATTCATTAGGAAGTTTGAAGCACATGGATACCATGGTGACAAAGGACACCTCAGCCTGACGTGCAGTATTGACCAGGTTTTCTCACCACTTCTCTCCCGATCTAAAAGCATGTTTATGTTTACAGCCCCAGAAGAGAAGAGCAAAGGCTTCCTTTTTCATCCTGGTCACACCTGTGCTGCTAAGGGGGGATGCAGCTGATGCTGCAGCTGAGCCTCTCTTCTCTGGGGCCGTTTTTGGAGTTTTTTAAGAACAGAGAAAGGGAAGGATCACAGTTACAAAATGTGCTGCAACCAACACTTTGGGATGATGTTGCAGTCCATGGCACTCGGGAAAATCCACCGTGTCACTTAACAGAAGTCACATCCGTGGACTAACACGTGTCCTGGGACACCAAAAAAGCAGCGAGCAAGGGAGAGCCAAGCACAGCAGCTGAATGGCCTGGCAGAGATCGGGCTCTGATCTGTTGTAGGGAAGATAAAATAACAAGCCTTTAATCCTTAGATCATGTGGAACGGGTCAAGTATGGCTCACAAGATGAGAGGGGACAGAAAAACCTAATTTCCAGTATTTTTTGCCATCATAAAGATTTGTTAAAAATGGGATTATCAAATGAGGCACCAGCAGCTGTTCTTAAAAGCGCCTGCACCCATCTGCTGTCTTCTTAGGTTAGCATATGTCTCCCGCTGCCCTGGGTGCCCTGGGCTGTAAACCAGGGACAGGAGGTGTCAGGGGCAGGAGCTCTGGAGCTCAGTGCTGCCCTGCAGGGAGGAGGGCAGGGGAGCAACGCCATCCTGGTGACAGAAGGGAAAGTCCTTGTTTCACTAGACAGCAGGGAACGGGAGGCTTTGGCTCATCCCGGCTGCTTTCCCTCAGCAGGGAGTGGTAGTCGTTATTTTAGGGTTTAAATGAGCCTCCATAAGCCAGAGGCGACAGAGGGGGGTTCTCCCCAGCGGGGGCAGCTGCTGTGCGTGCCATGTGCGGGCTCTGTGCCACCCCCCGGGGCTGCCCGGGCAACACGCCGGGTCCCTCCTTCCACACCCCGACCACACCAGCCCAGAGACTGTCCCCAAGGGTGTTCCAGCCCTTCCTCCTCCCCAAAGACGAGGTAAAAATAGAAGACAATAAAATGGAAATGTACATCCTTAGGACACGGAGGCAGCCTCCAGGAATGCAATCAACGCTCCTACGTCTTGGCATTGTAAAAAAAAATGTAGAGTTTGTTAAAATAACCCGCTTCACACAATGCAAAACAATAAGCATGAGAAATAGCTGGGCGAGGATGACTTCACCCTCCCCAGAAACCACACTGAGAAAGTATGAGAGAACCAGAAACCCACACGGAGCAGGGACTGGAAGCCAATGCACAGTCACTGCTCAGCCGGGAGAAATGCAGAAAGGAAACCAACTGTCCCAGCCAGGGAACCGCAGATGAAAGCTCATTAGCATGTTGAAATTCTTTCCGCTCCAACAAGTTTTGGTAACTATTGATAACACACTTCAGTAATTTCCTCTGCAAGCCTGACAGATGGCTGCTGCTCTTAAGAAACCCCTTCCCTCTCTCACCCTCATTTCGATCAAGGGTCAGGGTGACCTGCATGTGCCTCTCACTTGCTTTGGTATCTGCACGGTCACTTATAGCTATAAAATTATAATAGCACCTAAGCTCCTTCCTGGTATTTTTTATTACTGGATTTTAAACTCTTTTGCAGACAAGGTGAGTTGTCCTTATTTTATAAGGGATGTAACCAAGGCACAAGGAACACGGGGACACGTACAAGGTCACCCCAGAGCTCTGGAGATGAGGAGCCACAAAACACTGTCTTGAATCCAACTACCAGGACTGAACACCTTGAACTGCACACACTGTGCTGCTGCTTCTCCCCCTGCATTTTCTATTGCCCCCCATATCAAATTCATCCTGGTGGGATCAGTGGAGTAAGATCAGGTTAATACCACACAAGGGAAGAAGTTTTGGGAAGGCATCCTGTGTTACACTGTTGTCAGACTTCTGCTTCCCAGCTCACCTCTATCACCTCTAAATCTTACTCTGTGTGTACGTGTACCCAAGCCTTTGAAATATGGGACAAAAAAAAGAGACAGCTTTCTTTCTGAAGCAAAGGTGTGATGAACTGCACCTGAGGTTTGTCACAGGCAGGGGTATGATGCAAACCCTACTACAACCATGTACACATGCCAGACCTCTGACAAGGGCATGGGCTGTGCCGGCTTGTTAAGCAGCCACATAACACGCTCATATAAATGTACTGTTTCTGGAGATGCAAATAGCTTACAAAGAACAGCCAAATTTCCACTGGTTGATACCAGCCTGAGGTGTAACCCTTCTTATGGCATCAAGCTGGTTGCATTGCCTTTGTAAATCCCTTGGGGACTCAAGTTTTGGGGGCTGAAAGACGTTAGGAGATGTGAGGTATCACGGTGAGCAGCTGCCACTCTTGTCTATCTAACAGATGGCCCTAAATAATGACAGAGTCATCTCTTTCAGCAACAGGCAGATAAAACACTGAAAAATCTGTCTTTCCCCTTCAGGGCAGCAAGCCCCCCTGTGCTTGAGCGGAGCACTCTCCCCAGTACCCAGCCCAGCTGCCCCATGGGGTGCCCCTTCCCTGCCCGCACACCCCCTGCCTCCTAGCAAGCACTGCTTTTCCCCTCCCCTCTCCAACTGGCCAGTTCTGCCTTCTTCACAGCTGAGCTTCACTGAAAACCTGTAGATCTCCCTAAATCTCTGTCTTTTTCCAAAGACCATATTGCTGCTTGCAGACGTTTCCCTCCAGAGCCATGTGTAACCCTCTGTGCAGCCTGGGGGCTGTCAGCTCTCACTCCAGTTTCATACCCCTGAACCTTCAGTCCTTTTCCTCTTTTCTCTGTGATTCTAAATCTGAGTAGACACTTGAAGTGCCCATTTCTCTTTTAGCCTCCTCTGTTTGAAGCTTTGAAACTGTCCAAACCACTTCCACTTCCATTGTGTCTCACCTTGAAACCTCCCATTCCCTCCCCTACGTAGCAGAAGCTCCCTGGGAATTCTCAGAGACTGCAGACAAAAGATACCCTGGAAACACACGTGAGTTGACTGCAGCAGCCTACAGTGCTCTCCCAGCATGCAAATACCACCATGTCTAAAAGAGTACAGTTACTCTGACATGCACATCAGTGACACACAACACATCTTCAGCAATTACAGATCCATGGATGCACCAAGCAGTATCATGGAAATATTTCCTTCCTACTAACATGTGCGCAGCAAAAAGCTCATTTCTGTAGCTCTGCTGAATGGTGGTACGTGCTTCCTGCTATAGAAGTCACACTCCTGCCAGCACCTTGCGTTTCCTTTCCTCATCTTACTGGCTGAAGTGACTGTCCAGGAAAGAGCAGATTTGACTGATAAAAACAAATGTTACTCATCTCACAACTTCCCAGCCTCCACGCCTTGCCGATGGAAGGGGAGTACTAATGAGCCTCGCTCCTACTTAAAGAGGAGGGGAATTGGAGGGAGGGGGGGAAGCTGTTCCCTGAATTCCCATAATACACATTTAAAGAGATACTTGTTGAGGAGGGATGTGTGTACGGAGCGTCCTCCAGCACCGCAGAGCCATCCTGCCACCCACGCCTTCCAACTGCTGAAAGCAATTATTTTCCTCCCCTGCTCTCAGCACAGGATGCACAGGGTCTCCACAGGTCACGCACAGAAACTGGGTTTTACTTTTTTTTACTTTTTTTTTCCTTTAAGAAATCAAGGGAAGCAGGATCTTCCATCACAACAGTAGGAAAATCTTCCAAAGAGCTTCTTGAACTGGCCTTGACTATGCAGCAATTGAAGCCATTTCCTGATCCTTACTGCTTGCTGGAGATTTGGCTGCCTTGAGGCTTATTTACCCAAAGCTAAGGAGATTAAATCACATTTTCTGGGAGATGGGGCAGGATGATACTGGGCCAGAAGTGACCCATGGAATCTGATGCAGACAGGGAAGTGCAACCCTCAGAGATGGACCAGTCCCATGGTCAAACCAGCTCTTTGCGGCTTCAGAAGAAGCAGTGACCATCTGCCCTGACCACACATCTACATTCAAAGTGCAGCCAGAGGCTATGACATGTGCCAATGCACATGACATGTGCCAGCCATGCAGTGCATGGAAAAGTAACCTCTGACAAGAAGCTTCAGCAACTCAGCCAGAGAATATGTGGGCATTCCTAGCAAAAAGGACTCCACGATGGGTTCCTCAGCTGCAGGAATTACAGCCCAGGCAGAGAGAGGAAAAGGAAACAGTGAGACCACAGTGCTGCAAAACACAGTCCAATGCCACTTGCACAAGCCACATCCTGGACAGCTTTGGTCAGTGTAATAACACAGTCCCCAAAGGGCAGCTGAGGCAGCCACCAAGGGCAGAAGCTGGGGTTGCAGAGAGGACAACAGGGCTGTAGGGAGGAGGAGGAAGGAGAGTGGAGCCAGCAGAGAGGCAGCATCAACGGGGAGCATCTTGTTCTGGGAAGAGTGTAGTTGGACTGATTGTTCTGCCATGTTATTAATTGCTTTAGACAAACAGCACTTTCTCTCCAGAGAGCCCAAAGGCACCACCTTGGGTCATTCCCCACCCTTTCCACAGGACATGGGGAGGAGAGAGGTTTCTGGCTGTGACCAAACACAGGTCCAACCCTGCAGCCCCAGAACACCAGCACTGCTGGGAGATGCTCCATCTGCAAGTCCCAGACAAATGCCCTTTCCTTCGGTGGGGGCGGAGGGTGGGTTGGGCCCATGTAAGGAAGAATTTCCAATTTAGAAACAAACAGAGGCAGTTCCTATTATTGTTAGTGGAATGTCAGCATCTCTGGTCCCAAGCACCACTGTCAACAAACAGGCTCACAAATGCTCCTTCAGCATCAGCCAAAATAAAATCCATGAAAGCATCTGTAACTCAGCATTCACTACAACACATAACAAGCTCTCCTTTTTCTTTTTAAATCCTGTCTTGTCCACGTAATTTTAACATAAAGGAACTGGCTGTGGGCTGTGTTATCAAATGAGTCATCATTTTATGTGACAGTGTAATATGATTTAGAGAATTCTTGGCACACCAGTATGGATTATGCATTATAATCTCTTAATTTGGACTGTTAGTGCTGTGTGGCAGTGACTGGAGCAGGAGGGAAGGAGCAGGTTATCTGAATTACAGTCCTAGCTCTGCTCCTGCTTTGCTGTGTGACCTTCTCAAATTGGTTACCCTCCTTCTGCCTTACTTTATTCAAGTGAATTCATTGCAAAAGTGAAACATGCTTAAGTCTTACAGGAGGTTTAGCTGCTGTTCACACAGGAGATCTGAAAAACATTGCATAAATTCAAATTACCATCTTAATAAGGGAAGGACAGCAGAAAGACTTTGGTTTGGATGCAACAGGCTGGATTTTTGGGAAGTACCATCAGAACTACCAGGACACAGACTCTGGGTGCGGTATAGCAGCCACAAGCTAATTGAGGATTATGAATGATTTTCAGAAAAATGAGGAATAGGAAGTGCTATCAGGAAACCTAGAGATTTGCAAGTTGAGACTCTTCAGAAAATGAGCACAATTTCTGATAAAACTGATGTGCAGAAGGTAAATAAGAACCCTTGGGGAAGCTCGTCTCCCATCCCCCAAATACCCCATGGCAATGTAGTCTTGACAAGCAGGGTTGACCCAGCAGCCCTGGAAGTGAGGTGAGCTATGATTTGCTGACAGGGAAGCCCAGGCAAGGGCAGCTGAAGGAAGAGGCAGAAAAAATACTCTTGGCAGGTAAGGCAACAAGCAATTAGGGTGAGGAGCAGCCACCCTGGAGGAAATGGAAGTGTGTGTGCAACAGGAGCTGTGGACACTTGTCCACTTCTGAGTGGACTAAAAGTACCAGAATCCATTTTTCCAGCCCCACTCAGAGTGGAAAAGTCTGAGATCAGTGTGTGCTTGGGAGATAGAAACAAAAAAACCCAGAGCCTAACATCTGCAACTGCTGCTCCTGACCCCGCTAAGCTTTCCATTCCTTCTGCTTTTGTAAACATAAAGTGGCCCATATTTAGCAAAGGGTCACTAGGCAGGGAGGAGAGCAGGGACCCACTTCCAGAGCTGTCCCCTTCCCTTTGGCTCTCTGCCTTCTGTGTCCATGAGCGTGGCTGTGCCTGCACTGGTGGGGTGGTTTTGTTGTTATAGCAGGGAGCAGCATCTCTGCAGGCAAGGAGGATGCATTTTATGAGGCACAAACACCAAATGAAGGATCTTGGGAGACTGAGAAACTCTCCCCAGAGAGAAAAAACAAACCCATCCAAAAGAAATGAAAAAACCCCATGATCTACATTTGCTGGCAGGAGGGTTTCTTCTGAACTCCTTGTAGAGCAGCAGGCTGCTGCCAAGCCAAATATGTCAGAATTGGGACTCATCTGGGGTAGATAACTGGCCTTTCCTAGGGCTGGCTAAAGACCAAGTTTTTCCTAGTAAAGGAAGCAAGGTTGCTGTGACAGACAAAGCAGGCTGACAGCAATGGGTGGCCTCTGGGAGTTCTCTGGGTGAGGGATGACAAGTGAGAAACACAAACATAGGACGTCTGCCCGTATTTTAAGCTCTCTCACCTGTTACTCATTTCCCCAGACAGGGCAATGACTGAAAAGCCACGTTTGAACACAGGAGCTGATAATATTTTACATCTTAGGAGCTCATAGGAAAAAAAAAAACAACAACAAAACAAGCCCCACATATACTACCTCTAACACCTTCGAAATATGGATCCATCCTCTTAAGTCTGTACTTGGGAGTTATTCTCTTGAAATTAAATCTGAAGAGGGGGCAAAGGGGTATTGGAGAGTAGAGAAAACTATCAAGGAGGAAAAAAAACAAACAACACATCTTTCACGACCTTCCCAATCTTTTAATGCACATTGTAGCAAAAGGGAGTTGACCCTTGATGGCTTGTAGTTAATTTATAAGCAGGAATCTCTATGCCCAAGAGATGCCTGTGCTGCTGTGCCAGCCCTCCAGGCTGTTGCTGGATGGGCTGTGGGAGAGCTCTGCCCAGGCTGGAGGCAGAGCACAGCCCACTCAAAGCCAGCAGCTCTGCTGGGCAGGGCCTGCCATGCCAGGCTTGCAGGGGACTGACTGCATGTGGCTCTCCACCACTAGGAGGAAAAACACACACAAGGGCCAGCAAGGTGGATGGAGTATCCACATGGACATGAGGAAAGCCTTTTGTTCTGCACACCTGCTGCCTTTCATTCCACACACCCAGCACAATTGAGGGGAGAGATGAGTTAAAGCCCTCACACAGGTGGGCTGCAGGGCAGCTGAACCTGCCATCCTCAGGCTTCAGCCTCCCCTCCCTGCTCAGAGCATGTTCCAGAGCACCCCTGGGCATGGCACACGTGCTCTCTGCACTTACAGGGCCCTTTGGCAGCACCTGTTTTGGCTCTAAGGTTAGTGCCAGCTCATTGGAAGGTCTCTCACCACCACCAACCCTCCTCCAAAATGCACCAGTACCAAAATGGGCCAAAGCCTGTCAATAAGTCCAACCAAATCAGCAAAACCAGAGCAGCTCCAGCACTCACAATAAACATTATCTCTTGTTTTCCACAGCTTGTCCTTCCGGAGCTGCAGCATCGAATCCTGACCCCATGTGCACAACACTGCTGTCTTTATCCCTAGCCCCAACCCAACAACATGAAATCAAATGACAAAGAATCCAATCTCAGCTGTCCTCTTTGGGGCAGAACAAGCCATGATTTATAGATTTATATACATACATGCCCGTCTATTCATCCTCTTAGCAAACAGTTCATGAAGTGTGCCTTAAGCCTTTCTGAATCGGGCAATTCTTTGCTTAGACAATCAATCCCTAACTGGGAGTCTGCAGGGAAAGACAAAATGTT
>NW_009953964.1:5346238-5383989 GCF_000747805.2 Chaetura pelagica
GAATGCTGCAGAAGCTGTTGCATATACTGTTCCCATTGTTGAGAATAGCATCTTTGCCTTGGATATATTTTTTTTTCCTTAGCCATTTAATTTCATGAAACAAGGCCCAGTTCCAGCAGGCAAGAAGAACATAGCTAGATTTTGCTTCTCCTTTCCTGAAAGGCTGAGAAACCAGATTTAAAAAATGTGCTTAGTGGGCGTTTGGTGGGACGAATTCTATCCCATAGTTTGGCATTTTTGAGATAGAGAGAACAAGCCATAGTTACGTTGCATGTGGTGCCTGTTTTTTCTCCTATAGCAGGTAGCCTAGAGTGTTGCCACTTCCTCTGCTATGAAAAAGACCATAGGAGCTGTTTTAATTCCCAAAACGTCTGCAAGAGGTTAGAACTTTTGTCACAAAGGGTCAGTGCAGAAATTGTAGAAATGTATCCAGTGCTTGTGTGTAATGAAAAGCAAACTCTACCTCTTCACACATTCAAGTCTAAGGGGATCATGCAGCTTTTCTGTTCTTGGCAGAAAGGACAAATGGGCAACAGGGCAAATTTCCATCCTTCCCCGTTCTCTGATGCCACCCATGGTAGTTAAGGCCTCTGCAACTGCCCTGCCAAGCCTTTTCCCTGCACCCTCATTATGGGGAAAAGGTGTTGGAGCTTGGGTGAAGAGACCATAAAAAACAAGGGTGATTCCACTGTAACCTGTGATCTTAAACCCCTGGAGAGTGACGGGTGTGAAGACCTGGCTGACTCACCACGCCAGGCTATTGCACACTTGGTTTACAGGAACAGAGGGAGGGGGAGATCTCCAGGCACTGTTTGGAGAGGGAAAGGAGACCATGTAAGTAACAGGCAAAAGGAATAAAACAGAAAGATTCCTAATGAATGACGTTCTTGTTTCCATGCATTCTTATTAGTAAAATAAGAAGTGAAGGAAACAATTTCCAATTCTGCTACATCTGCAGAATTGTCTCCAAATTAAATGCACAAATGTGTTCTATAAAGCTGCAGTAATTCTTAAAAATCTACTGGGTTTTTTTAGCTGCCAATTTCAGAGACTTCCCAGGAGATACTGGCCTAAACCTGCCATCTCAGCTATGAAATAAAGAGACAGGATATTTCATTTTAGAAAACCCCAAAACAAAAACCATCCCCATGAGACTCAACAACTTAGACTAAAGATAATAGCCCTGCAGCCATGAAACATGGTTTTAAAGAGATTCCAATAAAGAGCTTATTACTAAATCCTGCTTGAGTATTGCATGTGCAAGTCAAACTCCTCCTTTTCAGACCATGGGGAAGCCCCTTTCCACCAGCCAGCTGCAGAAATCCATCCTTTTAACCACCCACACCTCTGCATCACCAGCTTTCTGCTTTGCTTCAACATGGGGCACTGCAGCACCTGCCACAGAGTCCCCAGCAACATGGGCAGTAAATGCCTGGTGCCAGCTCAGCCCATTGCACAGGGCCAGTGCTCCTGAAGATCAGCAATAGTGGTGGAGTAGCTGTATTGATAAGCCTGGTGATCGTTTTTTTCCCTGAACTCTGTGACCTGATTTATGGCTGTTTACCTACATATTAATTTGTAATTATTTCTAGTAATGAATCCCGAGCCTGAGCCTAACTCTGAGAGCAGGCCAGTTTCTGCTGCCTGTGCATCCATCCACAGCTGTGCAGGTGCCTGCAGAAAGGGACCTGCCTGCAGGTTCAGGTTCTCTGTGGGTACCATCTGGACAACCAGCTGCTCAGGCTGCACTTCACTCAGAGGGCTGCATCCCAGCAGACACTCAGGACAGTGAGTTTACACCAGTTCAGACCCTACACCTGCCTCTGCCTAGTTTTCCTCCCATATACAAGACTGAAATCTGAATCTTGATACTTTTTCCTCCATGACTTGGAGCAGGATACAAGATTCCTCTCTGCCTTAGAGACACACTGAGATAGGCAGCTGAAAGACAACTACTACAGCATCACGTGGATTTGGGGATGTTTACAAAGCTGAAGAAATCAGAGCTGTCTAATAGAGAGAGAACACTGAATTCATTACGCCCCCAGATTGGGTTCAGGCTCAAAGAAATTACAGATGATGGGGCTGTAACAAAACTCAACAGGACATTAAAGCCTTTCTTTTGAGGTGCCACGGTGTTGCGCGGGATTGTTTGGACCATCTTGGCCACCTCAGAGCTCTCAGAGGTTGTGGTGGAAGTTCTGCAGCTATCAACTTTGACAGCTTCTTAGAAAGAAGCTGTGTTGGTGGGCACAGCAGGGCAGAGGTATTCCATTCCAGCTAGCCCAGCTCTTTTCCCCTTGGACCAGCTTCATGCTGGCAAGCAGCAGATTCTTGGTTGTGACAGATAGTTTTCCTCATCATGTACCAATCTAGGTCATCTCGTTGGTGGGATCCTTTGGTCTGGACTGGGTTTGCTCAGTGTAAGAACTGCACTGAGTTTTGAGATTAAATCAATGGAAAATCTGTCATTGATATTCCTATGACCATGAATTCACTCCGTGTATTTTAAAACCACATCTATTCTGAATGGAAGGACCATTTCATGCAGTGGACGTATTTATTTCAAGAGAAGTGGAAGCAGCATCTATGATGTATCTGTGTGCAGAAAAAGGAGGTGATGTCTCACAATACTTATGTACCTCTAGGTATTAAAGACAACAGTTTGCAAGACATCATCTCTACTGCCTGGCAGTGACTGAGCATGCTGCTTTTGCTGTGCTCTTGGCTTACACCAGCCCATCCATCACCTGCCTTTTTAACTGGCAATGATGAGGAAATTATGCACGCGAGCAGCCATGTGCACCACGGGCTGTAATTCCTAACGTCCCATAGCAAACATTTTTCCTGGTGCTAGCAGGTGTTTCAATCCTTCATCTGGACTTTTATGAACAGTGCTGCTGGGTTTCTCCTTCCAGCTGCTCCCACTATCTAGCTGTCAGCTGTGTGCCAGATGAAAAGAAAAAATACAGGGAAGGTTTCTGGGGCATCTGGAGCAGCTCAGTGGGCACTGGCATCACCCTGCAGCTTGGACTTAAGGGCTGGTAGAGGAAGAAGGCACAAGGGTGGCAACTAGACCAGCTGCTGGCTCCTCGTGTTCCCTGAGACTCAGTGGGTTGTGTTTGTGCTGCAGAGCACAGAGCAACTCATCGTGGCCAGGCCTGGGCCATGAAGCCATGGGGAGGGGTGGAGGAGGCTGGACAAGTGGCCCATTGGCTACGGTCCCCCCAGGTTCACATTGACCTAAGCCTCACCCAGATAGCAAGACAGTGGTCCCCCTTCTTCCTGCTCCCAAGGAAAGCTGCCCACAGCAAGTAGCATCATACACAAGGCTTGTCCCTGCAGCTCCAAGAAACAGCCCTCACCAGTGCTCAGGCTCTGCCTTCTCAGGAGGGGTTTTCGTGACATTTTTTCCCCACACATAAAATACAAATGAGCCTCAGAGCACTCTGAGGAGGTGGTGGCTGTTGTATTACATTTCTACACTGAGAAACCAAGACAAAGCGATGTCACAGAGCTGGTCACAGCCCACTGAGGTCACTGGGGAAGTCCTACCTTCCATGGGAATGCAGGCTGGGGCTTCCAGCCTTCTCCAGCCAGGGAAGACCCTGGCACAGATAAGGGAAGTTTGCTGCACAACCAGGGGAATGGCACCCTGCTGGGGTGCCTCTTGGGGTGGGAGAGGACTCCCTGAAAGGAAGGAACAGGACTGGAGCTGGCTCACCACAGCAGCACCACATCATATGACGTGTTCTGCATCACACAGGAGAGAGCCAGCGAAGTCCCCATCCATTCACCATCTGCACCCAGCCTGGTAGAAGATACTTATTTCTAGAACCAGTGGGGTTTTATCAGTGGACTTGAACCTACAGCATCTCCACATATAATTCTGGACCACACACAGCCCTGCTCAGCTGGGAGCTGCAGCACTTGCCTGACCTGGTCCTGGAAGGGCTCAGGGTTACACTGCCTATAGAAAGGGCTCTGTGCTGTTGGCAAGTTTCACATCAAGTTCCAAAACGACTCTCATCTCTGAGTGGTGTCAGTCTCAGATGCCAGCTCTCCAAAAACTGAAAGGTCAGACCACATAGTGTGCTCAGCAACATTCTCATCACTGCAGTGGATGGTATTTCTGGGTCTGTAGCCATTTAAAGTCCCCAGCAATTAGAAGCAGAGCCCTGAGTCTCTCTCTGAAACAAGGCAAATTGCTGATTAACAAGAAATGGAATAAGGAAAAACAGGACATGGGTTTACTTTCCTTATTTCTTCTGCTGTAATTGTTCCAGATCTGTCCAAGGAAAGCATCCCTCAGGGCTTATCAGAGCAGCCACCGCAAAGGAGAACAAAGGAAACACCAATCATTTCCAGTAAATCAAAAAATGACAAGCTTTAACCTTCAGAAGAGAGCAGATTCCTGCAAAGGGCTTGGCTGCTCTGTCTTTGAATTTCCTTTTCCCCAGTCCCAGTTTCCTAGGAAAAGTTTCCTCAAACAATAGAGATTGGCATCAAATGAAGGAAAGAAAAAAAAAAAAATCAAACACCCCTCCTGTCACAAATAGGCTTAAAATGGAAAGAAGGGTTTGTCACTTGGGAGCAACTGTTACTCTTTGCAGTGTGGCAGCACTGGGGGCTCTTGCCAAGCACCACAGCCCTGTTGTGCAGGTGCTGTACTGTCACAGGGGGCAGTAAGATGCTTCTTGGCTCCCACTCCCTCCCCTTCTAGAAGCAGGAGAGATGTTAGAGGACTGGAAAGTGGCTGCTCCTACCACAGGCTGTTGCAGAGAACAACTGCATGCCATGGCAGCCCACCATGAGGCTGGTGAGCTGCCAGCAGAGTCTGAAAGGGTGAAGGCAGCCCAGGAACCACATAGCAGATGCTCAAAGGAGAGCACAGCCTTCCTCAGACACATACTGTGGCCAACTCAAACAATAGAGATTGGCATCAAAAGAAGGAAAAAAAAAAAAAAAAAAATCAAACACCCCTCCTGTCACAAATAGGCTTAAAATGGAAAGAAGGGTTTGTCACTTGGGAGCAACTGTTACTCTTTGCAGTGTGGCAGCACTGGGGGCTCTTGCCAAGCACCACAGCCCTGTTGTGCAGGTGCTGTACTGTCACAGGGGGCAGTAAGATGCTTCTTGGCTCCCACTCCCTCCCCTTCTAGAAGCAGGAGAGATGTTAGAGGACTGGAAAGTGGCTGCTCCTACCACAGGCTGTTGCAGAGAACAACTGCATGCCATGGCAGCCCACCATGAGGCTGGTGAGCTGCCAGCAGAGTCTGAAAGGGTGAAGGCAGCCCAGGAACCACATAGCAGATGCTCAAAGGAGAGCACAGCCTTCCTCAGACACATACTGTGGCCAGGCACAAGCTCAGAGAGAGTGGGGTGGTCCATGCATGGCTCTGGGAACTGGGCACAACAGAACTCAGCTCCTCTCTGGCACTAATTCCCTTTTTTGCCCAGCTCTTGTGCATTAGTGTCCTCAGATGCAGGACAGAATTAGAGAGGTCTCCAAGGACAAAACCAGCCAAATGTGGATATTCAGGCAATTAGCCCCAGCACACTGACCCTCCTTTAAAAAAACCCATGTGATGCTGGGCAGGTCATGCTTTCTACCCATCAGGAGTCAATGGGAATTCAGTCCACCCCAAGGATGCACTGGTTTAAAAGACAGTATCACCTAAATCAGGAGTGAACCACACACCTGCACCCACACCTGTGACTGTCAGAAGATAAAACATGCAAGGCTAAGGAAGGGAGCTGCAGATGTTAGATACAGCTGTGTAACTGCTCAGCCTGCTGTAAGTCTAAGCTGGAGGGCCTCTTTTTCATGGAGGATGCTTTTCAAAACTCTACAGGGACCAAAGAAATCTCATTTTCCCATCTTTCCTCACCTAGGAGGAAAACAGGTATCGCAAAAACATATTTCCTGGGGAACAAAACACCACCATAGAGTCACATTCGTGGAGAGCACAGGTGTGTGTGATGGGTTGGGGCCAGGGACTGACTAACATAGGTCCATGCCTCCTGGCACCTTCAGCCCTGACCAAGCAGCTGCAGCACAGCCCTCTCCTGCCCCAGAGCCCTCCATCCCTGCACAGGGAATCAGCTCAGCCTGACCTTCTGTGTCTAAGTATCTGCCAGAAACAAGCTTAGCCCTGGAGGACACAGCAGACATCCACGGCAGCTGATGGAGAGCATGCTTGGTGACCTGTGGCCCTGGTGCCTGTGTGCATTCACCCAGAGCAGCTCGGGTGCAGCCACTGCCTTCCCCTGCAGCTGCTGGGGCTCGTCTGCTGTCCTCAACAGCCACCCTTCCTGGGCTGGTCAGTGGGTCACCATGGCTGGGACAAGCTCTCAACAGGCTCATACCACGTGTGTGGCTCTACCTTGCTCTTGTCCCAACTCACACCTCATTGTTTTTCCATTTTTTAATCTAATTGAGCAAATATAGACTGGCTAGGGAAAATGCTGTAGTAGACTGCAGTTGAAGCAAGAGCTGTGAAAGGGTAAGTTGCTGCTCCCAGGAATGTGCACCAACCTGAATAACGGGCTGTGCAGAAGGCTCTGCTTAAACTGTTGCTGGAGCCAGAATTGGAGCTCACAGACCTGGGCACTGCACAGGCAGAAATTCTCAGCAGCACATGCTGGGGGCTCCAGGTCAGTGCAAAAGCCCCAGTGCCTGGCAGAGGACAAAGGCTCACTCAAAAAAGATAAGATCGAGGTGATCATAGCAAAGTGGAACTACTGGTATTTTCCCACTTACGAAAAAACTTCAGTCAAGGGATTATTTACCAGAGGGGAGAACAAGTTTGCTGAAGAGGAAACAGGTCATTAAAAGGTAAGAGAAAAATCATCAAGAGAACCAAAACTGGCCCTGGATAGTGAGGGGAGGGGAAAAAAAGAATGTCCTTTGAAAGGGAAAAGCTTGTTTGACAGCTTGGCCACTAGAGATAGTCACAATCCTGCCAAGTGTTCCCTGGAATAAAGGAAAATTTGGGAGCAATAAAATATGAGATCTTTTCCCTCACCAAGCTAAAAGTTAACACTGACTACTTCATGAAATAAAACATCCAATTAGCGATAATGAGACTCCTGGGGTAACCCCCCAACACATATTAATTTTGAGTCTTCATTAAGCTGAACTGAATTGCTACCAGGAAGAACCAAGGGTATTAAAGGCTTATCTTCACTTTCCCAGTGAGGTCATGGCCACATCCTGACAGCAGTCATGGGTTTCCCTAGGAGAATACAACTGCCCTGACTTTGCCTTATACATAATCACGTGTTTTCCCTCCCTCAGCGAGCTAGGCCATGGTAATGATGATATCCTGAGCGCTGATCAGGCCTGTTTTGCCAATTCTGTGTTTGAGAAGTGACTCAGGAGCACACCAGCAGCTCACAGGATCATGGCCACTGCAGCCACTGTGCCTGCCAAACACCAGGGGAGAAAACCCTCCCTGCTGCACTGGCATGGGCCCTTCCAGCATTCGTGGAGATGTTTCCAGAACATTTTATCTTTATAGGAGACCAGATTACTGTTTTACAGCTGTGCCATGCTCACTGCAGCCATGGGGTGGATTGGGAGAATGAGAACAAAGCAATGGTCAGCTTACATAGGAAACCAGCTGCAGGAAGAAAATGTCACTCAAAGGAACAAAGCTCCCATCCTTTGCAGATTTTTCGAGTACCAAATCTGAGCTGCCCATCCTTCAAACTCCATCATCACAAAAATCTACCACACAGGATCACAGAATTGTCATGGTTGGAAAGGATCTCTGAGATCACCGAGTCCAACCATCAACACAAAACAAAAGCAACAACCAAAATAACCAACCAACCAAACACCCTCCATGGAAAAACACCCACCAAAAAACCCCACAATCTTGGCCACTAGAGCACACCCTGAAGTGCCACATCTACACATTTCCTGAATACCCAGCCAGTATCTGCTGCTCAGAGGCTCTGGATCCACAACCCCAAACCCAGAACAAAGTCACACTGGAATGACATTCCTTACACAAATCAGTGCTACTCACTGAGCAATGCCTGCAGCAGCCAGGCTGCCAAAGCTATTCTGCACTCATCTCCTTATCCAAGCAAGGTCCTCAGTGGAGTTTGTGCCTGGGGTCAGTGTGGAATGAAACTAAGTGAAGTGAAATAAAACCTCCGGAATAACTCAGGCTTATAGAGATAATTTGTTAAAGCACTAAACCAAAGAGGCACTTGCTCACTACACACTTGGGTTTTGCTCAATAATGACTCTGGAATTTGCCAGGCTTCTTTACCTGGCTCTGCTTCTCTGCTTCAGTGAGTTCTCACTGAGAAAATGCTGACTTTTCCCCTGCCAAAAAAATTAATGAAAAGGAGGTGAATTCTCTATCAAAATGTTCAACGACAAGAAAAAAAAAAAAACCAACCCACAACATAACAAACCTTTTGTTCAAAAACTCAGAACCATCACAGAAAGGAAAGGCTCTTCATCAGCATTTCACGTGCTCTGAATCAACTTTGTGGTTGCAAAAAACTGCTTCTGCTTTGCAAATGGTCAACTTGCTGATGTTTCAGCTGACTCAGAGCAGAGTTAATTATGCCAATGAGACACCAGGGTATACGAAGAAGCCTTTTCATCAGGTCCACTCTGGAAATCTGCACAGCTTTAAGTTTTTGCAATATGTGCTTGCCCTGCCATTCCATCAACTGCTTAATTAATTCAGATGAGTTTAATAAAACCACAAAGAGAGAGAACAACAGGAACCCCTTTGATTACAGAGTCTCCAGGTACATGAGTTGCTCAGCTACCACTCTTGTGAGCCCTGGTGCAGGCACCTCTGCTGACCAGAGGGCTCATGGACTGAACCTGCATAGTAACTAACCCAACAACACAGGGTAAATTAATTCACTGTTCTTTTGATCTTAACTTTCTTTCCCTCCAGGTTAGCTGTAACCCAGGTCATTTATCTAATCAGTTCACCCACTTACACAAATGGGAGGAGCCAACATGAGATTACATCTGCCCATGGAAGTGGTGGCTTTTGCCCCTCAAAGTGTAGGTAAAACCCTGCTCATAGGTGTTTTCTGTGCCAGCAAGGGCACCGTAGTGCAAGTAGTGTGAGAGTGAAAAGCAACCACTTCCATCACACTGCTCCTTCTCTGTGTTGATCACACCCTGCAGAGTTTTGGATGGCATGAAAATACATAGTAGTAATTGTTTAAATTAACAAATTGTGTTGTTTTTTTTTCCTCCAAACAGGACAAATTCCTAGTGAATATGCTCAGGTAGATCCCAAGTGATGCCCCTGCAGCAACTGCACCACATTTTCCATTGCCCAATAACTCACATATCTCGCATTTAACTTAATTTCCTTCAAGATGTAAGAGGAACCCTTGGAGATGAGCCTGCCTATGTTTGAGACATCACCCAAGGCTTTGGTTAGTTTCCTGGACTCTCTTGCCTCTGCCCATTTGCATCTGGGTGCAGAAGACAGGATGAGACCATAAGGTGAGTCACTCCTCTAGCAGCAATCATCTCATTCTTAATCTTTAAAAGGGCTGGCATGGAGAAAAGATCCCTATTAAAGAGAGGCCAGTGGGGTATCTCCTTTCAAGACTCCTCTTGAAATTGTAAACAACAAAAAAAAATTTAAAAAAGAGTGCAGCTGTCATTTTATATAGATGGAGCTCTGGGCTGCAGGAGTCTTTGAAATCCCACCCAGAGAACTATTAGTTCTACAACCTAATTTCTCCTATCTGTATGATTGACACACTAATGTTGTTCCTTGTGATTTATCCCAGCCCGACTTGATTTTTCAAATATTCCCTTTTAAAGATGCAAGGCTTTTGGCAGATCCCAAGTCTGCAAGAGCAGAAGCTGTGAGGAGCTCAATGTGTGAGGACAGGACACTTGTGTCCTTAATAGAGAGCAGACCCTTTGGGAGCACATGTTGGCTCCTTTGATGTGCCACCAGCATTTCAGATAGGGTCGTGTCCAGGAAGAGAGGACTAGGGTAGCTGCCAGGTTTATGATTTCTAGGATGAGGATGGTCTCCAAGAATAGTCCCCTTGTTCTCCAAAGGCTGTCAGATGAAGTCACAGAATAGGAGGGGGAAGGGGAAAAACAAAACAACACATAGAATACCTATAAAGGCCCCAAAAGATGTGCTTAAGCTTTTGTTCATGACTTCAGGGAAGCGCAGAAAATTTGAATTCTGATTGTTTGTTTTGTGCCTGCCATGTGCTTCAGACTGAAACCTGCCTGTAATTAATGGGTTGAGAGTCACTGCTCAGAGACCTCAAAGGGCTCTCCTAATGGGGAGGAGAAAGCTGCAGATGAAACTGTTCCCTCTTTTCCAGCCAAGCTCTTTCTGTTGTTTGCTCACTCATCTTGCCACCAAGAAGCAAAGCTGTGTGGCGTTTAACCCACACAACTACTAATTTAGATTGTCTTACATGCTCCTCATCTCTGATGACCTTAGTTGTGTGGTGGGGCTCTTAAGTCTATTTGTCTCCTCCCAAGATAAGGAGAAGTTGGAGAGATTTAAAACATCTTGTCTGGGACAGGTTTCCCATTTTCCCGGAGCAACACCTGGTGTGACCAAGTACTGCACAGACAAGATGCCTGGGCAGACCTGCATCTGACATTGGTGATGTGTGCACTGGTGTGGCTGCACACATGCTTTTCCCACATACCAAGCCTGGGTTAACTTTGCTCTAGTGGCTGGTTTTGCAAGGACTGGAGACAAGCAGCAGCCCTGTCGTGCCACTAGAGCCATCAGCTCACTACAAAAATATCCCATGCCACAAAATCTTTGTTTCATGTTGGTATTCCTGTTCACAAAGAAAGAAGTTTCTATCTGCCACTCCTAACCAACCCCAACATACCTTCTGCAAGACATACTAAAAGGTAAAATCTTTAATCTTATCTTGCAATGTTGCTTTTGCATCAACCAGCAAACAAAACTCTCTTCTGGACACCTGGACCAAGTTGTCCCTTTGGGAGATCTATCAGAACCAAGAAATAGCAACTCAAGGGGGACACATCTGCTGTGAGACATCTGCAAGAGCACAGTCATCTCTCAGCTTCAGCCACCAGTGAGGGTTTACTGGAAATCATGTGCATCAGGGTGTATAAACTCCACCAAAGTTTATGACTCTTCATGCAATGGCAAGAAGAGGTTACATGATACTGAAAGAGCATAACTATCTGGGTTTTCAACAGGAAGTCTATTTTGGGACCTAGGAGGAGGACTCCTTAACCTTCACTCTTGGAAAGGATTGTTGATGATCTCACTGCATGGCTATCAGTGTCCTGGGCCAAATAACTCCTTATGCTCTTGGACTTCTGATCAGCTAACAAAGCAGATGTAGGAACTAATTAAAGAAGCAGAGCCTGTGTTCTCTGCTTCTTACAGCTCTATATTCAGTAGCTGGTACATGACACCTCATGAGTTGATGCTTGTCTGTCTGTGATCTAAGATGAAGGAAACATTCACCAAATAATCTAGAAGGATGGGAGACTGAACAGTCTTTGCTAGGGCTGTTTCAACTTATGGAGAAACAAAATCAATTGCAGAATCCCAGATTTACAGGCAGTAGTTCTCAGGAATGCTATTAGGAAAATAAACTGCTCTCTTCTGTCTGGAAGTATTTCATACCTGAGATGACATCACCTGCTATTTGTAATCTGATTTTGCAGGAGGACAGACTCTGTGACCAAGTTCTATAGACCTTTTCAATCTTTAATTACAATAGCACATTTAATCCTATAACATTTTGTAGGAGGCAAATGACTAAAACAAAGTTGTTCTGGCTTAACACAGAAAACAGAGCACAGGTGATTTCAGTGCCACCAGCCTGTTGCTGCTTGACTTACGCTCTCCAGAAATTTTATAAGGCACACAAGGAACATCATTAAAAATAAAGCAAACTAATCAGTGATTTAGAAAAGAAACCTTCTCTTCCTTGAGTTATTTATTAACCAGTTAAGAATTTGTCAAGGCCTTCTTAACTACTAACAATCAGTTGATGACATCAGGACAGAATCCCAGGCCAAACTGCACAATTTAACGACATGAGAGTCTGAAATTGATTGCTCTCCTTGTGCAAACATTGATCTGCAGCTGCACACAACCAACTATCCCCCACATCTCTAGGAGGAGGTCAGAGCCTGGGGTCCTGCTCTCTGCAAACACTGCTGTAGGGGCTATTCCCAACACGCTAAGGTGACACAGGAATAAGGTCATAGAAACTTCAGGCCAACAAGGATGACATTCCTATACACCAGTGCTGAGAAATACACTTGACTGAGAAAGCTGTGTGCTATTGCCCATATAAATAGAGAAAATATACCACTTATCTAGCAGGAAGCCAACAGAAATTACATGCATGGTAGAGCAGTGTTAGGAGAAATAATGATCAGAAAACCAAGCCTCTCAGCCCTAAATGGTCACAAATTCTCATGGTAGGGGGAAGAAAAACAGCAACTCAGGGCAGTGACTCTCCCATGCCAGTTGTGCAGCCACCTTCTCCATCACAGCTCAGCTCTCTGACCTGCCTGGAAGCTGCACATTTTCCAAAACTGCTTCAGAGGCAGGGGAAAAAGAAAAAAAAAAAAAAAAAAAAAGTATTGTCTGAAGCAGCCATTGAGGGTATCATGTCCTGAGCAATGCTGGATAAAATAGAACCAGTCTACAAGAAAAGCAAGAATGTGAGTGTATCACAGCCTCTAGAGAGGCAGGTGCTCCTGCTTGTTCCTGGCATCTACAGATGGCTTTTGAGCCTGGTGTCTCTTTTCTTTTCATATTGTCTAGACACCCCTCACATCAGGATAGCAGAGTCCTTAGGAGAAGCCCACTCCTGGGTACACATACCTTGATAAATTTTCCTTGTGGTTACAATCTGAATGTTAAACAAAGTCTGAGCACACCTGATGAGGGTTCCACAGCTGACAAGGTCTGAAGCCACAGAACTAGTCCCTGCACAGACTGCTTTACACAAGGGTTGAAATGGGGAAGCAGGAGCAAAGGGTACCCATGGAGCTGCCTCCCACCAGCTGCAGTGCTGTGCCACTTGCTCAGCAATGAGGACACCATCATGGAGAAAAACCAGCACCTCCTGCTGCTGTAGGCTCAGCTTCTTGCCATTCATCACATCCTCCCCACACGTGGAAGAGCCTCTCCCTGCCAGCCTGCCAAGACCTCTGCAACTGCTCCAGCCTCTTCCCCAGCCCTCCCTGCTCTGGTTCTCCTGACATCCCACACCTCTCCTTTGTCACAGATCACCACAGGCAGTTGCTGTGTGTCTTGTTATTTCCTTCTTTAAAGGAGAGTTTAACTCCACTTAAGGGAGACTCTGGGTCCATTTAAGAAGTTGTATGGATTAATTGCTGCAGCCACTTGGAGCTCCGTATGCAAAAGCTTCCGAGATGGTGGGGATTAAACTCCCCTACTAAAGATTTATGTTAATACTTCTCAGGAGATGCTCAGCTGTGCTCTGTGGAACATCCCTGTGGGCAGAAACTGCCAGAGATTAAGGAACCTGAGAACCTGACAATGCAACCAACTGGCCCAGTTTCATACCATGTACAATAATTGCTTTCACGAATGGAAAGAAAAACTAAATGCAATTTGTTTATCACCAGACATGTCTCTATAAAATAAAGGGACTTGGTTCAATACAAGGCTCCTTTGGGCAAGGACATGGCATTTAAGTTATGTCTGTGGGCACAAAGCACATGTCTGATGTACCATAAAAACAAAGATGTTCTCTTAACCATTATCTACAAAATGTAAAATAATCAGCATTGGTGAGAAGATGTGCTTTGACATTTCCTTCCCCCTACCTCTCTCATGGGTATCATTTGGGTTGGTCCCAAATTAAATCCGAAAAACATTTTCTGTTTCTTCCCTTTGCAAGCTTATCTTAGCATTTGGAAGCTTCTGTCCTCCCTGTGGGGCATAAATGATCTTTGCAATGCACACCCTCCTCAGAGCCTGCATTACAGCAAGGCTGGCTCTCAGGCTGACTGGTAGAAATCTGTTTTCCTTGGTTTTGTCCCTAGAAATTTCAAGCAATGCTATGTTTTGGTTACTGAGAATGCCTGTGGAAGAAAGCTGAATTTTCATGGATTCAGCTGTATCTGAAAACTAATGACAACAGTCTGCAAGAAAACCTTGCTGCAAGCATTACTGGAAGGATCTCAGGCAAAACAGAGCTTTCAACACAATCCAAAGAAGCCAACTCCCAGCTGCAGGTGAGGATCCAGTAAGGAAAGAGCCTTTACATCATCATGATTTTTTTAGTTTGGTTATCTTAGCTTTCCCCTCCAAGTGGACCTAATCAATTACATCTACTTTCAGGATCCTTCAGATGACAAATGCCCAGCCACACTCCTCTTGGAAAATGGTTTTCCTCCCCACCATCTGCACCGTGCTCTTCTGAACTAGGAACAATTACTCTTTTCCCCATTGATTTCATCCCTTTCCACTTGAAAAATATCAGCTTGTGTGACTTCCTCTCTTTCTTAGGGGACACGTGCCAGAGCAGCTCTGCCTTGTTCATCTCCTTTTCCAAGAACAGCATCAATACTTCCCCATCAACACTAATGACACTCTGGAAACATGACATCTTACTTAGCAAGGCATGCTCTGCTCTGCTTACAGGGGAGAATATGAACCCCACAGGTTCCCAGCAACACTTTTTTTGACTGCTGTGATGCTCAGGAGAGAGCACACCCAGAGCAGGATGCTCTTCTTGCTGTTCTAACTACAGATCCTATAAACTGCTGAAATCACCCAGTCGTATTTTTCCTGCATCTCAGATCATCCCTTAGAATAAAGAGTCAATGACTGGGACTTAGTTGTTGTGGAGGCATAAGGTGACATGAAATCCAGCTGACCATTTTTGTGAGTTGGGTAAGCACATGTCATGTGTCAACCCAGAAGAAAGGAGGGGAGCTACCGAGTAACAAAGCAGTCGTTTCGATAGTCATTTTCTTAACAGTTGCCACATCTTCCATGAGCAGTTTCCTCCAGGCTCTATTACTCTGCTCTAAGTGATTGTTGCTCCCTGGTTCCTGCCACCTCTCACACAAATACCCACACGAGAACACTCTTCTACCTTATCATCCTTTCCTTCTTAACTGCCTTGAAAAAACAAATTTCTCTTTCATTTACATTTTGCTTACAGGCAGTCATCAGAGACATTTATCTTCCACTCCTGTTGACTATGGCTGCTCTGATTCAGCACCATAGTCATATGCCTGGGGCAGCTGGTGGATTTTACACTCAGGTTTGTTCAGTGTCACTCCCTGTCCTGTGTGGAGCCCACCTACCCCTTCCTATAGCAAAGGATGTGGGTGCAAGTGAGGCAGCAGGGCCCTGTGCCAGCCACACTGGACAGCAAATGGTGCTTGGGGTGTAAATGCTTAAAAAAAGGGAACAGAGAGCAGGAGATCCTTAGCAGGGACCCAGTTTCTTCCACAGATGCTTCAGAAGAAAGTGGCAATGTAGCCACCTGTGACACTTAATTGTTCAGTGTCCTCATCCCATCTCACAGGATATGGCAGCTACCACACCCCACTGCTACCACCCCAGGAGGTAGCACAGTGTGGGTCCACAAACCATAAAATCTCATTCATGGAATATATTCCAGAAGACAGTTTCACTTTCCTTTCTGCTTTCTTACTCTTACCTCAGCATTCTCAGGTGCATTCATGTTCTTTGCATATAGGTCATACCTGTCCCTGGAGCTCCAGACCACTTTCTCCAGGTGAGATCAGTCATTCTTTTCTAGGGTGCCCCTTGTTTTCTTTAATTCTGGTTTTTCAGGATAACTGTAAATTCTGTTTCCTTAACTTAAAATGCATTTTATTAGCCATTCCCTTTCAGCTACCTGGTGAGCAACTTGTTGGAGTTGGTCCCAATAGGAGCTACCCCTCATGACTTGAAGTATTCTTCTTCAGAAGAGAACTCACCACTACATTCAGCAAATTGTCCCCTTGACTCCAGGGTGGCTACACCCACTGTGCATCTGGCTACACTACCTGCTAGCTAGAAACATGGATGGACAGGTAAAAGGCACATGACTCTGAGGCATATTGACAATAGCTGCTAACTTCTTTGGCTCTTCTCCTTTACTAGAGTTTGCCTTGTGGCCATAAGTGTTAAAAACTTCATCTTCTTCTATATAAAATCTTTGAGAGATGAGGATGCTAAAGGAAAAAGATAGAAAGTTTCAGCTGCCAAAGTCTTACAATTCCCAAGGACAGAGTCTAAAACCATTTGCAGCCCACATCCTGCTCCCATTTCCTATTCCATCAGGATTAACCCCAAGAGCTGTTCTGATCACTGGAATTACTTTTGTTTGTTTGGAGTTTTTGGGGGTTTGTTTTGTTTGTTGTTGTTGTTTGGGGTTGGTTGGTTTGTTGTTTATTTTCTAAACAGAAGGAATAATTAGAAGTGGGATCAATGTCAGTGAATTTCCACTATTTTCCTGGATACTGCTAGAGGTTAAATCATGGTTGTGGAATTCAAGAATACCAGATCAATCACAGATGCAATCTGTAGGCTGAAACCTGAAGGGAAGGTCTAATTTACAAAGCTGGCTGCCTCTGCGATCTGGTTTCCCACTTGGGTATCTCCTAGCTCCACTGGAGGGTAACACACTGGGCTTTCCCTTGGTCTGACAGCACAGTGAGAAAGTACTAGGGCAAAGAAAGTGTTGTGACAGAGAAGGAAGAATCTGGAAAAGCAAGAAATCTTCCACCCACACCCTCATCCAAAAGGACTTTGTGCTCATTAAATCAGATTTTGCTGACAATTTCCAAAAGCTTGGGGTTACCTGGGGGACACTAGCAGAGATCCTAATCACTTTGCTGCCTTAGTCACATCTGACACCACTTATGAACCATAGGGTTTTACAAGGCAATGAGAACTAGTGCTAGATGATCTTAGACCATTCCTGATTTCTTCACTACAACAAATCTTTTTGTGATGTTACTGATATCCCTGACTCATCTGCACAGCATGTTTGAGTGGCTGTGCAGCCCCAGGAACAGCTGACCCAGTGTTTGTTTCATGAGCCTTAGTCACTTTACTGTAACACGATCATTCCTGGTCGGTTCCTGGATCTACACAACCTTGCAAAGCAGTCAGGAAGATTTGCTCGAAACTATGTAATTGCACCATGTATCATGATGCTGCTACAGTAACATAATCATGATGATACCACAGAATCATCATCCATCAAGCACCTGGAGCAGTGATCTTCAGTCTTCAGCCCTACAAACACCTGTACATCCAGTTGCAACCCTACTTGGTCTATTGATCCACAGCGATACTTTCTATTATTTGAGAGTTTGTCTGGAACTCATTGGTCCTGGGATTCCTGTGCTCCTCTCTGCCTGATACACCATTAACTTCAGTCCCTGTAGGTATCTTGCTGTATGCACCTCACTGTCATAGCCTGTTGCTGAGACCTTTCCCACATCACTGCACTCCAGCCTGCTCCATACTTCATTCTGCACTGCAACCTTCAAGACTTTTAAGCCAGGTTTGGCTTGGAAACCACCAAACAAGAAGCTATGGTCAGTAAACCCACTTCAAATCACCTTAAAGCACTAAATAAATGGAAAGAAAACTATTCTCTCTCTAAAGCAAACTAATTGCAATTAAACCACTGAGGCAAATTACTGCAATTAACTTGCATTTAACATACAGATGCTTTGGCCTGAATCACACAGCCATGCAAAGCTGACATAACTTTCAGACCCTCTGTTAAGGGTCTAAAAATCCAAACCTAAATTCAGAGAGCAGATTGCAGACTATTCTGCATTATATTTTTACTCGCTTTCTAGTAAGATAGATCTTCATCCATCAAAAGAAAGCCTGTTTCTGCACATATTTATCCTAATCCCCTGCCAGGACTTCAGAAAGTGTTGCTGTGGAGACCAGCAAATGGTCAAGAGCTCCACAAAGAAAAGAACTAAAGTTGTGCTGGACACCATGGGGTGCCAGTAGGAAGGAGGTCCTGGGCTGATATGTGGCATTTGGGACTAAGCAGCAAGGACAGCTGCCCCTGGCACAGCTGGGCAGAAAGAGCAGCTCTCAGATGGCCTCATCAGAAGCCTAGAGCTCAAGGTGGGATAAAACTTGCACAGCTACAGATCAGAGGTCTGAGCTAACATCCTTGAAGTTAACACCAGGCTTTACACTGGCTTCACTGTGCTTTGAATGAGAGCAAAAGGCAGATCTTCTTCACTCCACTGCTTTGAATTAGCAGACTTTGAGGAGAAGAAACCTGATTAAATTCCATTAGAAAAAAGACCAAAGGAAACATGGGTTCTGAAACTCTCTCAGTCTTTAGGATGAAGGTGCAGGTCTTTACCTCTGTGATGGTGTGTAGATCTGGAAAAGGGAGGCAAAAATACCTTCTTTTAAACATTTTTTTTTTTCAAATCAAGACCCATGATCTTGTTTCCAAGGTATTCAGGATGTTTAAAAAAACAGGCTTCTGTGGGTGGATATGAGCAAAGAGATCAACCAAGACTCCAGTTCCCTGTATCTGTCTTCTGCAGAATACAGCAGGAGAGGGTTTAAAAAAAAATTCCCCATGCAAGAAATACAGAAGATGGAAGCAAGCTGGCTAGGGGAGAGAATGATCCTGACACCAGAAGATCATCTACTCCTTAACAGTAGGCTGTACAACTTCTCTTTAGGAATTGCCATAGGCTGGAAAGTATCTCAAATGACCTAAAAAGACACATAACTAAATATATCAATATAGATATATATGCACACATATGCATGTACAGAGAGAGAGACACTATGTATAAAGACATGTCCCTACAGCCCTTAATGCTTAGAGCAAATTCACTTCCTGCTGTGCTCAGTCACTGAAGCTCCTCAGGACTCCAGACTTGCTAAAATTGGGTAGCTCTAGATCAACATTTTAACTAAACCCTATTTTCTGAAGAGGCAGGATGCATCTGGGGCCTCAGCTGAAGAAACGCCTCTTCTTTTGGCACAGAAGTAGCTCATGGGAACCACAGGCTCCATCTTGAATGTTCCTATATAAAGGGTGAACTCTACTAAATGGGATTTGTTGCTTAGGTGAAACTCTAGTTCATGTTAAAAGCAGAGACTTCTATTTTCTACTCTGTATGATAGGAGCAACCTATGAGTCTCCTGCAAGTCAGCTGATGCAGCCTGGTCTTGCATGAGTTTCAGGTGTCCCTAGCTCAGATCACAGACAAGTTTCAGGACTGGGCTGGCACAGCCACCAGGCTGCACTCTGATGCAGCTGCAAAAGGCCAAAACATCAATACATCAAATCACCCCCAGTCACAGACTCGTTTTCAATGATGGGCCTGGTGTTTTATTGGTCATTGCAAACTCCAGCTCCTTAAAGTCCCAGCTCCTTCAAGTCTTCCAGGGTTATTAATAACACTGGGTCCAAACAAGGGCTACTGATGACATTTAGTTAATAGCTCAAAGGGTAGAGAAAAGAGCCCTGCAATCACCTGAACCATTTCCTTACCAGCTGTACCTTGCAGAAATACTGAACTTTTCTTCTCCAGCACAACCATATCCCACCCAACTCTATCCTAACATGGGCAGAGGGGTCTTTCTCCTTCACCCATCCCTAAGCTTCATGTGTGGCATTTCTTTCTCAGTGTTTATCACTTGGGTGCAACTGCTCCAGACACACACTGATCCTATTGCCCCTGTGAGCTGCTGTGATGCCTCCCTCTGACAGCAGAAATTGTGGAGCTGAGAGGGGATCCTTCCAAGCAAGCAAGCCAACACCTCCACCCCCAGGAGTCTCTTCCTCAGCAACACCAGACAGGGGCATCCCCATGTCTCTGCACTGCACAACAGCATCTGTGCAAGCACACGGCCCCACCACTGCTCTCCACAGAGCATGAGACCTTTTTTTTCAGCTCCAAGGGACACCCCTTCCTCACCTCCTGGGAGGTACCATGAGAAAGCATGAGGACTAGGGAAGACACATGAAGAAGGAGACAACCTCATTAGTTTTCAACCTGCAAATTCTGGGATCCCCAGGTCTAACAGGGAGGAGAGTCTCTTCCCTTCATTCACAACCTGACAATAACACTGACATATTTCCCCATCTATAGTTAGTGGCCACTTTATCTGGCATCAAGGTTTGCTGTCAGGAATAGTCTGCTACATGACAGAACAGTGGGTATGTCAAGTTCTCCTCTGTTTTTTGGTTGGTTGGCTTCCTCCTCCCCAAAACACTCAGACAATTTCTACCAAAATAAACTTCTCTCCCTCCTGGGCAATGCTAACAGCTCTCACTCAGCATCATGTGCTTCTGCCTTCCCTGGATCACTTACACACCCCACACCACCTTCCCCAGGTCTGACACAGTTACTAAAGCCTCATAACAATCTGCTTTATATTTAATCCCATCTGTCATCAGATCCTGTTTAAACATCAAGAATTACCACTTTAAGACAACTGCTTCCTAAGCCATGACAGCATTCTTCCAGTGATCTCAGTGTTCTTCAGGAGAAGCTGAGCATCCCCAAGTCCCTTTTCTCTGTGTGACAACTGATACACAGTGAAACTGGAAGTCCAAGCAAAGCAAGCAACCCAAGGCCAGGAGACACAGAAGACCTGGCCTTGACTTGTAACTATTACTATTATGCAAGACTACTTCTCTGTTTCCATACAGCAGGGTAATTGCACATGAAATATGGAAACACCACAGGTCCAAGTTTCATTGCATGCACCAGTGAGAAGATGACACTCTCTTTGTATTCACTTAGGAGCTACATTAGCTGCCACAAGCACTACCATTCTGCTAGAGAGTCTGTCCAAAGCCTGTGGTGGTGAAGCCCATTTGGGACCATGTCCCTGGGGCAGTGCAGAGGGCAGGTTGCTGAGGAGTGTAACAGAACATTCTTTTGTAAGAGAGGATGCAAAACAAAAATTATTGGGAAATGACATTTGTTCTTTTTCATTAAATGTACTGGAGCTGCCTTATGTGCTAAATATTCTTACCCTGATGATCTTGCCAGCTAATTAAATAAGACTGATGAAGTATGATATAAGCAATGCATTAGTACATCCAGGCTACAAATGGAAAACTGGGGCAAAGAGAGCACACATATATATTACCTACATGAAACAGAGAGTGCATGAAGTTCTGTACACAACCAGCCCTGTTCCTTCAGATCAAAACACTCCCTCCCTTTGAAGCTCTGCACTAGAATGACACATCACTGGTGTCCTCCTTGCCAAACTAATTACCTGCTTTGTAGCAGGCCAACAGATTGAGGAGCCCAGGATTACTGTTGGGTGAAACTGTTATTTGGTAAGTACCAAAGCTGGGTAAATTTTGCCAGAAATACAGTAGAAATTGTCCCAACAGAAATGCTGGCCTGGGGCCACTTTTGGAATTCAACTTGAATCAAGCCTTCTGGAAGGGCTTATTTATACTTGCATGAGACGATGACACCAAACACTGGGATACCACAAGAGAGCTGGTTCTCATGGAGTTTTCCATTCACATTTAGGACATTCAGACTGTGCAATGGTCCAAAGTCCTTTGAAGAAAATCCAACTCTGTACCTTTTGGGTTTCCTCCAGCAATCAGCTGGAGAAATAGGGAAAGCTCAAGTTACCACTCCAATTCCCTATACTCCAATCCAGATGAAAATGTCCCACTTATGCACTGGAAAGACTAAGTCAGAATCTGTGTATTGTAACTTCAGCCAAGGAAAGGAGTTCAGATTCATACTCAGCTGCTTAGTCCCTAGCCTGCTTAAGTTGTGTATTAATTACTATGCATATGCAGAATGCTAGGCACTTAAGTGTTGGATACTACTGCCATGAAATCCTTGGCATCCAAACCGCTGGCCATAAATCTTGTGAACAAATCCCTTGAGATTTAGCTCCTACTTCCAGTCAGGCTGGAGTTCCCACAGGACCATGTCTGTCAGGAGCTTGACATCAGAAATTGCAAATGGTTATGAAAATGGAAATATGGTTCATTGGATGTGGGGTTTTTTTTATTCAGACTTCTCTAAGAGTTTGAGGTCAAAGCTGCTTTGTAGGTCTGGGAAAGTTCCTGCTCTATCCAAACCTGCTTGCCCTAAACATGGCAAAAAGGCTGGATCCTACTTTCACTGACTTTGAAAGAAGGAGCCCAATAGTCACATTAAAAACCACAAAACATGTTAGATCTTTGGATTCTGGTCCATCGAGCCACATCCTAAATGAGACTCCATCCAGCTTCAATGATGTTTGGACAAGCTGAATCACAGTTTGATATTTAACCAAACTATTTGATGGTTCAACAGCAAAGCTCCTCCGATTGCAAGCAACACCTAGTTGCCAAGTTTTAAACAAAAGAGCGCTGTGCACAGTCCATCCAATGCAGAGATGGGATGGGACACAACCTGCTCCTCACCATGCAGCCTCTTGCACTGCAACATCAGGCTCAAGAGATTTTTCCCTGTGGAGGGAATGACTCTCTTACCTACCAAAACGTGGGGGAAGAGGGTGGCACCAAGGCAGAAGAAAGATTTTGTGGAGTGAGCGTGGGGCAGGTTAAACCAGCTTGATGCTGAAAGACAGACAGAAAAACCACCAGCTGGCAAGCACGTGTAGGTGGGGAGAGTCATGTCATCCCTGTTTGCCAAAGGGGCAGAGAATAACACATGTTCCTGTGTCTCCGTGGAAGGGGAAGTTCCCAGAAGCTCTCCTCATCTCTCTTTCTATTCTTAACCCTTCTCTGGCACCCTCACAAATCTGGGTAGTGGTAAAGAAGCAGAAAACCAGTTCAGCAAAGCCAGCCCTCCCAAGTCTGGCAGAGAGCAGCACCTTTTTCTCTCTCCAGCACCAGAAGGGCAATAGCTGAAATGGCTTTCCCAGCAAGAGGCCACATGGACTGGTCCCAAAATCCTTGTTTACAGAGAAACAGGCCACGGATGTAAACAATTCACAAGTGATTTCAGAGCAAGGTCTTTGCTTCGGCCTGAGCTGGGGGAAGTTCTCTCTCATCCATCACCCAGATAATGCTCCAGTTGCCAGTCCCCAGCTTAGCACACTATCTCACACATCACAATGACCAATCTGGTGTTTCAGAGAATGGAAGGACTCAGATAAATATTTACATGACCAAAGGAAGGTGCGCTGGTTCCACTTTCTGCCTAATCCACAGAGCATTGTTAAACTGGAGATGTTGAACTGCGCCCAGAAGTGTAAGAAAGCTTCTGTGTGAAGGTGAATCCATCCCCCAAGTCCCAACTACTGTCTGTAGATCCCTAAAAGTCCGATTAAATGTGCTCATGTCTGAAAAGTCATTATTGTAGCAGGGACCCCATTTCTCATCACGCTTGCTCCTCTGTTTCCTGGGGCAGCATTTATCACACAAGCACAGCTCTTGCTAACCCTGCTTTGAGCAGGGACAGGATTTGAAGGACTCTAGAGGTCCAGCCAACCCCAGCAACCCTCTGCTGCTGTGAGTCATTTCCAGGTACTGACTTGCATCAGTGCTAAGAGGGGTGCAAAGCCTCAGATCTGAAGTAAGAAATCCTAAAACCCATTTAAAATTCCCAGGCTAAGAAAGATTTTCAAAGCAACAGGCTTAAGAGGGATTTCCCCTCTCTGCTTTCCTCTGAATCATCCCCAGGTCACCACTGTGAGATACCACCATGACAGGGCATTTGACTATGGGGGCTGGCACAGCCCATGCTCTACTCCAACTCACATAGGGGATGAGCTATAAATCTGGAGCAGAGGCAAGAGGTCATCACTTTTTCCTAAATAGCAAGCTACAGTGATCAATGAAGCTAAGAAAAAGCCCTGGCAGGACCAAGGGGAAAACTTTGCCCTGCCTTGGAGGGTAATTTGTACAGGAGCCAGACTGGCCTTTGGGGGCTGTGATTTTTCAGTATCTGGGTTAATCTCAGTTTCTTTTTCAAACTGAATGGAAGTTTCCAGCATTTGTCAGTCCAGTTGGAAAACGTAAACTGATCCCTTGATTGGTCTCTCCTAAAATGCTTGGAAGACTTCAGTTTCCTGCAAATTAGCTACCAAAGCTGGGAGGGACAGGAAGATGGGGATGGCAGATTGGGGCACTGTTGAAAAGATAAAAAATACAAAAGCCTTTTCATCTCTAGACCCAGAGGAAGTTTACACCAGATCCTCTTCCTTCACGACAGATGGAAAGCAAGGAAAAGCTGGCAGTGCATTGAAGAGGGCCAAGCAAGGCTCTGGAAGAGCAAGAAGGGCAAGGTCTGGTGTGCCTGTGCTCCTATTGCTTGGGGGTGAGAGTGGCTGAGAGGAAAAGAAAAACAAGGTACTGAGGAGGGTACAATTCTCTCCAGGTTCACACGTAGCAACAGTGCAAGTTTCCATAGCAACACCAGAATTATTTTTAGCCTTAGCCATATTTTAATAGTAGCAACCCAACATGGAGCTGGGGTGGAGGGCTGCATCTCACCCCTCTACTGCTTTTTCCTTTCCTCGGGGTGATGCAGAAGCACACCCTGACAACTGTGCAAGTGCATGTACACAAACCACCCATGCCTACAAATAAAGTTGAAAGGGGAAGGCGTCAGGCAGAAAAGCCCTTTTTTTCCCCCCACTAAGCACCTTTGTTGATGTCCCTTCAGTGAGGGCTCCAAGCCCTGGTGAGCTGCAGTCCCCAGAGACAGCAGGGCCAGTCAGCCCGCCCACTGAGGACATTTTCAGGGTGTTATCACACCTTCTTTCAGTCTTGATTCATTCTATAAACATAGAGGAGAGAAGAGAGGAGCCACGTGTCCTTTCTGCCGCAGTGTCCCATGGCAGCAGCACCAGGGCTGAGTGATGGATGTGATAGATGGGCTGACTTCAGAGGGGTGCTTCTCCATCACACTGGCTGCAGGCATTTATGGCAGGAGGAGGGGAGAGGGAAGATCCTAGGCACAGGAGGGCGCACAGTGAAATAAATGGTGCAGAGCATTTCCCCCAGAACCAGAGCCATGGGGAAAAAATGCCCATGACATTGAGGTGCCCTGGCGTGAAGCATTAGAAAGGGGGACAAGAGGATCCAGCACAACCAGCAGCTAATATCTTTGATAGTGCAGATATACAGGAAACCAATCAGATACAGCTTTTTAGATATATAAATGAGCAAACATCTTCCAGGATGCCAGTCCCCATGGCTGTCATCAGGTGGCCAATTCCTTAGGCAAGTTTGGAAATTCTCTTTCTTGTTCTACAAGACCCAACACAGCACAAACAACAGCCTTGCTTAACTGTTACAGAGGCAAGCAAAAAACAGAGCAGATCTATGACAGTCTTGGCCAAGCAAAAGCAGGAATACAAATTATAACATCTCCTGAGTATCTGTTATCCACCCACACACCCACAGACAGTTCCTATTGCCATTCAGAACAACCCAAATAATCAGCAATAAAAATGTGTGCAGTGATAATTAACAATTTCCCTTGCACACAGTTCCCTTCATGCAAAGAAAAATTGGTCCTTAATAATTCACACTGCCACTGAACTGCAGGAAGTTTCTCATGGGATTTAGTCCCCCCCCCTCTAGCAATACACGCACAGCCACAAGAAACAAGGCAAATGGCTCAAGTGTCCAGCTATGGGAATGGAGTAGGAGTGGTCCTGCTGGGATATGACCAGTAAGAGTCCTTAAGTCTTAGTTTTCTGACCCAAGGAATATTCCCACAAGCTGGGTGGCAATAATAAGGGATGGGAGAAAAGGCAAGTAGGATGACAAAATTATTTCATCCCTGTCAGGGACCACAAAAATTAACCCACGTAATAACTCCCCCCATGACGCTGAGAGTGCTAACACTACAACGAGCAGTGGGTGTCTGTACATGCCCCCAAAACATCTTGATCACTTCAAGACATCTGTTTGACCTAGGGCCTCCAGGCAGGACCTGCTGAGCTGCTTCAGGGAGCTGAAAGCACAGGGGTAGAAGGCTGGACAGCAGCTGCCCACAGTCAAGCCAGAAGAAGGTAACAGCATCTTTCCCTCTCTGTGGACCTTGACATACCTTACACTTACCACAGAAGTATTTTATTACCCTGTCACTTCCAAAGGAAGGCAAGCCTAGACTACCCTCCAGACTGGGAGCAGATAGGATGGTTCCCAGGCTGCCTCTTAGCAGGGCAATAACATCCTTTATGAAAACAGCTGCTGAAGAGGCAGCAGTCCATGGGCTTCCCATTCTCCTGGCTGCCTGCCTCCTCCTCCTGCCAGCCAGTGACTTGTGCTTCATGGGCAGCCGATTCCCAGGGAAAAAAAGAGAAAATCACCTGCTATACAGTATTTTATGTATCTAGCAGGATCAATTAAAGTGAATACCTCCACTAACAACTTTTAAGAATACACAAACTAAACCAGGTTTTAAACCAGCATCAAGGGAAGCAGATTCTGATCACATCCATGGAGAACAATCCCTGTCTCCAATCCCAAGATGACTCACTTCTGCTGGCTCCTAAACCCACACCAAACAAGAGCCACAGTGGAGACTTGATCAGAAGAGCAGGGAACCAGTCCTGGAAACAGCCACATCAACCATCTGGGCTAGGAAGCAAACTTTCCACCTTTATTTACCCTGCTGAATACGATGTTTGCCACACCATCTACAGCACTGCATTCAAATGGCCACCTTGCTAGATAGTTAGATGGGACCACCACTTATGGTCCCCAGCACAACTAACAAATGCGATTGGTATCTCATCCAGAGGAACAGAATGCTCAGAATGACTGGAGGAGATTTTTTGCTCACAGGCTTATGCTGTAGATCCCCTGCACATCCTAGACCAGGCAGCATGTACAAATGCTCCTGGGGAAAGGCCAAGCTTGTGTTGCCAGTTAATTGCCTGTATCCACAGCATCCAAAAAACCACAGAAGCTCCTTAGAGACAAGCTTGCTGCCTTGTGAAATTACTGATCCTGTTTTACCACTTCAGTAAGTACTCGGCATGTCCCCTCCCAAAAAAAAAACCAGGAGGTTGATTAAAACAATTTGCTCTTCAGCCTCTGTCCATCTGCTAAAACACACTGATCCCTCCCCAGGAGCGCTTCGGCACAAGCCAAGGCAACACAGAACATGGGAAAAGCTCAGATAATTGGCCTGTCACTGCCATAAGGGAACTGTGTGAGCTGAGAGAGAGAGGAAAAAAAAAAAAAGGGGGCCTTGTGGCTGCTTGCCAGGAGGGCTGTCATACCTGCAGGTGAGCTAATATTAGACTCGGGAATGGAGTCAGAAGCAGCAGCTCAGTCTGCTCCAGCACCGGCTCCCAGTGCCCACCCTGTGCCCTGTGCTGCCAGGGGGGTGTCCTGGGGCTATTTGCAGAATGTGACAATGAAAACTAGAAAGATCTGTGATGCCCCAGCTGAGTGGCAGTCAGCAGAGCTGCTGGCGTCACAGTTTGAAATCCCCAGCACCTGCCACCTCTGGATTTGGCATCCCTCTCCCAGGCTCCCTACCCTGATGACAATATCTGCTTTTCTGACTGTATTTCAACATCTGCCTGACACTGAGTTATGTAAAACCCCATGACAGAGCAAACTTCAGTGGGGCTCAGAGAGTTTAAGGGGGCTTATGCTATGGAAGGCAGGGATCACTACCTTTGAGCCCCTGCCTTTGGGTGTCATTTCTCACCGTGGCTCTGGCTGCTGGTCTCAAATCTCAGCATAGCAGGAGACAGACCAGATCTCATCAGTGCTTGGCAAGCCGTAGAGAAAGAAACCACTGGAGAAAGACCAGGTGTCCTGGTATTTTACCCTTCTCTTTCATCTCCCTAGGTCACCTGGGCTGTGCAGGAGAAGAAATCTGGAATTTTTTTTTCCATGTTAGCCCAGGACAGGAAGGACTTTCTAGAAGAGGGTGCAGATGCACAGGACTGCAGTGATGCTGTACCAGCATCCCACAGCTCTTGCTGCACATTCATGCTTGGGGTTAGTGTTGCAGTGTTTTTTTCATTGTTCTAAGTAGTCACAAGTTTTTTTAAGTCATGTTTTTTCAAGCCATTTGAAAAGTACTTAATTTTAAGGCTTGAAGAACAACATGCTACTTAAGTTAAAGGCCTACTCCAGTGTCTGGTGCTTAATAGAAATTAGTCTGGACTAAGGTCAAAAAGATGCTCCTCACTTTCAGCCTGGCAGCTGAGCCAGGGGAATGTCACTGAGCTGCCTGGGATTTCCAGGTAAGGAGAAATACCCTGTCTGAGGAGTGTTATGGAGCACTACCCACATAATCTGACGAACAGCAATTATTTGTTTTAGCAACCAGTGTGTTTATGCCCTGCAGCACCTGTCCCAACATCCAGCTCTTGCTATTTGGAGTTTAGCAGAGGCTGAGTTTCCCTGGTGTAGACTCCAGGCAAAGATCAGGGCTGGGTTTCTGGGACTGGCTCTGAGCTACAGAAATGGCAAGGGAAAGGCTTTTCATGGCCAAAGCTGTCCCGGAGGAAGGCAGCAGAGCACTTGATGGGGCTGGGAGCAACTGACTGAGAACAACTTCCCATCTCAAAGACATAACTTTGGGGGGTTTGGAAGATCTTTGCAAGGTTACAGCTGAGCTGGTAAGTCAGAAGGGAGAAAATTATTCAGGGCAAGTTGGCAGCATGATTATTCTCAAGATGTGTTTTTTTTCTGGAGGGGGGGGAGGACACTACACATGCTGGCCTGATCTGCTACTTGTGGGAAGAACATGGAAGTACTGCATTGACTGGCACTCTTTTTTTTTACTCTAGGACTCAGCAAGTATGTTAACCAAAGAAATTAGTCTTTATTGTTCTTTATTCAGTCCTCAATTATTTTACACACACTTAGCCTAAGGAGCTTTCTCATGAGTCTGACAGAATAAAAGCAATATTCTAAAATGAAAATCTGCCTCTTGCTCAAACCAAGACAATAAAGGTAGGAGATCCCATGGGCTGCAAAGTGTCTGACTGAAAATGAGCCACTACCTCATAAAAACCCAAATTCAGCATAAGTTCCCCATTCTCCTGACCTGCCCCAGAAAACAGAGGGCAAAAAAAGCATGAAACATCTTGCATCTCCAGAGAGTTCTGCTCTCCCATGCATCATTTCCATGGGGATGCTGTGCTGGGCTGATGAAGCACAGTGTGCCTGGTCTGCCCTCAGTTGAAGTGCACTTCACTCTTCCCCAGGGAAGTATAGTATTTTTTAATTAAGCATTAAAGTGATTCAATTATAAGGAATGTTCTCTTGTTGAGCTAAAATCCACCCTAGACAAGAATACAGCAAGACTTTGCTGTAATACAACAAGATGTTTTGCTGTCTGGTGGGTCAAGAAACATCACATCTAAGAAATAGGATTTTTTTTTTCCCTCTTACGTAAAGCACAGAATTGTGTTCTCTGCAAGTGCAAAAGCAGCAGAAAAAAAACAAGAGGAAACAATACAGAGAAAAAATGAAAGACTTAAACTTCCTGAGCTGTAGAAGAGGGCCCAAGCAGAAGCACACACCCAAGAATTTCAGCCTGCTGGAGCTGCTGCCCCAGTACCTTCCAGTCTGGCATGAACAGCAGGAGGTTGAGTTTTGAGTGACTAAACAGGATTGGTTGTGAGGACTGTGTTGGCAAAAGCAGTCTCAAAACCCTTGACAAAACTTGGTAATTGGCACCTCAAGCCACTATGACTGACAGCTATCAAGTCATACAGCCCAGTGTCAGCTCTGCCAGGCAGCTGAAGTGAAAAGTATTCCCAGTTCCATGAAAGCACGTAATCATTTTTGCCTTGCAAACAAGAAGTCCCTTTCCTGCTGGGCTGTTGTCCCTGACATGCACCAGCTCTTTGGTGCCTGCAGCCTGAAGGCTGGGCAAGAGCTGGGGGACATAAATGAACCTCTTCCAAGAGTCTTCTCTGGACATAGGAGATTGTTGCTCAGAGCCAGAGTTGGACAAAAAGCCACTTCCAGATGAGCAGCCACCAGCAGGGATGGGTGTCACCTGCTCCCTGCCAAGCAGTGATGAAGGAACACTGCTGCAGTGAGGAGCTGCATTCCACAGGAGAGCACTGTGCACACTTTGGTGCTGTCAGCATCCTGTGATCAATGAGTATACATGGACCTGCTTTTGCATGCCAGCCAGCAAGCTGTCCTTGGAACAGTTTGGCCTTCCCAGCAGCCATGGCTGGATACAGCAAACTCCAACCAAGGGCCAGCACCACAACAAATGCCCTTCCCAAACTATTCCTGCAGTGAAGCTCAATTAAAAACATCATTGTTTTTCACTTTTCTGAACTATTTTGGGGCAATGACTTTCTGTCCTAGGAGGTGGGTTGATGTAGAATGTCCCACAGTCCCACAGCCTCAAGGCAACTACTCTGATGGGAGCAGAGGGCAGAGGACTGTGAAACAAATGTAGGTGACCTTCCATGACCCAGATAATTTGTGCCCTACTTAAGTTAATCCCTGGAAATCCTGGACCATAACCTCAGGACCTGCCTCCAGCACACTATGCTAAAATTAAAGCAAATGTTTTCCAATGAGGTTTGCAGACTTCAGACATGTATTTTTCTTCCTCAGAAGCTTTTCAATTTAACTGTTTCCAGTCCAGAAAGGTGAGCTGTAGATGGAGCTGGGCAAGGATACAAGAACCCTCTCTGTAGGAGCAGGGGTCTGTGGCACCACCAGTGTTGCCCAGTTCAAGTCCAAGAGCTAAAAGCCTCACCACCTGCAAATGGAGATGATGATCCTCATCTTCAAAAAGCATCTTATAGACCCCAAAAGGAAGTGTGAAGTAAAATTACTATTGAAAAAGTTGATGACAGAAGAGATTACAAGGCTGTCACTTGGGAATAAGCACTTCATCTACTTTTCTTTGTGCCCACATGACTTGCAGCTCCTAGTTTGTGTCTTTGTGTCCCCTCGGCAAGGACAGAGACAGTTTTCTTATCCAGCTGGAGAAAATCTGCTGACCAAGAAGCACCTGTTCTCTTACCCCTGCCAGGAAGCAGATGCCATGTTCTCAGGCAGGAAGATGCATCCTCAAAGGGATGAACCATATGAAATGAGTAGTTAGACAAGGCACAATTTGGCACAGGCTCAGCTGACCTAAATTCTGCCTGATTTCCCAGCCTGGTGAGGTCCGTGGGAAGACCCACAGCTTTCAGCAGCACCAGCTTGCCAATAGCAAGTATCAGACAAAGGTGGAAATTAGGGCATCTGAATCTGGGCCAGTGCTCTTCAGCCCCAAGATCCCATCCATCGTTGCAGTCCTGTCCCTGCTGCTGGGATGGGAGGCCAGCAGCCCAGCCATGTGCCATCCCAAGGATTCAGGCTGGATACTATTTTGCTTCTAATACTGGATGGACAGCAAGAAATCGAGAGGTGCAAGACCAATCTTGGTGGAGGAGAAGAAAAAAGGGAAAGGGAGGCCATCAGCCCCAGGAAAATTGCACCAAAAATTTGGTGATGATTGAAACCTTGTTCACTCACATTTCATTAATTAATCTTCATTAATTAATCTGCCATGGTGTTCAATCCAGGCTGTGGTCCCAGCTGCAAAGCTGTGCACATCCCCAGCTCCTGCAGTTGTGCATGTGCATCAGTGCATGTGCAAACATGCAGCAGAGGTAGAGTGAGGAGAGGTGATCAGTCAGGCAGCACAAGGTGTGCATGGCTCACCCTGGCTTGGTGGCTGTGTCATCTCTCCCTGGGCATTATGAAGCCAGGCCAGCATGTGATGGAGACCTAGAACTTCAGCTGAAAATCAGGAACTGCAATTCACAAGCAAACTCTCTTTCTCCATTCATTATTCATGCATTTCAAGAACTGCATGTTACTTTTCCTGCCACTTTGCTGCATTTTAATCATTTGCAGTAAAGCAAATCAATCATTTACACAACTTACTATTTGGTTCAACCTACACACAGCTAAAAAAGACACAGGCTCTCCTTGAATGAGGAGAGTGCCTTACTCGAGTGAGGCTGACAAGAACAGGATCTCTTTGGCTCATCTCCTGCCACTCACTGACAGCAACTCAGAAAGGGCTGTTTGACAGCAATTTCCTCTTTACATTCTTATGCTGCCTGACTGTAAAACTGCCAGTGCAGAAACAAATCCGTTCAGAAAAAGACAATCAACCATTTGAATCAGGTGCCTCTCAATTCAGCATCTGAGATTTTGAATAGTATTTGAGTAAAAGCAGGGAAGATCACAGGCTCCACAGCACCCTTGCAGGACAGGTCATGCCTCCTGGGCATCCTTCCCAGGGATGCTGCAACTTCTGAACATACTGCATGGCCACGATATTTCTCCTGCTTGAGGGGTGCTGACAGCACCAGAAAGCCTTGTGGATGGTTTGCACAGGTTGTTTTGGGTCATGCTTCACTCTTTGGGTCAACTGCTCAGAGCATTTTCAGCCCAGGGCTCAGTTACATGTTTGTAGCTGATTTTTGGAGCCTGCCACATATTCCACTGGTGCATCTCCTTGCTACAGAGTCTTTCTGGTGCTTTATTATGCCTGAGATCTCACCTCTTGCAATCATTTACTCAGGCACTAAGCCACTCTGCTGCTGAGCTGCCAGAGGATTTACTTATGCATGTCTTCTCCTTGGAACAGTCCCAAAATCCATGTCAGTCATGATCACACTCAAATTTCACATCAGGCAGTTTTCCTCACCTGCCTGGAAATGTTATTATTTTAGCCTGCTGCCACAAAGAGACAGATTGGTATCAATATTAGATTAAGCTATTTAAAAGAATCTGTCCTCCTTTTCAAATCTAACTCACTGCAGGCCACACACACATACCCTCAAGATGCCTGAACTGCTGGTGCAGATCATAAGTATAAATGCCACATCCTCTACAGGTTGCACCTAGAGAAATCTAGGACTGCATGTAAAAACTTAGCCCAAGTTGCAATGTTTCAACAAGGAGAAAATTGCACCAAGGGACAGAGGTAGCTTAGTTGACCAGGAAGAACAAAAAATCAAGGATTAGATAGGAGAGGAAGCCTTGCAGGAGGGCAGCCAGCTAACAGAGATGCTGCCAAAGGAGAACATGCACAGTTTGAGTACAGATAAGATGAAGCATGAACAGGACTTGAGAAGCTGGTCTGTTCTAACACAAATGAGATAGAGGTGAGCAAGAAATCCCTTCCTAGTATGCAAGGAATCACCTTCTTTGTATTTCTGGCTGTGCCTCTACAGCCAAGCATGTACTTAATTACTTACACGTACTAATGAACACATGCTCCCCACTGGAGGGAGAGTGTCCTTCAGCAAAGCTACCAGGACACAAGAGACTTTACTGCATTTTTTTTTTTTATGGTATTTTTGGGAGTGAAAATCCCTTCTCCTCTGCCTACACCCCATAACAAGCAGCTTTATCAGACATCTCTCTATCTATAGTTGCAGAGATTGTCAGATTAATCCTAGCCCTTTTCAAAAATCCACCCACTGTATTTTCCCCTTAGAGGCTTGTGTGTCTGCACATCTTCAGTGTGGCTGGGAGTTCACATCCCTGAAACACAAGCTGCAAAGGGGAGAGATGTTGCAGGCCAGACCACACCACTGGCGCCCCAGTACCTACAGGTATCAGCACGAGGGAGAGGGGGGGACCTTCCCTTTGGCTCTCGTGTCTCATCTCCTCAGGGTTGCCAGAAAATTTCTTGGAGGTCTGGAAAGAATCGATGGGGATGAGGTGAACAACAGGACACAGCAATGAGGAGGAGAAAGTACACTTAAAACACATGCACAGAAGGGAGATAGAAGAGAGCAGGGGACACTTTCCTCACTTGCTTAACCTTAAGACAGAGTCAGGCTAGAGAGATTTAATATTCAATCTTCTTCTTTGCCCTTTTCAATGAAAATACTCGTTTGCTTCTGACAGTTTCCTTGTCAAAGCACAGAGAATCAAGAGTACAGCCATACCAGCTTGTCTTCCCTTCTCAGGAAAAGCACACAGGGATGAAAACCTTTAAGATATGCACATTTTCAGACTTCCTTTATATGCTGCAAAGAAGGGCACAAGGGTCAGTGCCTCTACTTTTTCCCCAGTCACCTCCATCACGAAGCAGGCAGTGTGCTGTAGGGTTCAATCCCAACTCTTGCATTTGCTAGAGGAAAAACAACTGATTTACGGGACTCTAGTGTTGCTTCTGGGCCAAACACAACCAGAGCCTCAGCACTGAAATGCCTCGTGAAGCATTAGCCTGCCCTTCTTTTCTGCCGGCCTTCTGTTTATGCAGGCAGGAGGCACTTCCTCTGCTTTGCTTGGCAGCATCTTGGGAATGCTAAGTCAGGCAGATTGCCTTTCAGGCATGGGAAGATCACAGTTGAAACCATAAATAGATTGTGTATCTTCATCCACTGCTCACACGGAGCTTATCAGCACGTAAACAAGATGAGAGCAGGCGCGACACATCGCCCAGGCCCCAGGGAGCCCTGCAGGGGCTGCACGAGACCCCTGTAACCTGGACCCCCGGCTGCTGCCACAGAGGGAGGCACAGCACAAGGCACAAGCCCTGCAAACCAAAGCTGTAGGACACAGCAAGGAGGGGCCCATCTCTCCAGGTCCAGCAGAAGCACTGATACCTCCACTAGCATGTGCATGGCTTTGCAAAGGACAGTGCTGGTGAGACCCAAAGGGATGACTTGACTTCCTGAGAACTTTTGTGCATTTGATGCATCCGTGTTCCCTGCCAGCATGGAAAGCCTGGAGAGCCTCCACAAAATCCAAGAGCAAACTCTTTCCAGAGGCACTTATTATCCTCAAATCCAGGCAAAAAACAAGGCTATTTTTGACTCTTTGAGTAGCAAATGATTACCCATGTCTTCCCTCCTGCTGACAGCTCATCCTAGTTTTCTGCATATATGGTACATGGTGTATCACCCATCTCCTATGTCAACTGCTCAGCCTCAGTTAAGCTAGTGGTATCCCAGTTCACCACAAGCTAAGCATTTACCAATGGACTATTTCTCTGCTGCAGTGAGAGCTTCTAACCTTAGGAGATTTTTAAGTGCTCCTAAGAGAAGTTTCATTTTGAGAAGGATCCAGTGGTTTTCCCAAGTGTGGTGGTAAGGAGTAGGTGACAGATGAACAGAATAGATTACAGAGAGCACATAGAGGCTGGATACTGCAGAAGCAGAGTCAAGACAGGGAGTCACCAGAGGCAGAAAATTCACTTCCTTAAAGTGTTTTTCTGCCTCTTTTCCTGGTCTCATCCACCAGCTCCTTGCATCTCAGGCCACAGTTCTCAGTCCCTTCCCTGGTATTGCATGTGGCTCCTCCAAATACTCCCAGCTCTTTCCTCAAAACGTTTCTCACAAACATCCTTTTCCACTTCAGAAGGCATTAGGAAAATATATGAGTGAAAGCAGAGAAACCAAGTCTAAACAAAACCCAAGGCTCTGCAATCTGAACTTGAGATCACTGACGTTTTGCCATTAGTCTTTCCAGCCTCCACCCTTTCAGCTGAATAATTCCATTTCAGCTGCAAACATTGGGGCAACAGCCTCTTTTTTATTCTGCTCTTGATGAGAAGAGATTCACTCTTTGAGAAGTGGTTAAAATCCGATGTAGGCAGGAACACAAACATGCTGGAGCACACGAAAGCCCAACACCTCCGTACTCCATAGGCGACTTTGTGAATGGTTGCATATGAAACGCCAGGAGCAAGATCTTGAGCTGAGCAACTGGCTAACTTGGGGCATGGCAGCTCACACACACCATCTGGAGCAAATCATAACAGTTTGGAGCTGAAATGTGCCAATTGGCAGAAGCTCAGACCCAGCCCTGAAAGCCACGAGTGCAGCTCTGTCAGTGAAGACCAGGCAGTCAGGGGAACTCCCTTGGCTTGAGCTGGATACTCTTGGAAAATGGATCTGCAGCACCAGGGAGCCAGGGGGGCTGTCCACATGCTCCATTCCAAACCCCAGCAAAGGCTGGTCAGCTCAAAGATTCCAGCAAACACTGTCATTTCACCTCCTGTCAAGGAACCACCTCCTATCTTTTGCTAAGCAGTTGTTTGAAAGCAAGTGTGAAGTGCCAAGGCTCCTCTGCTTAAGTAGCAGGCAAAAGGGTTTCCAAGTTGTCTCCTGGAAGCTTGTCTTAATGCCACACGGACATATTTCATAGACTAGAAATATGCATATGCACAAGAAACTCTCACAAGTCCTTCCTTACTCATAAGCAGTCCCAGTGTCATGCCTTCAGTGGCCTGAAGGAGTAGAAGAAGGGGAGATAAGCCCACATGGCATGGACAGAGCAGCCTGGTTTATGTGCCACCTGAGTCTATAGGTTTAGCACTGTAAAAGCAAAATGAGTCATGTATGTGTCTGTCTGCCCTGTGAAGCCCAGCAGAGCAGTGCTGTCACTCAGGGAGCAGCCTGTTCCTATGGCCTCCCCATTCCCACCTGGGCAAACCAAACCCTGGCCCTGTTGATGTGCAGCCACATCCCCACCACCACCACAAGTCCCACAGTCTGTCACTTCGACCAGTCAAATCCTCTCTTTCCATCTCCCCGCGTCCACCAGCTCCTTCCCTCTCACCCTGTACCAGCTCATCTCTCCCTCAGTTCTGATTTGCAATATTCTCTGCCACCACTCTTCCCCTACTCCTTTTTCTTGGCACTCAAACAAAACACCTCAGTGTTGACTTGTAACATTTTTTGGTTTATCCCTTCCTAGGAGGACTGCCAGTCATGTCACACTGACCCACATCGTGCAGTCATTTCTGTCAGCCAGAAGTACCCTTTGCAAGAAACCAATGCTATTTTCCCCTGCAGTCTCAAAACTGATGGGAGCCCAGGTTTCTTTCTGGATTATATCAATTTTATGAGTTAAGTTACACAATCTCCTTTTCATGTCAGATGGGAAAATAAAAAGAAAAATGAAACAAACAAACCAAAAAAACCACACACACACAAAAACAAAACAAAAAACCACACACAGAAGAGAGACATTCTAATAATTAAGTAGCAAAAAAAATCCCTAGCCCACAGTAAAGCTGCTCTTCCCACAGTGGGACTGCACCAGCTCTGCCCTGTGTGCTACAGAGGGTGACCAAGCACTAGCAACATGGACTCGTTCCATATCTCAACATGACAAATTATGCCCTTAATGAGGGGTCCAGAAGACAGTGGTGAACTTGTGACTTGCCAGATCCTAACCAGCTTTGACAGGACAATAGAAAAATTCATAAATAGAAAAGCAGAGTTGCTGGACTGCTTCAGTGGGTTAGAAAGCAATAGAAGATTTTGAGTGACCTAGCCCAATAGAGAGAGGAAGACTGGATCAAGGAGAAGCTTTAGAAGGACTTGACAGAAGGAGACAGCTTGGTCTTCTGATACAACTCCAGCCTCAGCCAAGGCTGGAATAGCCAAAGCTGTGTGGAGCATTTGCCTGAAGTGCTCTGTGGTGAGAAGGATGCTTGGGAAGTCGATTTCAGATACATGGTAGCATCAGAAGGTTGTTTCTTTGTATTGCTTTTGTAACAGTCAGAAACACATACCACTACTCCAAAACCCTCATCCTAAACAAAAGGATGCATCCATTCTAATTCCCCTGCAAGGGCTCACACAGGCTTTTAGTTTTCCCAGGGAAGCTACAAGCCTAGTGCCTCTGTCTACATCATTTTTGCCTATAAAGCCAAGATACCAAGAAGCATTTGAATCCAGATCTCTTAGAAAGAAAAAACAAAATTAATAAACTTCTATAAAAATCCAAGCCAAAAGAGATCCCACACAGAGGGTATTTTCAAGATTTAACTTCTGGTACTTAAA
>NW_009953964.1:5384024-5399239 GCF_000747805.2 Chaetura pelagica
CACCCAATCTTACAAATTAAAAGAAGAAAAAAAAACAACAAACCAGAACAGGTCCTAAATTTATCCTACACATTAGGTTAAATTTGTCCTATGCATTAGGTTCAATATGACATCCAGGAAAATCTCAAACACCCCAAACCAAGTGCATTAAAGTATTTATCCCTGCCATGGCAACAAAGACAAAGCTGTGAAACACCTACAGTCTGAGGCACACCCACTAGCTGGGACCAAGCACCAGGACTGTGATGAATTCAGTCATTCTGAGTAAGTGAATTAATGTGCTGGGGATGTCATAGTGAGGTGGTCTAAATCTGGAGAGTCAAACACACGCTGTAATACATCTTGCGTTCACCTCCACATTAAATTAGAAGCCAATAATTCTTGATCTATGGCCTTGTATTCAATTTGCTCAGTTAATTTTGTAGCTTAAAAGGCTATTGAATACCTCAGGGAAAGCAAACTACACAGACAAATAAAATCTCATCAGATCCTCTGCCCGCTGGCTGCAACTGAAGCATTAACACAGCCAGTTCAGCTATTCCCACTGAGAAGTGGGCTCAGAGCAGGTTAACCAAGCACAGAGCTCTGTTGCACATAACCCCCCAACCACAGCTAAAGAGCTTTGCTCTTTTTTTCTCATCTACCTCACCTTTGTGCTAAGCAGCATCCTCCTTCTAAGGGAAGGTGGGAAATACTTGCTGCAGAGACAAGATTACAGTTTGACACCTCCCCTGCTGTGCTTCTGGGCATCAGCAAGCTGAGATACCAAAAAGCTGCTCAGGATGAGTGAGCTCCAGCACCTTGTGTAGACATCTGGCACAGAGGTTTCCATGACACACTCTTACTGTCTCCAATATCCTGGGCACTGCCAGCAGCTCCCAGCCAGAGAGCAATACAGGACTTAGTGGACCACTACCAGCCATTCCAGCAGGGAGCTGGACACCTACACCTTAGCACAGCTAGACCTCCACCACTTCCCTATGGTCATCCACAGGTGCTTCCACAGCAAGAAACTAGCCCAGTTCTTGTGAGTCCACATGAGAGTTTTGCCTACGGGGCCACCATTTCTCTTCAGGAAATGTTAGGCATATTTTCCAACTAAGTAAACTTGAACCCTTAGCATGAAGGAAAGAGAAAGAGGCAGCTCCCACTGGGTTTGGGGTGAATTCTTGGCAGGGGGTGAGTTTCTCATCGCCAATGCAGCCACAGCTAATGTTTCCTTTAGTGAGTTATCTTTACAGCCAGGAAGTGGGCCTTTCCATCTGGACAGTGTCAGTCTCTTGGCTGATTCTGCCTAAATGTTAACAAATCTCTGCTGCTGCCTTTATTTCCCCTCCTCAGGGATACTTGGAATTTTTATTTTTCTTCATAACCACTGGAGAACACATATTTCACACAAAGTCCTGTGATCCTGTAGAAGGACTAACAGAGAAAGAAAATCACACTGGGTCTCAGGGTTATCTGTTTGGCCTAAAAAAAAAAGGCAGAATGCAAAACACAGAGACAGATGTTGCACAAGTAACTTGCAGGGCCCTAGGGGATGAAAGACTCTTTAACAAATGGATTTCAGAGAGAAATCCCACGAGAGAAAACAGACATAACTAGATATAAACATATTTGCACAAACAATGTGAAGGTCCTATTCTGAATGGGTGTTTATGCAGTTCACAGAAAGTGAGATGGAGAAAGGCTTATGGGCAAAAATGAGAGCCATGGCTGAGCTGCTTTGAGAGAGTACAAGCCATGTCATCCTGAGAGGATCTCAGGCAGATCTCACCCTTCTGCTTTATATGCAGGTGGCACAGAGGAGCCACCATGGGATGAACAAGCCTCTGGGCCCTGCCCAGCCTCCGTCAATCCCACCCATCATGTCCTGCATGGAGACAGCCAAGTGAAGCACTGCAGAGCTCAGGCAGAGACAATGTCCCTCCCTATCACCACTCACACAACTCAGAGGCAGGAATATCCTCTCCACAAACAGTGGGCCATTCTCTAGGGACTTTGCTTGGTGTCATCACACGTGTGTAAGCATGGGGACATCCAAAGCCTTCCTTAGGTCAGGCACTTTAGATCTCCTGTGGCAAGAAAAGTTCATCCCATTTTACCCCACTGTACCTCTCAACACCCGTTCTCTTCAATACGGGTACAGATCCAGGAGAGCAGAGATGGAATCACACGTGCATAGTGGTGCCCATGGCAGGGGTGGGGCAGCAGGAGGGCTGCCATTAGGACCATGCTGCTGGCAGCACCACAGCTCCTTTGGGTTTGGGAGAAGAAGCAGCTGTGCTTGAAAGGTACAAGTGATCACACTCATTAGGAATGTGCAAACTGCCTTCGCTGTCAGCCACAACTCAGCTCCTTCAGAGCAGGGAGCTGAGTATTCACACCCACAGCCCATCACTGCAGCTATTTCTTCCCCATCCTTGAGGAATTGAGGTGCTAACTCAGGAGGTCACACAAAGGCAGAAAAGCCAAGCTGTTTTTAAAAGCTGAGAAAAAAATAGCCTTTGCCATGAGCATCTGTGAGAAGTAATCATCTCCCCCACATTAGCTGTCATTTAGCCACATTATTCTCATCATCCTCCTCTTAATTATCCCATCCCTGCTGCTTCCTTCCACTGGTGTCCCTCAATATATAGGACAGGCTCCACCCCTCACCTCTGCTAAGGCAAGTGGAGACAGCAAATCTCCAAAAAGAGGTTTAGCAGGGCTGCAAAGTGCCCTCAGGCTACAAGACAGTCGAAGTCCATGAGGCCTCTTTTCCCTCTTTCCTGCTCTGCCCATGTATTTTAAAACTGAGCTGTGTGAATCAGTAGTGCTCTGCTCCGGCTTCTTCAAACAGGGCCAAGGAGAGAACCAATTTTTAAGTACTGTAATTTCAGAGTGACCCAAAACCACTTATCTTCTCCTCCTTGCCAGAATGAAAAATGTGAACGGTTAACCTGGCTCAGCTACAACGTTTTGTTTGTCCCTGAGCAAAACACTTTGGGAACTTTGGTACAAGCAAGCAGAAGATTAGACTCCAAAGGATCAGACTCCTCCAGAACAGCTGCAGAAGTTTCTCTTTTATCTCCCAACCCAGTGGTTTAAGAGCTCACCTCAGAGATGGTCCATAAAACACATACATGTTTCACACCAGGTGGAACTCTTCTGGGAAACCCTTCCTGGGATCCCCTCCCACGAGATCCCAACCCAAGCAGCTTTTACTCTGGGGGGCAAAAGAGTAAGTTACAAAAATGCATTGTCCTCCATGCCACAGACAAGTTCTCAATCCTCTGCATGAGGTGAACATTACTCACTTCAACCCTTAGTTTTAGCCCAGCTGACCCAATTCAAAACATTTCTAAGAAGTCAAGAAATGTCCGTTGTCAGATCAAATTTGTGAAAAGTTTATTCATACAACTGCATCTTTTTTCCAGGGGAAAAAATACTCAATAGGGGCAAAATATCTATTTTTAAGTCAAGTTCATCTTCTCCACAAAAAATATTCTGTTCAAGAGAGGACCTTAAGAGGGCAGGTAGTTGCTATGCAACTCCTGTCAGAGGATGGCAAGTCAGAGGCTGCTTTCACAGAATCAGATCTTATGAAGCTGAACTAATACCATAAAGTGTTATTTTCACTGTTTCATGTTCTATTTAATAATTATAAAAATCTGGCAAATAGACCCAAATAATGAAGGGAGGATGGTTCTTGGAGCAGATGAACCAGGATGTTTAACTAGGGAAATTCTGTCTTCATGGAGAAATATCTGTATTTTCACAAGATAAGAACTGTGCCTTCTAAAGGAAAAAATACTAAACAGCCAAGAGGACTTTTTTGCCAAGTTGGAGCACTTTACAAACCCTCTCTGAGCACAGGGCAGTCTGCTCACTCTCTGCCAGCCAGTGCAGCCCAGCACTTACAGATGCATAACCCTAAAAACATGTTCCTGTTGAACTGATGTTACTGCAAGTACTCTGGGTCGTTTTTATCAGTGGAAGCTGCTGGCCCAGCCAGATTTCAATGTCAAACATCAGATTACCAGACACAGTCCAGTAGCAATGAAACTTTGGGGCATGATGTGCTTTTATACCCTAATGGGTTTGCTTAGTAAAGTAGCTGCTGTGTTCCCTGTAGGGAAGGACACCCAGCAGTGGTAAAGTGATTCTTATGCCTGCATAGAGCTCTACCAAGTTTTACCAGATAACCTAGTCATGCCTCGCCCTATTAAGGGAGGCTGCATTGCCTAAACCTTCCTATAGCTTGCAGAGCACTCAGGCAAGGTTACAAAAGAGTGCTTTACCCTGAACCTTCACCTAACTAACTCTCAGGGAACCCATAAAGATCCACATAGAGACTCATAGGCAGCTGCTGATGAGAACCAGAGGTAACTAAACAGGATTTGGGAAAGATAAGAGGAATATGTGTGTTTAATAAATAAATAAATAAATAAAGCAAAGAGTTGATAGTGAGGTGGCAGTGAGGTGCAGCTCTCCAAATGCCTGGGAATCACTCACTGGCATATAAGTATGATTTATGCCAACTAGGTGGACAACACTCCTGGACTCCTCCTGGGCCATTCTGCACAAGCAATGATGGATGGACATTGGACAGTTATTGCTGAGCAGTGGAAATGGGACTACTGAAGATCTGCAGTATTTGGGCACCTCATCCTTCTCTGGACACTGCTCCAAATCCAAGCTGCCCTGTAGGGTAAGGTCTTTCCATGCAGATTACTCTCATTTCAGGGTCAAAACATATTTAGTCATTTCTGGGCATCTTTATGATGTTTTCAAGCTCTTAACCTTAACTGCCTTCCTCACTCCCTCCCATGAAGCACAGATATCTCTCCTTTGTCATTTCAACAGCCAGGCACAACGGGGCAGCTGTAGACATGACAGTTACTAGAAGGAATTCAGACAGATTTTGGGACAGGATGACCCATATTATTCAATATCCTGAAGCAACATAAGTCCCCTCAGGAAAAGATGTCAGGGAAGGAGAAAATAATGCCAGCTACAGCTTTTTAGCTCTTCAAGAAAAAACCTACATTGATCCACATGACAGTCTGTGAACAGATCAGTCACTAATGGGCAGTGAAAAAGCTGATAATAGGATGCAAAATGGCTCAAAATATGCAGAAACTTTGGGTATTATCAATTCATAAGACCCTGCAGGTGCTTTCAACCCAGAAAGGGATTGCTCACCTGATGCAGGTGCCCAGCCCATAGCTCAAACAGCCTGTGCCAGGAAAGGAGAGGTTCACTGGTTTCTAATCATCCTCCAGGACAGACTCGTGCACTATTCCTATCAGTCCATCATGATGGAGCAAGTCAAAAATCCCAGCCAGGTCCCACCCAAGCCAGGAGTTGTTGTTCTCCAGCTCTGAACAATGCAAGCCCTTTGCCAGCTTCCCCCTCCAACACAAAGAAAGGCAAGAAGGTCCCAAGGCAAATGTCACTGGAACCAGTCACACTGTCTGGGCAGCAGCAGACAAACCGTGTGCCAGCCCAGCTCCAATGCCATTGTGTGTGTCCCTTATCAGGGGCTTTCCCCACAACTCCAAAACACAGAGAGGCTGTGTGCACTTCCCAGAAACAGCAGCTGTGTTTTACATAAGGACATCCTGGAGATGCACATCACGAGCAGCAAGGGAGAGAGAGTTTGAAGCTCAAGTGACAATTGGAAGATACAAAACACTTGCCAAGGGAAAAATACAAGGGCACCTTCCAGTCCATCCCACCAGGGGTTGCTGGGGTTTGCTGGAATTTTTCTTTACCCATCTGACAATGGTCCCTAAACAATGAGACCAAGTGGCCTTTCTTGTTATTTGGTTGATGGTGACTAATCTTTTGTGCCTGACATTGGAGACACACCCTTTGCTCCAGAGTCTGCAATAAATAAGTATTTGGACCAAGAAAAGACTTTTTTCCTTTTCCCTGTCTTGGAAAAAATAGGAAAAAATAATGGTTAGGAGTGGGAACATGGAGACATGAGTCTTTTCTTTTGTCTAGAATTTCCTTAGGAGTTTCCAGCAGAATCAGCAACTGCATCCCAGGTCAGCCCAGCATCACCACAAGCCTGTCACTCTTTTCTGCTGCCTCTAGGAGAAGGTGAGGTGTTAAAAGTGCAGACACTGGGGAGGAGGGGGATCACTGCAGAATGAAGAAGCCAACCCACAAATCTGTGCATCAGCATCAACACTTGCAGCAGCAAAGAAAACAATCACATACAGTTATGGCAGGGAATCTTCTTATCAAGTTTGAAATAATTTGTCCTGGGATAGAAGATGGGAACCACAACCACTTACCCGGTAAACCACAGAGAATGGAATGGCTGCAGGGAGGAGAGGGAGCCTATAATAATCTTGTTTCTATTCAACAAACCATACCACTCACACACTAATATTCCCACAGACTCGAGGATGTTGATGCAGGGGAGTCACACTTTTTTCTTTTACCCTGCAAGTTTTTCAGAGGAGAAAATGCAGAGAAAAGAAAAACGACTCAGCCTGGAATACAGCTCTGTTAGCTGCTCCCACATGGGTTCCCAAACCTCCCAACAGGATACTGTTGTGTATTATCAGCAAGGCACAACTTTCCATGTACATTAATGAGAAACACTGCTGTGCTACCAATTTGTCTGGCTTGGTCTTGGCAGTGTTTCTAGGTTGGAAATCCCATAGTTCACATAACTGGTCTATTCACCCCTCTGCTTGATCTGTCTTCACTTGAGGAGATGAACTCCATATATAAACATGCAGTGCTGTATATAAACAGCCCCCAGGCGTGTGGACAGCAAAAATTCAGCACTGGTCCCCATGTATGTGCGTGCCTGGGAAAGAGGCTGTTATTTGCTTCTTTATTATAGTATTCTAAATTGTAAATGTAAAGTTATCCAAACCTCAGGCTGAGCTCCAACCTCAGAGATAAGCCCTCAGCAGAGAAGGGCTGACAGGCGTAGACTTGCAGGCGACAGGATACTCCTCTGTTTATTGTGGTTGGCAGGTTAGTAGAGATTTCACTCTTTCTAAAACAAAATTAGGGGGAAAATACCTAAAACAATCCTGATTTCTGGAGTAGAAGATCTTACACGAGGTGCATGGATTGCAGGAGACCGTGTTGGCTGGTGGGGCAGGGGATGAACCAGCATCCCAAGAGAGTCAGACTCAGCCTTGCTCCCAAGGTCTCACCTGCTTCAGACCCAGGGAACTCAGCTCCTTGGTGCTGACTCCCTCCCAAAAACACACACCCCTCACGCACACCTCTACTCACAGGGCCTAGGCTGTTCCTTATGAAGATATCACAACAGGAAAGATCATGTTTTCCTGCTCATTCGTTAGAGAACTTGCTATCTTTAAATGAAAACAAGTCTCCTCTGATTCCTTCAGATTTTTCTCATTACTTTTTGTCAGTGGTTTAATTAACTTCACAGTGTTAACACTGGCTTCACTCAAAAATGTCAGAAACTATCAACAAAAGGGAGAAAAAAAAACAAAAAACAAAACAAAACCAAAAATGAAAATTAAACAAAACCCACCAGAAAACAAAAGAAACAAACAACCTTAAAAGGGAGGAAGGAGGGAAATCCCACATTCATCACTAAGCAAAACCACTTAGGTTCTCAGGCAGTAAGCGGGGCTGGCAGGAGCAGAGCATGTGTGTGCCTGTGACATGCACAGACACTGGGGCCACCTCCATCTTTGAGGTGGAAAGGACAGGCCCCTGAGATAAGAAACTATCAAGGCACTTGTCTGACTTGAGATCCCAATGGCCAATATTAGCCTCAACTCCTGCCACTTCTCTGGCTCACTGTGACTCACAGTCCAAGGATAGATCTGAGGCAGAGGTTCCCAGTCCCTTGAGACTCACACACATCTCACTTTTTCCCTGAATAAAGACTAGGAGAGGAAATACAAGGAATAAGAAACTTCAAAGTTGGCTATTTTAAATACTCCATAGTTTGGAGGAGGGGCTCCCACAGGCAGCATTCACTCTACCAACACAATTCCTGAGAAAAACAGTGGGGAGAACACTCAGATCTCCAGCTGATTACTATTCTGAGGACTGAAAAGAACAAAAAGTGGAAAGTGTGATGCCTGGGTAGGCAAGCAAAGGTTTTAAATTCACAGCCTACCCTCTATCATTGCATGTTATATTTCACTAGGCTCAGCCTCTGCTGGCTGTGACCAGATAACAAATTCACCCAAAAGAAATAAATTTTCTTGGAGATATTATGTTTATCCTGCATCTAAACAAATCACTGAGTGCATGGCACGTACTGAGCTCTTAGGGATCTGTTCCCAAGTGTCTCGAAACAACTTTCAACAAAACAAGAAGGGAATAAAGAGAACCTAGGGAGATGACAGAATAAATAAATTAGGCACACGTGGCCTCCTGTATTCATCTCCCTGTTTCTTCCTGAAAGGAACAGAAGCTGTGCTGTTACCTAAGCCCATACCCACAACAAGCAGGCGTATGGTTGAAGCGGGTGCCTGCAGGCTTTGGGCGTGCTGTGGGAGGTGCACAGTGAGAAGATGCCTTGAACCTCTCTCCCAAATGCAGACAGCTGGCCTGCCTCCAAGTGTCTCACTGCAGCCTTAGAAGAGCTGCTTTTGTAAGCACACAGGCTGAAACCCAAGCGCTGGTTCTGTGTATATGTGCACCACAAACCCTTGCCAAGAGGAAGGAGCCCTCAACCTGGGCTGCAGCACAGTGCCCAGACAGCTCCAGGTGCCTTCCCCCCCCGCCACCATGGAAACCACCATCTTCTACTGAAAAACTGCGAGAATTAATGTTGGAAAATGTGTCCTTGGGCAGGTGCTCCTAAAATAAGGACTTCTGCTTTCAAAGAGATTGGAAGTATCTAGGCTACTCCTGAAAAGCAACCAAGGTGAAGAGAGATTTCAGAGGAGGTCACCAGTCTTGCAGTCTGAAGGAAATACTCACAAATCCCAGTTCTGCATATGAAGATGACTGCAGGAGTCTGTTAATAATTTGAGGGACACACTTTTGCTGCTCATTCAGAAGCTGATGGGAAGAAGCTTTTTTTTTTCCCTTCTGAATTTGAGCTTTCTTAAGAAAGCTTACTACCCCAGATTTGAAAGGGATTTCTTTCATGGTCTTCTGCATACAGAAGTGCAGTTTTTGCCCCAAGTACTGACTGTACTTACAAAGGAGGATCTAAAGACAGCAACCAGAGCAGAAGGCATCAGCTGCTTTTAGCAGCTGATGAAGAAAGCTGTAAAAGCAGGAGAAACTACACAGTTCTTCTCCTAAGACTTGAAAAAAGTCACTAAAATTTGTCCAGAACACCAGGCCCTCACAGCTCCCATAAGTAACTATGCCAGGGGCATCGTTTTTGTAATTATTATCTGACTGTTCTGTACCTTCTTTTACATGGATTACATGTACTCCCAACATAACAGATAAGCCCTGTGCCAAACACCTGGATGTGTTAAATTACAGAGCTTTAGGGTGATTTGGAATTCCTACCTTGGAAGCTGCTGTACTTCCCTCTCTTTGCTTCATTCCTCAGAGACATCGTGCCATACATGACCAGATACCTTCCCCGGTTGCTTGTGGCCAGAGAGCTGCTTCCCAGCTGAGCAATCCCCCAGTGCTCTGGCATCTGTTCTCCAAAGATCAGTTCAGAGCCCAGCAACAGGTCCTAGCTCTGGTTTCAGCTCTTGGATACTGAAACTCCTGAGCAGGCAACACTCCTGCCTTCAGGTCTCAGCCTCCCACAGGGAAACCCAACACCAGGAGCAAGAACAGGATCAAATCCCTGATGGAAAGCCATGGCACCTGCCTGCCATATGGGCATGGAGGGATTAATTACAGCTGTGCCAGGTGACTGACTATTCATAACTGGAGCCAGGACACCAGCCAGCTGATCTCTGCTCTGGGGGATCATCAATAATGCAAGGAAATACATAGCTTGTGTAGCTTGACCCACCCATAGGGTTATTGATTCTCCATCTCATTAACTCCAGTTGAAGGTCTGCCAATAGCTGATTCATATCCCTTGAGATCCCTCCTCTGAGCTCCTTTTCATCTGTTTATCTATAAACATTTGGCAGGTACTACAAGACTTAGAGAAGCAGAACTTCCATTTTACAGCATGTAAGGGGCAACAGGAGAGGTGCCTGAGGACTGGAGGATGTAAATGTTACTCCATTCTACAAAAAGGCAAGAAGGAGGACCTGGGTAACTATAGACTGGTCAGCCTCACCTCCATCCCTGGAAAGGTGATAGAACAACTTGTTCTTGGCACTATCTCTAGGCATATCAAGGATGAGGGGGTCATTAAGAGCAGTCAACATGGTTTTACCAAGGGGAAGTCATGTTTGACCAACCTTATAGCCTTCTATGAAGAAGTAACTAGGTGGACAGATGATGGTAGGGTGGTAGATGTGGTTTATCTTGATTTCAGTAAAGCATTTGACACTGTCTCCCACAGCATCCTCATAGATAAGCTGAGGAAGTGTGGTCTCGATGGTCAAGTAGTGAGGTGGATCATGAACTGGTTGAAAGGTAGAAGTCAGAGAGTTCTGGTCAATGGGACAGGTTCTAGTTGGAGGTCTGTGACTAGTGGAGCCCCTCAGGGGTCAGTACTGGGACTGGTACTATTCAGTATTTTCATCAACAAGCTGGAGGAGGGAACAGAGTGTGCCCTCAGCAGGTTTGCTGATGGCACTAAACTGGGAGGAGTGGCTGACACACCGGAGGGCTGTGCTGCTTTCAGCAAGACCTAGACCAATGTCATGCATGTTTCCTCTGTGGGACTGAGGCAGAAACCCAAGCCAGCATCTCACAGCAATATGTAATTATTTGCAGCTACTCACAGAGGCTACAACTGGGGCTGTTCAGCCAGACACATACACTCTGCAAGTAACAATTCCAAATCACTACTCCTATTTAGCAAGCTGTCAAGGTTCTGGCTGTTCTTTAGCACATGAAAACTGAGAGCATAACATGGTTTTAAAGCAGTCTACAGAGCACACTGTGGGTTTGTACAGCATGTAATACTTCATCTGGAGCAACACAACCCAGAAGGGCTTTTCACCTTAGAAGTGTAAGCCACTATTGCTTGAGCAGGAGAATTAAATCCATTAGAGCTGATTCAGAGGCAGGTCCTTATCCAGAATGCCAACCACCACCACCCACTGGTAAAGACATGATCTCCATACATTCAGCATGTGTAGGTAGAACAGGGAGTGTGGCTGACTGAGGCTGATCACAGTATGTTCTCCTGCTATTATACATAATACAACTTAATGAAAATAGTACCCTAAAAAAAAAAAACCACACCTCTAAATAATTAAAGTAATTCAGGTACTCGAAGCCCTTTTTTTCAAGGTAGATTTAGGATCCTAAGACACTTCCGAGAGCAGTATTCTGGTTCCTCTCAACATTTAACCTCCATTTAAAGAAATACAAACCATGTCACAACCAGACTTTCAATATCTAGAGCTCCAAGGCACAGTGAATGACCCCAGAGAACGTATTCCTTTGAAAAAAAAAAATCAAAACAAACCACTTCATCTGTCTTCACAGTTATGAATTAAAACCTCATTCCAATAATATCACCACCAAGACAGAACAAGATTTTAGCTGCAGCCAATATCCATCCACATCAATAGATGCAGTACTCATGGACTTATGCCCAGGCTAGTTAGTAATTTATTTATGTTTTTCATCTCTTACAATTTCAAAGTAGCCTACAAAAGTCAGTAAGAACTACCAGAATTAGCTTTCTTTGGAAGAAATTCCATTGCAAGGGATACAAGGGTTACCCAAATTCACATGCTAAGTAACTAGCAGCTCTAGATTGTAAACTGTGAAAAACAGCCAAGTAAGAACACTTATTTTATGTGTGCTAGACAATCTTACCAGTAAACCCTTGAGATTAATTACCTACAGCTGCTAATAATTTGTAACTACTCAGAGAACTGTATCTTAAGAGAAATCACATGCCTAACAATTGTGTGCAAGATAAATGCCCAATCCCTGTATCCCTGGAGGAATTAATTTTGAGAAGCACAACTGCCCAAAGCCCTCACTGGCTGATGACCCAGCTGGACAAAACACTCCACTGCAGAGCCTCATTTTAAAAATCACAGCTTCTCAACAATTATTTATTTTCAAGTAGGAGGAGTGTTGTGTTGAGGGGGGGAAGGTGGTGTGCTTGGTGAGGATGAGAGGTTCTGAAGGGTAAGACTTGGAAGCAACATCCCAGCAAGGCAAGGGTCTGGATCTCACACACACAGGTAGAGGCTGGAGTCAGTGAAGTGAGAAAGCAAAGGGAAGGGCAAGGCAGCACTGAGGAGGTTAGGAGATCCTGGGAAAGCGACAGTAAGAAGATCTGGAGCTTTCACTTTTCTTGGCACCACTGCTGTTACCAGAACAGCGATAACATCCTGCATTAAAGAATCAGCAAGTTCCGATCAGGCACTGCCAGCACCAGCTCAGTGTCACCCAGCCCCTCGGGCTCGAGTGTGCAGCTGATAAGAAACTCCACTTGGGATGTAGAGTGAGTGAGCTCATTGCCTTGTACAGCATGTGGACAAGGAGCAAAGGTCTAACTCACACTTTGAGGACCCAAGGTTTTGCCTAGAAAAGGCAGAGCAGAGTGAGGTGGAGCACCAGTGCTCAGCACAGCCCTCTGGCTGCCCATCTGGAGACCTCTGTTTCTGTCTCCTCAGGTCAGAGGCAAAATAAGTTCAGCAGTCTCGTTCTTCCCAAAAGCAGTAGTACGACATGACACAACTGAGTATGATGTATAGTTCTTCTGGGTCAAAGCCCAGAGCTGAGAGCAGACAGAGTGCAGGTGATGATCACAACATACTTGAGGAGCTGGTGGAAAGCCCATGGCCAGACCATAATACAGCAGCCAAGCTCAGGGAGACAACTCTCTCTTTGAATTGAAAGAGTTGAGATTTCTGTATGGAGATCAGATCTTCCAGAGTCTGCGGGTGCTCTGGACTGAGGGTTTGGGGTTTTTTAATTCAAAGATATATCTACATCCAAGGGTATGAACTTCCTCCAACTACATACAACTCACCTTTCCCATCACTTATTAGAGGGAAAGAAACACCCACCAGTTGCATGGCTGTGCAGCAAGGTTTTGGAAAGTCACCATGAAGAGTTGTGGGAAATACAGCAGAAGACACAGATATTCAGAGAGGGTAAATTGAAACTAGGCAGCTGGAAGAGTCACACTTTCTGCCCTGAACAGTAAGAAAGCAGACACAAACAGGGAAACCAGGAGGAGGCTGAGCAAGGGCAGTCCCATTCCCCATTTTTCATGTAAATATCACTAAAAAAATAAAAGAACAACTTACTGGTGACCTGTTGAGTCTGTGTCTCATTAAATGTGTCTGGATTTTCTTGCACCTTTAAAGGAGCCTTGTCTCATGCTTAAGCTTATTATTGCTGGATTATTCTGGGATAGCCACTCTCGAACACCAGCCTCGCCTGATGACACTGACAAAGCAGATAAAGCTGAGGCCACCAGAGTGTGTCCCTAGAGATAGGCAGGTGAGGGTATGTGTCACTTCACCCCACATGTTCCTTGTCCTTCTGGGGTCACCCCTAGGGTCACAAATGGGCATTGCCAGATCAGCAGCTCAAAACAAGCCATGGATATAATTGACAGATTAGGTCTCACAAGAGGTTGCACTGCAGCCATTTTACTGGTAGGAAAAATGGGGCACAAATGCTCAGCTGGGTGCTCCAGCTCCACATGTAACAGATGGCAAAGCCCTATCAGCTCTGATAGGAGCAAGCTCTAAATTACAGGGCATGTGGCACACCAAGAAGGGGCACCTGGTGCAGGTCTTACGACTACTCACCCATGGACAGGGGCTGCCATCTCTCTTGCACCATTGCTACCCATTCCCAGTCTGGGGACAAACAAGGATGTGCTTTACTGTCCTGCCTTAGGGAAACACACTGATGGAAAAACTACTTGAGCTGCACTGGAGTCTCTTTTGGTAGGAGATCTCCTTCAGGGTGCCATGTGTCCAGACATCCAAAAGAATGAAACAACTGAGACATTTTTTAGGAGGGAGAGGCATTACCCACCATTTTACAATAGACAAATGTCACAAGAGAGTGAAGGTGTCAACCCAAGCTGTCCCAGGGCCTGTGCTTCTCTTAGTGTCCAGAGCACCCCTGGACTGTACCAGCCGTGCAGGTGGGGGATCACACCTGCCTCTGTCCACTGAACCTGAAGGAGAAACTCAGGTGTCCCCACACTGGGCCAGGGAATCGGGCATCCCCTTTTCTGGGTACTCATAGCTGGGAGTTTGCATTTATCAATGGACCAGGTTCAAGCTTGATGCAAAACTCATTCTCAAGAGAGCACCACCAGGAAATAACCCTGCCTCTCCTCTTCTATTCCCTCCCATTGCTGAGGAGAAACAAGAGCTGAGCAGAAACAAGAGCTGAGCATTTGAAACATTATTTATTTTGCACTACTGCTAAAATGACTGGAGCAGGCACAGGTTTATTAACAGATGAGATATTTCTAAAGCTCCCCCCCACCTCAAAAAAAAAAAAAAAAAAAAAGGAAGCAGTGAAAAGAAGAGCAGACAAAGGCAAATGGAGGTGGAGGAGGGTAGAAAGTAAACACGCATTTCAGAGCTCACATCAGAGCACAAAGCTGAGCTTCGAAGAGGACAAAAAGCAGGTATGAACAGTCATCAAAGCCTATTCATGAGCATGACCATCTCTCCTCAGGTCTCTTCCTCAGTCTGCCTCTGACTTTCCCTGGGGAATGCAAGAACACATCCCAGCCTGCGTGGCAATTGCACTAGAGCTTTGGGGTTATTTTTGAGGTAGAGTCATTACAGCTCTTGTGACTCACCGACTTGCAATGATGGCAGTGTGTTCTTTGATCTGCACAGACACAGGCAGCCAAAGGAAAAAAAAAAAAAAAAAGCGGATCCTGAAGGGAAAAAGAATGTTCTACAGAAAATAGTAAGAGAAAAGGAAGATGGTTCCATGGAGCAGGGTCTCATGCTGACCCACAAGCATAGTGCCAGTTCTATCTCTTATCCTTCAAAACATATATTTAACAGCTCCTCACCCTTGCTGTCTGTGGCTTCCCAGGGCCCATTACAGTGTTGGGATACACTGGGACAGTCTAAATAGAAAATCAAACAGACTGAGACCAACCTCTGAAACACGCTTCCTTCCTCTCCCCTTTTCCCCCTCACCCCACCTCCCCC
>NW_009953964.1:5399258-5408392 GCF_000747805.2 Chaetura pelagica
TTTCTCCAAGGTCCTTTTGTGAATCCAGTTTGTTCTGGTTCTCCTGCACAGCTTTTTTTCTGTGGATGATCTTGGGCTGGTTTCTCTGGGCAGAAATGGTAATGGGAGACAGCTGGCAAGAAGGGCACCCAGAGCAAGCCTCCAGGATGCTGCTGAGTGTGCAAATTGCCAAGGCAGGATCAAAGTATTGCTTATTTGATAACCTCCAAGTGACATTCCTAAATTAGAAGTGGCAGTGGCACCTGATGCATTTCAGCCACAGCATGACTTGAAGGCTGATTTTCTAATGTAGGCATGAAGAAGCCACTCCAGTGACTTAGGGACCACAGCAGTGCTTTTCCTCTGATGCTACAGAAGCATGCAAAGCTAAGCCTGCCACACAGATTTTCACTGGTCTTTCACTCTTCTTCGCTTACATAAAGCAGCAAAGCAGAGCTGCCCTAGTTTCTGCTCCATACTAATCATAAGGCCAGGGAGTGGGGATCATTTTGACAATAAACTAATGTTTCTGAGTTGCTATTTCTGTTCCTTTGTTTGTCCAGACAGACTCAGTCCTTTGTAGTTCCCAGATGACAATGTCTACGTTGCATGAGATCATATTTGTGGTTTTGGACACATCTTTTTTTAACAACATCTATTGAAATCCCTCAACTCAACATTTTCCTTCCTCTTGTTCTCAATTGATCAAACAACATCAACCCAAGCCCCAGCGCTTGGGGGCTGGAGGAGGTGGTTTGCTCTGTGTAGTAACTTTTTGTGGGGTGAATTGGAGGAAAGAAGTACCACCTGACAAATAAGAGGCAGCTGGAGCAGAGGTGGCCACAGAAGGAGCTGATGAACAGAGCAGCAGGAGCAGAAAAGGTCAGAAAGGTGACAATAACAGTGGCGACAGAGGGGGCTGAGACTCGATCTAGGCAGAGACAATTAACTCTTTGCTTTGTACATCACAATCTCCCCAGGTATAACACCAGACAAGAGATAACATCACTAGGTTGGGAATACAGAGAAAAAGCAACTCAAACTTATAAAGATAAGTAATTTCCTTCCAGGTAATGTTGGAAAAAGAGAACAAGAATGCTGGAAGCACAGTAGCAGTGCTGGTGCACCCTTGGTGCTCAGCACACTGACCTGGTGCTCATGGGGTCAGGAGAGGAGATCCAAGTCTGGAGGGAACCTGACCAGAAGATTTCTGCATGTTCATCTCCATCCTCTTGAAACCACAGGACAGCTAAATACACCAGAAACCCCAGCCTTGGAGACTGATGACAGTTGGGATGGCCTCTTACTGGGGTGGGAGGCTCTCCCAGTGCTGACACTGCAGAGGTGCAAGGCAGCAAGCCAAAATAATACTCAGGGTGTAGCAAAACTTAGAGAAACAGACTTGAGAGAGACAGATGCTTATTCACTCAGTCAGAAACAAATCTCCAATTTCCTGGTCTCCCCACAGCTGGAGTTTTCAAGAGGAAAGAGAGTCATAAAGCTCTGAAGGAACAGAAATCTCCTTTCTCCATGCCAGCTCACATCTTCCCCTTAGGACCATAAATACCATATCCCCAAAACATGCTGGATGCAAACAGGAAAACATTAAATCAGGCAAGCTAATTAGCAGTCTCTATCCAGCGTGTTCCTTACAAAGAGGAACTCCCTCAAGTCCACTTCTGTCATTGGCATCTCTCCCCTTTATAAGGAGTAGGGGAAGTAGGAGCTACCCCACATGATGGTCCCACCAGAAGGTCTGGTCCCATGTAGGGGCTGCCACCAGCTGCTCCAGCCAGCTCAGCTGTCCCACAGCAACAGGGACAGCATATAAGAAAAGATGACAAGATTTTAGACAACTGCTACCAATAACCTTGCCTCACTTCAGATTTTCCACTGACAGACATCTTCAGTTTGTTTTCATTTCTTTAATTGATATCTTATTAAATCCCCTATAAATAGAGCTCCCAAGCAAAAAGCATCACGCGGGCAGGTCAGAAGACCAGTGCCAGCAGCAAGATGCCCAAAGGGAGGGGAGACAGGGAGCTCACAAATTCACAGGGGAAATGAATCATCTCTGACTTTCTATGGAGACTAGGTCAGCCTGGCATGGGGACCATTGGTTCTATACAAGACCTCCTTACCCTGAACTTGCACCAACATCACCAGTTCAGCCTTGGGCCCTATTTGTGCTGTGATGCTGTAAGAACCAAGCTACTGTCTTTCAGAGTGCACAGACAAGTCCCCCAGCACTCGTCTGCGGGAGGATTTTGGCCTCTTCTACACACACGTCACTCCTGTTGGCAGAACTCCAACTGACCCCAATGGATGAGAGACACAAAACATCTGCACTCAACATAACATTTACCAGCAAACATTTTCTTCTTAAGGAAAAAGGCAAGGCTGATTTGCCTTGTGTTCCCATGCTGGTCACCAGTGGACGGGGCTGTGGTGAGAACACAGCCAGGCAGCATCCTGCAGGACTGCTCTCTCCAAAATAGCCAGCCACTCCAGCCAGTTCATCAGACTCATCCCACCTCACTGTCACCACATCACGTCCCAAAAACCTTCTCACAGCAGCCCCATGCTCTAGACAGACCACTCAGGAGGATCCACTTGGATGCAGGTTAAGAGAGGAGAGGCTCTTTCCATCTACATCCTTGCCTGAAAACCTGCCCAGGTGTTCCCTCAGTGCCTGTGTGCTGTGCTCTGCTCCCTGCAGTGCCAGGCTCACTCCCCAAAGGCTACTGCAAGCTCTTCCTATCAGCTCCCCATCCTCAACAGGGGGGCATTAAAAATAAGACATAAATAAAAAGGGATATTTTTTTTCCTTGTTACTTTGCAAGCACAACTTCTGTGGCACTGCCCAGCCCCACAGGCAGAGCTGGGCTGGGCTGCAGGGCACAACCCCTCCAGCAGACAAACTGCCCAAGTTCACATGGCCCAACAGCAGCTTCCTCACAGTAACTAATCACACAGTGTATGATACTTCTCACAAGACAGTCAGAAAGCTACCCATAAATAATCACATGGCACATTAACCAACTGCAGATAACTCTCATTCTCACTAACCACTGTTACGACATTTGTTAGTTTAGAACTAGCAGAGAGCTGTTGTGTTTTTGTTAGCCACTATTCAATAAACACATGGAAAACTTGAGACCATTTTCCCAAATAATACTCCATGAAGTACTCGCTATAAATTAACATTTCCATTAAAGTTACATTCAAAATTAAAACTGAAAAATAAATTAAGGTTGTGCCATTTTGAGGTGGAGAAATACAGCAGAGCAGGAAGCTGAGTGACCTGATCAAAGACAGAGTAAATCAGTGTCAATGCAAAGGACACACTGAGTCTGCTCTCAGCTGTACAGAACTAACACAGCTGCACAAAACTAAGAAATGCTTTTATTGACAAAATGCCTAATGATAGAACTGATTTAAAAAAAAAAAATTACTGACCATCCAGTGCCCCAGGGCACTTTGGACAAGGTGGGAGCTTTTGTGCAATCCCTACAACTGACATCCTGACCCTTCTAAGTGCAGTTCTTCACCAGGCCCACCAAGTGATCAACCTCACAGCACAGAAATTGCAAATAAAAGTACTAAGCATTTTAATTAGTAAAACACTTACTTAAATATATTCTTCAAAAAAAAAAAATTACTGACCATCCAGTGCCCCAGGGCACTTTGGACAAGGTGGGAGCTTTTGTGCAATCCCTACAACTGACATCCTGACCCTTCTAAGTGCAGTTCTTCACCAGGCCCACCAAGTGATCAACCTCACAGCACAGAAATGTATTTTTACTCCATCAAAAAAGCAAGCTAAAACAGATGGGGATCAATTGCTGCCACAAAAATCACACTGGAAATCTCTCTTGAAGCCAAACACAAGGAGAGCCCTTGACACTGTGCTCAGACAACCCCTGACCTCCTACTGCTGCTTCTATTTGATAAATTCCACAGTTTTGTGGTTTGATATTTTTTTTAGGAATGAAAATAAGGAAAGGAATAATCACAAAGGCTTTGATCAAGGGATTTTCTTCCACATCTAGCCTACAGTATTAATGGGCTCTAAACTCCTTGTGCTAAACAATCTGCCCCTGAGCTATGGCTCCATCTCACACCAAACAGAAGAACAAGAGACCCCTGCACGTAGTTGGGGAAGTCACTCTGCGTCTGCAGGCAAGTAATCTGAAGTTTTTTCTGACCCTCTTTTCTCCATCCACACCCAGCACAATACTTACCTCCTGCATGGAGAGGGTGTGCTATTCCAGCTCACTTATCTGCCAATTTTCATTTTCAATCATACGTCTCCCAGCATTCCCAAACTGTTATCCTGCATTTCTTCGCCTGACACATTGTAAAAATAGTCCAGACTGCATAGTTTGCAAGATGTTTATGGGACACCGTGGAAATTTACAGCTCAAGATAATTAACTTTAAATAAAATGTTAATCTACAGTAAACACAAAACAGAGGCAGTTTGGGGAAGTGCTTTGAAATCCACTGGTGGAAGGCAAAGTACTGGAGGTACAAATCAGTAAGGTCTATTAATGGGAGAACCTTGATGGATTAGGCAAACTAACAAAAGCAATAATAATAAACAACATTAGTCACATAAAACATAATTGACTTCCAATTGCTTCTTATGCTATTTTTCTAATGACGTTGCTGGAAACTATAATCAGAGCTGGCTGGACAGCTTATCAGGAGACAGTCACAATCAGCCGGATTAGCTGCTTAGCGCCCGATTCACCCTGAGGAAGAACCAGTCGTCCTCCCCAGCATCAGGAAGGAAATTTTGAGCAGTCAGCTCTGTGCTGCTCTTTCATCCCTGTCCCAGACAGTGGCAGCTCAGCCTGGGGCAGGTAGGACACTCGAGGGACCCATGTGTGTGAAGTTGCCTGCCAGGAAATTACTGCCTGTTTCAGAGCTTCACACCAATCTGCTTGTGGTCAGGGGCAAGGCCCTTACCTCCTTTGTTTTGGCTTTGTTCTGGTTTTAAATTATATTTATCTTTGATATCTACAGAGAAAAGCTTAGTTTTGCCACTCTTGGACATGAAGATATATAACATTCTGTCCACTCAAAGGTGACTGCTCTGGAAACCAGACCTCTTCCTCTGGGTTAAGCGGCTTTTCCAAAAAACCCTTCTGCAAAAGGCAGTTTTTTTCACATATTGCAAGATGACTTGTCACACTCCAGAGAGGGTCTCATCCTGCAGCCACTCTGGGACACCAGCCATGATCCATGCTGGGAAACTGAGGAAAAGGGTCCTATAGAATCTGCCCCCTTCCATCCAGTGAAACGAAGGGTGGTCACAGACTTTACCAGGCAGAGACCAAGAATTAATCTAGACAAAGTCAACTTCATTTTTGCAGCAATCTTTCCCAAGCCTGAACATGCCACTATGCCACTATCTCCCTGGCTCTTGTCACCCCCCAGTATACCTGTCCCTGCTGACCCATCCAAAACACATTCACTGGTGTCCACAACACTGCATCAGCCCCCAGGGATCCCACTCACACATTCACTAGAGCACTCCTTTCCCCAGCAGAGCACTAGGACCATCCCTTCCAATTCCCCAAGCCCAGATGCTGCCTGAAGAACCACATCATCTCCCATTGCTCTTCTGATCATGCTCTTCTCAACCCAAAATGAGACAGAGAACACAGTCAACCTGCACACAGGCTGGCAGTGGAGGTTGCTTGGCCATGTCCAGGCTGCTCCATGCCTGCCTGACACAGCAGACGAGGTTGGCACAGAGCTGCCAACACCATGAAGCCACCCAGGAGCCATCCCCACCACCAGCAGTGCCAACAGGGCTTGTTCCTAGTGATGGCTGGGGGTGACCAGCTGCAATAACAAGGATGTCATAGATAGTAATCTGTCCCTCCCTGAGGAACAATAGAGCTTTTCAGCAATAATAGTTAATTGAGAATTAATATCCTCAACATGGCACGGTGTCACATTGTCACATGCCCCTGTCCCCCCTGCCTCGTTGATGGCCTTCATCATTTTTTCCCCGCTCAGCAGCGGTCAAATCAGTTAGAACAGCAGTGGCCCTCATCAACATCTCCCAGGAGAACTTGGGGAGGATGTTCCCACCCACCCATGCCTCTCGACAAACTGCCCCTCACTACCCTCAGGGACTGAGAGGCTTGAACTTTCCAGTCATTGCAAAAACCCCACTCAAGCTGGCCCGGAGTGCCTCCGGGAGAGCAGACAAGTTTGTTATGGAGAATCCAGATCACATTTTTCCACCCTGACCACTATCTTGTTTGCACCCTCTCCACCCGTGCGTCCCTTCCTCTTTCCCAGCCAAGCTGGCAAAAAGTCCCACAGGGTTGGGTTTCTTTTCCCCCCTTGCCCAGATGTTTCATCTGCTTTTGTTGCTACAAGACACACTGGTCAAGTCCTGGCAAAACGCAGCAAATCTTGGGCTGCGCAGCCAACAACAAGCGTCTGCATCCAAGATTAATCAAGGAGGTGGGAAAAGGCACATCCAGCAAGAAAGCACAAATTCCCCTTTCTAATTGCTTTTCACTAGCAGCAAAACATTTATTCCCCAGGATTTCCGAGAGGCGGAAGAGGTGAGTGGATTGCTCAGCACCTCCTGTTTACCAGGTCGATGGGGGAGTTGGGCTAGCAGAGAAGTTCTTGTTCCATGCCAAAGAGTTATGGAATAGATCCAGAGATCCTTTGTCCTCAAGAACAAAAGGGACAGCTCCCAGTTTTTGGGGAAGCTCTGCACACTGCAGCATGACCTACACTGGCAGCATCCCCACAGAGTGATGTGACACTTCCCAGGTACTTGTCTGCAGGTGATGGAGCTTCTGCCACCCGTTGCACCCCACCAGCAACCCCCTCTTGCCAAGGCTGCGCCCTGGACCACATGCCACACTCCCTTCCAACCTGTCACTTCCACCACTGCCCCTGCACCTCTCCAGCCACTGCAACATGCTCCCTTGTCCCCTTCCAGCCCTCTTGGCACCCTCATTTTGGTGATGTGCAGCTCAAAAGCTCTGCATCTTGGAGCAGCCTTGGCAGCTTGAGAGGCAGTCAATGTGCCTCCACGCAGCCCACACTGCTCTGTAGTCTGTGAGCCACCAGGAGGGACCAAAGCCAGCCTGTCTCATCTGGGCTCTGCAGCTTCCTGGTGTGGATCTCCAGGAATGACAAAGCCTCTGAGAAAAAGCCTGCTCAGCTGCCCACAGAGACATGAGGGATGGCAGCCAAACCCACACACTTGTCTAGTCCTCACCCACCTGCAACGTGTCCTGTGTCTGGAGACCCATGCACAGAGCTGAGGATCCTTTGAGCTTCCCAATGACCTCTTGCCATTCCTTCTTCCCCACCTCACATTCCAGGGTAGTCCCAAAGATGACTTTCATGACATTTTTGGGAACAAGACTCATAAAAAGTTGCTGCATACAGACAGAAGGGGAAGGCATCTTAGAGAGCTCGCAGCCAGCCAGCTCCCATGGGAAATCCGTTCCCAAGGGCAACATTTGGAGCCTTACCAGCTGCTGGCCTGCTCCTTCCTGATAGTCTGAGGAGGTCTGGAAGTATTTAACGCCAAAAACTCAGGTTCTCTCTACCCTTTTCTGCCCTTTTTCCTCAAAGTCTCTGCAGACAACAGGGAATTTAGTAGAAGGATATTTGAAGAAGCAAGTCCAAAGCAACTGGTGACTGTTGCTAACTCTTCGTTTCACTTTTTTCCCTTCTAAGTTCTCATTTTACACCCACGTCCATTGTTTTCCTCATGAAGAAGAAATTATCTGTTGACATCCTCAAGGCAAAGAAAGTTCCCAATGGACAGCTCTTCCTAAGAGACTGCAGCAAAATCAACCCGACATGACATATTTAATATTTGTAAGGTTGGAAAAAAGTAAATGTGGAGGGGAAAAAAGCAGTAGTACTTAAAAAAAACCACAACAAAACAGTAACTTTCAGATTTCATAACAAAGCAGAACAGCAGGCACTGTTACCCCACAAGTCACCTTCAGGCTACATCCATTTTTAATGACGAGGCTCAAATAAATCATTTATCACTGTTACCTTAGTGTAACCATCAGATTATAAAGCCTCCTGGAAATCAGAGGCAGGAGGGAGCAGGAGGAGATCCCAGCCATCCAGGATAATGTCTCCCAAGCAGGCTGCTATTACAATGTGCTCGTGACAGGTGAGACTTCCAGCCCTTCCCTGGACTACTGGGGATGCCCGTGAAGCTCCCAGATTCACAGGGATGGTTTGTAACAGCACCAGCATCCAGCCCAGCTCCCACTAATTGCACAGGACTAGCTTTACTCCCCTGGCTCTGTGGGACAACTCCATCCATGAACGCCAGCAGGATGCTGAGCAGGGAAGGTTCATTTCACCTGAGCTGAGCGGGGAGAAGAGACCCTGCCAGAAATGATTGCCTATCTGGGCTGCCTTCCTTCCTGCCACAGCGGTCAGGGCCAGTTCACGTGTTTCCCAGGATGGAGGCTCCCACATGGCCATACTCCCAGCTCCTGGCCCCACCAGGGACCCCGAACTCCCCTGCCACTCTCCCCTGCCTTCTCCTGCCTGACCACACACGCTGGCCTGGCGGGCAGCCCCAGGACCAGGCACGGGATGTCAGCTCCGATGTCTGTTCAAGAGATGTTCACTCCCTGCCTCTCAATTTGCCTTATTTACAGCTGCTAAAAGATTTGCTTCTTCATGGTGCTGGGCCAAAACAAGCAAACTACTGCTCCTTCCACCTCCTGAGGGCCCGGAGCCCAGCACATAGCGAAAGCATTACAACTATGTAACCTGGGGTCACATTTCACCCTGAACTCAATTAGCAAGGGTTAAAAATGGAACAAGTCTTGACTTTCCCATAGGAAAGTTGTTCTCCTTGCCTGCTGCCTCCAGTGGCCATCTGGCACTTCCACAGAAAACTGCAGCATCCTCAGCTCTGATTCATAGGGGTTTTCCCCAGAACACTCTCTACCCTGGTGGCTCCCTGGTAGACATCCCCTCTCCAAGCCACCACATCCTGCTTGTGTGGAGCATCCCTGGGTGACCGGTCCTGCTGCAGGGGGAGGCACCCTTCAGCCTTCTCACAACAGCAGCAAATACAACAAACTCATCACAGCCCTCTATTCCCCTCCCCCCCCCCCCCCCCCC
>NW_009953964.1:5408426-5419850 GCF_000747805.2 Chaetura pelagica
CCGCAGCGCTCTGTCCCCCCCCCCCCCCCCCCCCGCCTTATACAAACAGATCCAATACAGAGGATGGAGATGATTCCTGTTGGGAAAGGGAATTAAGGAAAAAAGCCTCTAGGAGGGCATCCCTAAGGCCAGAGTTTGGGCACTGCAGCCACATCAAAAACCCTCTGTTGAGAGACTCTAGTATCTTGCACCGCATTTTACTCTTCCCTGTCCCATTAGCTCATGCAGCCACGTTGCTCCATGGAGATAAGGAAGCCCCACTGGTGCCTCTCACAGCCCACCACCCTTCCCTCCTCTCCTTCATGCTGCCCTACAGTAGAGCCCTTTTTATGAGTTGGACACTGCCCTGCTGGTCAGGGCTGGGGCAGTCCCTCATTGCAGGGGTGCTCAGACACCCCCACTGCCACCTCAATGCATCCAGACAATGCAGAGGAAAGAAGGGGCAGCACAGAGCTCCAGCAGCTGGTGCTTCACCTGGAGGGGAGCACAGGTCTTCCCTTGCTCACATAGGCAGGATGAAGTTATTGGTTAATGCTCACCAATGGGGTCAGGTTTCCAAGAGCTCTTGCTGGGACACATCTCCAAAGAGCTCAGCACCCAGCACAGGATGGCTTTCAGCAAAGCTGGGGCCCCAGGGTGCAAACCTCATGATCCAGAATGCTTCAGAAAACTACACACAGCAACTATATTCTCTCTCCCACACACCCTGCAGCATATATAATTTCCACCAGAGCAAGGGGAGAGATATACATCAATGGTCCTCTTTCATTTTTCTTGCTGAAAGCTGCTGGCTACAGAATTTGGCAGCCAGGGAGTTGGTGGTACAGCTCCCACAGCAGCTCCAAAGGGGATGCAGCAGCTCCACACACAATCCCATCCCCTGGCCTCTGCCTTGAAGCAGACCAAGGTCATTTCTATAGCTCATTAAAGAGGGATGAAAGTAACCTTTAAAGGTTGCTTTCATGTGAAACCAGTCTAAAGCCAAACAATGACTTGGCAAAGAGTGAATTAGATTTTTAAAAGCAATGCATTTCACTGGAAATCTTTTTCTTTCTTTCTTTCTTTCTTTTTTTTCCCTTCCTCTTCTGAGCCTGATGGTGGATTATTTTTCCTTGACACAATCCCGCCTCCGCTGTGATGGATGACGGCACATTCAGCAGTGTTCAGCCAAAACTTTTTATCTCCATATGGAAGATGGATGGATGAGGACTCTGAAGCCCACATCAATTTCTTCAAGAACAAACAAGGATCCAGCCCAGACCCCCTCCCAGGTTTGTTTAAAATACACAGAGCATAGGGCAGAGGATGTGATCCAATAAAACCCCACCTGGCACCATTTGCAGTGGTTATGAAGCAAAATGGACTGAGTGCTGCCCAAGACCTCTGGCCATCTCCCTGGAAAGCAGGAAGGACAGCTGTAGCTTGGATGGGCTTTGTGCTGGAGGCTCAGGGCTGCCTGCATTTTCCCATGCTGGACATGCTATATCAAGAACTGCTGTGTGTGGCAGGGTGGGAGACCTGAGGAGGCATCTCCAGCTAGCAGAGCAGGGATCACACACAGCCCCTCAAGGGCAGAGGCTGGAAGAGCCAGAAAAGAAGCCAAATGGCTCTTGTAAAAAAATAACAAGGTACTGCATCACTGCAGCAGTCCTTTCTAGGAGTGGGCAATGCAGGAGAGATATCCTGAATAAGCAAAGCAGAAAAGGAGATTATAAGCCTCAGGAGCAGCTTTGGGCTTTGCAGGTTGCTTACAAGCATAGGTGACATCCTTGCATCAGCCCAGGCCAAACATCATTTGCTGAGGCAAGGGAGCAAGTAGATGATGTTCAGGACTCCAAGTGAGTTAAGCAAAACAGAAGAAACCCATCATCATCACAGCTCCTTCTTTCTTGTCTTTACATGCCACAGTATGCCCAGAAACGGGATCACAAGCCTTCGAGAATGTCCTCTGAATGCAGCTGAGCTACAAGCTCAGGAGTGCCATGACCCACAAGTCTAGCTAACCACTCTTGTAACCCCCCTTTCCACCAACACTGAGAAATGCAAAGACCAGAGGTCACGGGTGAATTTTCCTGCCTGCAAGACATTAGTAAAGCTCCAGAGAAAACTTTCTAGGGGAGCACTAACCTGAAGCAGGTAGAGTAGAAAGTTCAGCACAGGATGGACAAGAGAGATGAACGGGTCAGAGAGTTGTACACCTGTAGGAAAACATTGTGGCTACATCCTCACACAGGGTGCAGCAGCAACAGGAATTACACAGAACAACATATGCACCATAGCACATACACACCTCGTTAATAATGTCTAGAGCTCCGAACACAACGTGCCAGAGAAGTTACCTAACCAGTGATAAAATCTGCTTTGGCCCCATCTCAGGTACAAAAGCCAACACTCTTCCTCTCGTAAAATGCAAAAAGGCTCCAGATGTTTCTAAAACTCTATTGGGCAGCTCAGCCCAAATGTTGTTTACCATCAAAGCATCAGGGATCAAAACTAACCGTCCAGCTGACAGGGACTTTGTAGCTGCAGTCACATCGCAGCAGCATGATCCTCTCCAGCTCCCCTCAGCACTGGAGTGGTCTCTCCTCAAGCCCACCACCTCCTGTCACTCCAACCCACCAAACACATCTGGTTTCAGTGCAATGCCAACACCCACAGCCCCAAGAGGGCAGAGGTAGGAGCACACATGCACGCACCTATGGATGTGTGCACCTGCAGAGAAGTGAAGGTGCTGCCCACATGCAGCCCATCCACAAAGACATCACAGGAAGGGGAGACCTGGGCTTGCTGCATTTGCATGGCTCCTTCTGTTTCCTAAGGACTCTTTCAAAGAACTAAGGACCTATGGGTGTCTGTGGCACAAACCAGCAGGACTGAGCACAGAGGCTGCCTGGCACTGCTCCGTGCCATGGCTGGCCAGGTGAGGCAGCCAGGGCAGCACCTGACGAGGCAATTATGCAGAGGAGCTTCTGGGGATCTCCCAGTGACAAACACCATCACAGCTCAATGGCCACGACCAGGCCAAGTAAACACAGAGTATATTCATTGCTCCTAGGAAATGCTTTCATTTTTCCCCCCTCCTCCTCCTCTATGTTCATCACTTCAAGATAGCAACAGCAAGCTATGAAACACTCCCTCCATGTGGTGCTGTTATCCATGGGAAGTGAACACACTAACTTGGACAGATCATTATCCCTTCACACACAGGGCTGAAGAAGGGGGTGGCAGTCTAGAATGACACTAATTATGTCCTTAAGTGTCTTGGTAAAAAGCAGGTAAGACTTCAGCACAAGGCAGAATATTCCATTAGGGCAGGCTTCACTGTAGACACAATGCTGCATAATGGGATCCTGTAATTATGCCTGCACTGCAGAGACTTTTAAAAAAAGGAACCCTGTTTTACATTCTCTAATGCAAACAGCATGAAAGGATGTTGCTTAGAAACCTTTACACTCCTACAGTGTGTGCAAAAAAGTTATTCCAGACATCTGTATTTAAAATAAAATTTAAAAACAATCCCACCACACACACTCACATGGATCTTGGCTTCACGTTGAGTGATGAAGCCTATGAAATGTCAGAGGAAATTTAAATTAAAGAAAAAAAAAAAAAAGAGACATGCATTTTAAAACTTCAGCAGCTTGTTAAGTCATTTCAGGTTATGTCTGGTACTGTTCCACCTCACCCTTTCACATGGAGCTCTGCCTCAATGGATCGATGGTGCCACTTGCACCAATCCAGACTTAGAGGCTCATAATCATTTCCCCAGTCATGCTGACCTCAAACACCTGGAAAAGACTTTATTTTCCAGAGAAGCCACACAAGGTTTTACTCCAGAATCAGCACACACAGAGCAAAGAACTTTCCAGGTCCCGGAGTCACAGGAAAACCCACACAGTGAAGCCAGTATCACAATGTTATGCACGAGACCCAAGCCCCACTGGTGGTGACCACTGTTCAGTGGTTCACATCAGGCCAAGCAGGCTGGAGGGAGGTTGTAGTGCCCCGAAATTTCCAGCACTACAGGCAACACATTCAAATATGCAGCAGCCCCAAAATAGCATTTTACCAAGCACCATCCTGATACTTCCTCCTGTAATTCAGGCATCTCATTCCACAGAGATGGCAGGTCCCACCAGGGAAAGCTTCACCTTGATCCAAGTAGGCAAGTGGGATAGGGCTTTCTGCACCCACGAAATCAAGCAGGGATGGACTGTCAGCTTCATTCCATGCATCCAAACCCTCAGCCCTGACCTGAACCCCACACACAGTGGGGCCCCAGGAGCCCCATCCAGGGCTGCCACTGCCTCCCACCCACCCATTGCTCTCCCCACCACCTCCTCCTCCTCCTCTGCTGAAAGGTCACCCTTCCTTGCCTGGCAATGAGCAGACATGCAGGTACTGTTGGTCATGGGACAGACCTCAGGTGCAGGGATCTGCACCCACCAGCCAGGGAACACGACCCACTACATTGCTCCCTTTCTCTCTCCCAAACCCCATAGCTTATAGGTTTGTGGTTCTTTTTGTTGTTCCTTGCTGGCAGAGTAGTGTGGAAACAAGAGATAGAGCATGTATGCCTTCATCAGCAGAGAAACTTGGATATCCTGGGGATGGACAAAGGTGGAATCTCATCTTTCTCCTACAGGGAAAGTCTTCACTGATGGGAGGCTGGGGAATCCTCTGATGTGGAGGCCAGACTCAGCAAGATCATCTGAACTGTGCTAACCAGACCCCTGCAAGAGGGATTTTTTTTCAGCTCTCCTGGTACCTGCTCTCTCAACACTCTCCCAAGACTCCCTAGATCTTCAAGACTATAGTGACCAGAAGTCAGTTGGCTTAAAATCTCACTTCAGAAATGCTCCTTTTCCCTTTGTCTACCACAAAGAACATCCTCGTAAGAGCATGTTAATCATTAAGGATTTAAAATACCAAAGAAAGCAATTTATCTGCACACACTTTTCTGCTGGTACCTGGAAAGGTCCTTAAGGCAACAACATGGGTGAGCTCCTGCTCAGACACGTGGCACCTGCAGGTGTTTCAGCCTCCTGCCAGGGAGCTCGAACTGGTGATACAGGTATTTGCAAGGTTGCCTCTTTATCCCCATGAGTTGCTTCACCCACAGATGCTAAGGAACCAAACCAGGAGCTTCATTCTCTCTTTCCTTGGGCTCTGCAAATTAATTTGCATTACTCTGAGGCAGGAGCCATTACCTTTTTGATCAACAGCCCTTCAACACCCTGCATGGGTTACCTTAACTGGCTACTGCAAAAAGTGAAGAGCCAGACCATGGGCAAAAGAACAAACCAGAAATGTTTAACTTTTTGGTTTTCTGCTGCTGTGATAAGCCCTGCTGCAATCACAGGGGAGGAATGGATATGGGGGACAGAATGCATAAAGCTCCAAGTCATGAGTCTTCAACTCCCCAGCTTGCCTCCAGGAAGCAGCTTTTCCTTTATCACCTCTGGCTATCACAGAATTGCCACCACCAGCACGGAAGCAAGGCTGAAGGATCATCAATCAGCTCCCTGCAAGAGAGCCCACGGTTGGTAGAAGGAGAGAGAAGGTGGCAGGAGGCAAAGCCCTACAGCAGAAGAGCTCAGACCATCTGTGACCCCGGGCAAAGGGCTGTGTCCAGGACAAGTGAGATGTCTCAGGTGTGAGGCAGGACTGGGAGCAACAGGAGCTTATGGAAGGGTCCGAAAGGAGCTCAGAGCAAAGGTACAGGAATATTCACAATCTGCAGATCCTTGGGGCAGTCCACATCTGCTCTCTGTGCCTCTGCTCATCCTTGCTGACACACAGAGAACAACAAAACTGCTCTCACCTGGATGCAACAAAGTCAGATGGAGGACTAAGATGCTTTCATACCTTCTGGTAAAATAGGCATGAAAATGATCATCAAGTTGTGCGAATTTTTACATCATCCAGAAGACAGATGTTGGCCAGCTGCTGAAGACACAGGGTTGGCAAATTCCCCACCACACACTGCTCCTCTCCAACTGGAGCAAACTGCAGAAAACACATCCTTCCTGGGGGAATGCACACAGAGCAACAGGCCTGGGCAGCTCTCCTTCTGCTGGCTGCTCTCCTCCTGCTGAGACAGGAGACAACCTCCAAACAGGCACATTCTGCTTTCATCCTCCATTCTTGCTAAAAATAATCGATACGAGCTACGTGGCTCAGGCTGTTCTCACCATTGTTCCTTGTGGGGTCAAGTCCAGATCAGATCAAATGTAATTCCACATGCGGAGTCCTACTGGCCCCCCAGGGCTGATGCTGTGTGGGAGTGTGGTCAGTATCTGTCCTGTTCATCAGAGACATCCAGTGCTAAGGGACAGGAGTGTACACACCAGTATGATGCACTGACTGGGTCCATCAGCAACTGGGAGATGAGTGGTCGTGCATAGAAATGGAGAATGGAGATAAGGAGCTGGGTCTCCCTACGTGCATGCAAGCAAGGAGCTAGAAATCCTGTGATCTTTAAAGTAATAAGAGAATATTCAACCCATTATATCCATACAAAGTCAGTCATCTCCACTCTGGTATCTACACAGCCACCTGAAAGCTCCCTGAGTATTCTGCTCATTACCAAAGCCCAAGTGTAAACCACAGCAACTATGTAGTTATTTTTTTCCTAATCTTAGTATGGTGAGACCAAACAAATATAGAAAAAGCCTAAAGTCTTAAAGTCAGAACTACAAAGTACAACATACAGGCAGCTTTCTCAAATGGTCCAGAACAAAGCCCAAAATAGCAGGGAGGACCCATTCCTGCATGCTTTTCCAGTTTGGAGGAGCCCAGAGGACATCTGACTTCTTATGGATAATTAAGCAATGAACAAGTTTAATCTGGCTTCCCTCTGCACAAATAATATGTATGAATAGCCAGGAGAAATAGAGTGAAAGTCTAAAATTGCTGTCAGAGATGGGAAGCTGGATTAGCAGCACCTGCAGGGCCCAGGGGATTGCTTCCCCTCCTGTCCCAAGAAATCAAGACTGTAACACCACTTCAGGCTATTTTTTCTGCACCATATTCAAAAGCCAGTTCAAAAGACTTGGTTCAATGCCCACAACAAGGTGGAACACTTTTCACAACCAGCTCCAGCAAAGAGTTAACCACATGCAACCTGTTGATTAATTTGGAGGCAACAAGCTGCACTAATAAAGCCCTGGGGACCTTAATCAAGCTGTTTGCTGGATGCCAGACCAAAGCAGGAAGATGGGCAGAGCTGTCAGGATGGATCAGTGTTTGCCCACTGGCAAAATTTCTCCTGAATGAAAAAAAGCAGGGGGGAGAAACACACACACACACACACACACACACACACACACAAATCTAGCTGCAGCTGCAGAGCACAGAGGGGAAATGATGCCCCTGGTGCTCTCCAGGGCCAGGTCCCATGGCCGGGTGGCTACAGGAGCTCAGCAGTCTACACAGGGAGATTAGTCACAGGACATGATTTGGCATCTTAGGTTTTATATTCACCTCCATTTTTTGCAATTCCTTCTGAGAAGGAGCAATTTCAACCTTTTTCTTTTTTAAAAGATCTTGTCCTTTTTCATTCAATCGATTTTCCTGCTCCCCGTTCTCCTTCCAGTCCATGAAGAGTTGAGTGAAATAAGGTTGTTGCTGATTGGCCCCATTTTGAAGGTTTTCAGTCACACCCATTGGGGTGAGAACACTTTGCAAACTCAGCTTAACTTCAAAAAGGATCACTTTCTTTCATTATTAAAACAAGGCTTGACTGGGATGCTTTTTTCTTCCAGCAGCATTTTTCTGACACAGCACCCTGATGGTGCTAATGCAGCCAAATCCAAACAAACCCTCTCTGCCTTGCCATCCCTTAGCCAACTGAAGGCAACCCAATTGGAATCAGTGCTGGAATTAGGAAGAATTGTAGATCTAGCCTCTGTTTCTGGTTATATGCAGAGAAACTTTTCATCTTTTAAGTTGCTAAATTCTTTCAAACCTGGCAAATCAGAAATATGCCCCTATGTGCTGCCAGGGAGCATATCTTGGGCACCAGTTTGACAGGCTGCTGGGTGGCCAAGAGGATATACAGAGCTTATAAAACCCCTGATGAGGCAGAAATAAGCACCAGAATAAGAAGACCAGAAGATGTTTGGGGTTGTTTTTTTTTGCTAAACCTTAACAGAGCAAAACAAAGAGCAGAAAATTGCTCAGCTGTGTGTCTTATGTCAGGTACTTTTGAAAGAGGCCATTTTTCCCACCAGCTTTCTGTTGTTCCAGCCAGCAGGAAGGAAATATCCTGCAGGCATTTCTGCAGCTGGTGTCAATTGCTGTAGATTCACTCATATCAGGACAGCTTTAATAATTTACACCAGCCAACAATCATCTTCTCCTGTGTTTACAGCCCCACTGAGATTCACAAGGGACACAAGCAGGATGTTGACACCTCATGACTTGTACCCATAGATGAAGGGCATGGTAAGCACTAAACAGCTGAGGATTAGCAAAAGCAATTATGGAAAACAAGTAGTGGAAATAATGATTCATCAGGAATTGAAAGGGATGTTGGGCCCAGTCCTGCACTCAGTGGATTTGATGGTGGCAGTGAGGAAGCTAGCCCTATAGAGATAATTTTTTAAGCTATTCAAACACAAAAAATGCCCATTGTCAGATTTGCAACTGTTTCAAAAACTGCAGCAGTTTTTGTCTATGCTATCTTTCAGACAGCTCAGGACCTTGGAAAATGGCTGTGGCATCCTCCTCACCCCACAGATACCTCTCTCCCTACCAAAACTTTGAGTCAAGAAGAAACACTAAATAACATGGAAACCACATAGGAAAGGCCATGTGAAATTGAGGCTTGCATCAAGGCAGAGGTCAGTGCTAACAGACCCTCTCAGTCAAAATACCATCAATATACCTGCACAGGTTATTTCTCAGCAAATCTCAGAGCACTTTCAATATCCTTAAGAAAACACTGGCAATGTCAATGGTATCCCTGTTAATTGCAGGAAAACTTGGAGACACAAAAATGCAGATAACCTTTTCAAGGTCACAAACTCCAGTGAGGCTACTAGATGCTCTCAGCCACTGCCTTCTCCACCTGGAGGAAACATACCAGGCATTATGCCAAGCACAACCTCAGGAGCCAAATGCCATGTCAGCTTCAGCCAGTGCTAGAAGGATGTCCTCTTCAGGTAGAGAAGGTCAACAACAGGCATGCTCTCGACCTTCATCTAGAGAGAACCTGATAACCAGAAACACCCTTTCCTGAGACAATAGTTCCATTGCTTTCACTTGGAACAGGATGAGATCTGAGGTCAGGGAAGGGCTGGCACAGAAACCTAACAAGGACTAGGACTAAGGACTATCAAACCCTGGGTTAGATCTTTTCATACCAATTGAGCAAAATGACCTTGCTCCACTAGCATCAGCTCTCCATCTGCAAAGTTTCATGTCAAAACATCACAATTAAAGAATAAAGTCAAGTGTCAAGTGAGTCACTAACATAAAGATGAAATAAGAAAGCTCTACTTGAATCCTCCCACCCCACTCCAGGGTCAGCAGCCAAGACATTCCCCATCAGCTGCAAACTTCCTGGATTGCCACTGAAATCACAAGCAAAAGCCAATATAGCTCCTTTTTCCTCCCCCCAATGTTCAAAGCATGTGCAACAGTTTGATCCCCACAGGCTGTAAATCCACAACCCCTTAGATAACACAAAGCTCTGCCAGAAATCCATTAACACCACACGGACACACCACATCTGCCTGCCTGGTTCAGCCCTCTCCAGAGCCTGTCTGAGGGGTTGTGCACTGGGAAAAATTCCCATTGGTCTCCCTTGAATTAGGAGAGCAGGCAAGGAGAGGTTGGTGAGGAAGAGTTGTCACATGGACTCCTCTTTTTTGCCTACCAAGAGGTCAGGCAGAAGTGGGTGAGACTTCCTGAGGGTGCCACACGGGCTTGAACACAATGAGGAAGGGTTTTCTGGCATAAGCTCTCGTGCAGTAAAGAGACTGGCGAGGTTAGACTGAGGAGCAAACTACATGGGATCACAAGAAAACAGGTTCCCTGGAGCTTCTGCATCTCCTTGTATTTCCTTTGATGGAGCCACTTCCAGAATCTAACCCATGTTTCCAGGCAGCTGGGTGCAAAGTTGCCTGGGAGAACCTCTGGGAAGGAGAAGAAAGAATATCCCTCAGGATATGCAGATCCTCATGAGAAGGTCCTGATCCCATGCCAGACAGAGATTGGCCATCCAGCAGTTTCAGTACTAGAGTCAACAGCAAAGTGGTCGGTGCCACCAAGACCCTCAGCACCTGAACTCCCAGTGCAACCAGTGCAGCAGGGTCCGTGCTGTGGGCACAAACATTGCAATGGTCACAAACCACTGATGTAACACAAACTTTGCTCATAGGCTACCTCAGCCCTGAGCTTTGCTGCTCAGTCCTTTCTCATGATGAAATTATTCTTCAGTCACCAAGGCACAGCGTTCCCAAAAGATGCAGGTAGGCCATGAGAAAGACAGACCTACTGTTCCTGTCTCAGCTCCACTCCTTTTAACAGCCTGGCAGTCATTCTGGAACAAAACCCCAGGCAACTGCCATCAAAGAGGAGAAAAAACCAGGCTACCCAAGAGTAAATCAATGGCAACAACTGAAATACAATTTCACAGCAAAAAAGACAGAATATAAAGATAGCAGAGGGAGTCCGTCGTAAGAAAGATTCAGGGGAGAAAAAAAAAAATCAGAAGGGAACGAGGGAAAATCCAGTATTCAGAGCTTGGATCACACAAAAAAAAAAGTAAATAGACAAAATGCTTTGTTTTTCCTTCATTTAGTGCAGCAGAAAAATTATTTTAAAATGTAATTTATGATCTTACTGAAGCCAGTGGAGCATGACTATAAATTACAACTAACAAATAGCTGAAAACGAAGTCAAACGAGATCATTTGCAGGGGAGTTTCAGATGACTCTGTGGGTCACCTCAATCTCTAGCAGTTAAGGAAGAAAAGAAGGGTACAGAGGAACTAAATTATTTGTGTCAGTCAAGTTTATCTGTCACAGGACTACACCTTTCCTATCACTGCCTATTTCTGGGATTAATGATCAGGCACTATCTGGAACTGGGCATAAGAAGAAGAAAAGCTGAAGTGATTTGTCTATTTGGGAAAAAAAAAAAAAAAAAAAAAAAAAAAAAGAAAGATGCATTTCTCAGCTAACAAATGCACAATTTCAGAGGAATCTCTTCTCCTGAACCAGTAAAAAGATGCACTTTCTGATAACCAAAAAACCTGAAGCACTACAGGGTAGCAAGAACAACATCTCTACTGAAAAGTGCATCGAGGAACAAGTCAGTTTGCATGGTGCTGATGCCTGATAAACTAATTAAGATGCTAATTAAAAGCAGAGCACTTTCCCATCTGGAGTTCACAGTAGAGATAGGCCATAGCCA
>NW_009953964.1:5419909-5429829 GCF_000747805.2 Chaetura pelagica
ACAACACAGTTAGGTTTTCCTGCTGTCTTTGATGAGAACCTTCACAAGAGGCTGTTAAAGAAACCAAGTAGTCATGGGAAATAGTGAGGAAGCAAATGAGTTAGGGAGGGGATAAGAGGAGAAATAAGCACAGTTTCATTAGGGTAATTTCCTCACCTGAAAAGAACAGCTCTCAATGCCCATCACTGGTTTATCAGCCTAGAAAATAGGCTGGGTGAGAAGGGGTTAAAATTCCCTCCCTCTCTACCCCCAGAATTATTCCCAAAGAAAAGCTGGGAAAACTTCAGAGGATCAAGACAACAGTAGCTGTTGGTCAGCAATGGCTCTGCCAAACAGACACAAGTGGCAAAGAAATCACATTTGTTCCCCCAGCAGCATGATCAGCACCCACACAGGAAGGGGACAGTTCAAGGACAATCCATGCCCAAAAATGGGTGAGACCAACCTGGAAATTAACTTAGTGATGTGCCCCATGTGGAATAAAGCTTGCAAGCCCAGTCTATCCCCACAGGCACGAGCACTGAAATGGTATGGGGGCCTCAAAGGGATGAAAGCGTCCACCCTAAAAAGCCAGAGCAAGTGGGTAACAGAGTAAGTCCCTGTTTTTACTTGCTCCTTTCCAAGAAAGTCACTGATTAAAAACCATAGTGAGGCTGTGAAATGAAGGATTGGAAAAATCAGTAATTGCCAAAGTTTAAGCTGGATATTCTTAACTCAGCCTTCCTGGATGCTTAACCTGTCCAGGGAATGAAGCAGATGTCCATAAGGAGAGGGGGAAAAGCATGCATTTAAGGGTAACCTTAGTCTGTTTATCTTTTCAGCCCTTCAAAATGTTTATTTATTTTGGGTGTGGACAGATTTGTTAGAGGAAATGACCTAAAAGACACCATATAATTGCACAAAAGCACATTGTGTTTCATTGCAATAATCCTCCCATGAAATACATCACTCAGTGCACCATTGCCACAGGGGTCCCACAAAAAGCCTTCATTGCAAACATCAAAGGCTGGGCCCAACCTGTGCAGTCCTTCCAGTGCTGGTTTTCACCTTGCTCATGTTGGCACTGAGAGCCACTTGGCTCAACACAGGTCCCAGGCAACCAGCTCACCCCCAGATAGTGGCAGAAAAGCTCTCTCAGACCATATGTAGCACCAGCTGTGGTCATATCTTCATCAAGAGGGTTGGCAGAGCTCAACACATGTTAGCTGGCAGTGGGAGAGAGCACCAGCCCAGAAAAAGGTCTTCAGAAGAAAAGAGGGAGAAGAAAAGGCAGTTGAAGTGGGTTGGGGCTATCTTGGATGGCTCTTCTCTCCCCTTCCCTTTCCAAGGCTGGAGATCCACACAGCACCCCAGGAGCTGCCACCAAATGGGGCTGCAAAGGCACCAAGGGACCATCTGTTCTCACCACCAGCTCAGGTACAACAGGTCCTTCAGCACATCTGAAGACCCAGGCAAAGCTGACAAGTTGTCATTCCCCCTGACCAGCAATCAGACAGACTCCAAGTCTGCACCACCAACTAAATAGCAGGATGATCTGGCATTATAAAAGATGCTGATAATGATATTTTCTTAAGTACTTCTAGGGCACATTACTACTGCCTTTAAGATAGTCTTGAAAGGATTCAAATGACAGGTTAACAATCGGGGGGTGTTATTCCTCCTGCAATTTTACCAGGGTCCCTTTCACCATCCCCTGATGCATCTGAGACTAGTAATGTTTTGGAAAAGGCTCTACTGGTCCATGAGGAAGGATCCCTGCTGCAGGCCACTTTTCCAAAGAAAAGCTCCCTGCCAGCAAGCTACTATAATGTGAAAAAGGTGGGTGGAAGGGGAAAGCAAAGGGTAATTTTTGGTTTCCACTGGCACCAATTATGCTTTTGGCACGTTTAAATATTTCTATTTTTCCATAATCAAGATAGTGAGGTTAGGGTTTTGTTTGTTACCCTAAATAAACAAAGGCCTATAATGGGCAGTTTGTGCTGTGCCATGTCTGGAGCCTTCAGCTTATCAGAGCTGTTGTGGGACATAGAATTTTTGTTAATTTTATCTGGGGGAAAAAAAAAAAAGTCACTGAATCCCACAGACCAAGCCCAGAGGGGTGGAAGGGAGGTGCCCCTTATCTCCATCAGATACTGGATTTAGTGTGTCAGCTTTGACTGGAGGCGACAAGAGGGCAGAGACACAGTAATTAACAAACAAACAGCTTGTGCTGCCACCCTGAGCTCTGCTGGAAGACTCAAGCACTGGCTAGCAAGTAGAGGTGCAGAGGGAAGCCAGCAATACCCACCTGCATCTGCACATTTCTAGTCCCCAGAATGTACTTTTCCTAAAGATATGACCCGGGGGGGTTTCTCAGGTTCCCTCCCTCAGTCTCTCATATTCCTAGCCAGCTTAATATTCAGTCTGGAACTCCCCAGAGCTGATCTGATGTTTCCCAGGGTTGGGTCTGATGACCACCCAGCCGAGGCATCCAGCAACCAGCTGGCTCGGGCCCCACTCAGTCCTCTCCCTAGGAGGGGTAGGGACCAAGGAGGGACACAGTGGAGTGGCTGGCAGAGGAGGGCACTTCAGGCCCCAGCAAGGCTTGCCTCTCCCAGCCTCCATCTCCCCATTTATATATTACTGGGGGAACAAAGATACTTGACAGCTGCTAAAAAAAGCAGATAGTTCTGCCTGCCGTGGCTGTGCTTACGCACAAGCCACTGGTTTATGAGGAACAGCTCAGTGAAAGCACACAAAGAAACACCCTGCAATATTTTTTTGAAGGGTTTGGTTTTTTTAATTGCTTTGAGAAGCAAAAGGTTAGCTACAGAAATAGAGAGAATGAGGCAGCCTAACAAAACAACTGCTTCTTGTTTATCTTATTCTGCGTCTTCTCTTCCATCCTCTTGCAAACCCTGTTGGCCTCCAGCTCCCGCCCTAGGTCCTCCCCACACCTAGTGCCCAGGGACCTGCCTGCTCCCACCCAGTGCTGTCACACTGTCCGCATGACAGATCCAGCAAGAAGCATCCAGACCCTGCAAAAACATGCAGCTGTGAAATGGAAAAGCCCCATGGGACACTTGTCACAGCGTGGCCAGGACAGCTCGGTTTGTATTTGTTTCTCCACATCAGTGTGAAGAGAATGAGAGAAGGGAGATCCTCCCTCCTCCTCTCACGCTCTCCAGCCTTCTCCATTACCCAGGATGCTCCCTCTGCCTATGCTCCTCCTGCCACCTGCAAACTTCACCAGCTTCAGGACCTGGTCTGATCCTGCCACACTTATGGCCAAGATGCTTTCCCCCACCTTGCTCTGGGTGCATCCAGTAAACCAGAAGTTCCATCCCTGAGATCAGCAGGAGCCCTGAAGCATCTTAAAATCACTGTTGAATGCACTGTTAATCATGGAGAGCCTAACAGCATCCAGCTATCTCATCCTCAACCAGAATAAAAGGTCCATTTAATCCCCTATGAGTTGCACTCAGTATCCCCCTACCAGCACCCTGCAAACCAGACATCCCTCCCAGGACGTCACAAGCCAGAGGTGGCTGCAACAATCCAAGCTGTTCCCAAGGGACAGGGACCAGGCAGCACCCCTGGTCACAATCCACAACAGGAAATACTTGGGTTATTGTTACCACGTTGCTTTTAGGAGGGCTGTCTGTGTGAGCCCCATTAGCATTCAGAAAATTACAGGTAAATTTAAAAATGAGAAAGGAAAAGAGCAGCAGCTCACGGGCTCTGACCAACCTGCTTTACCAGTTTGCAATCCAGACTTGCCTCCCAAGACACAAACCATGTTATCCTGGTCTGGGTAAGGAAAGAAACAGTTCCTGTCCCTACAGCATCCCACTGCCTTCCACTCCCCTCTGCAAGGCACAAGTAGACAGGAGAGGGAAGGGTGGGCTCCATCTCTCCCAAAAGAAAATATTATTTTCCTGCCCAGACAGAAAGTGGAGGAGTCATGGCTTTCCTCTAATTGTCAAAACCATGACAAACAGGGAACCGTGCTGGTTTCAACCCCATCACACAGAGGACACTCTGAGCTGAGGTCCAGAGCCATCCCTGCTGGGCACATCTGAGACACAGAGGGTTTTGCAGGTTTGACTTTACTGACACGGGAGTGCCACATTCAGGAGAAAAGTCACACACATTTCCAGGAGTTGGATTCAGGTACTAAAGCAAAAAAACAAAACAGGTTTGACAGAGAACAAATGAATTTGGCATGACATATTTCTTAAAAAAACAAATATATATTTGACATATGAAAAACAGACAAATCCTCATGGAAGATTCCTTCAGCATTGTGGTGGATTTTTGGCCTTTTTAAAGTAAGGAGGCACACAGAAGGCTTTAAAATGTATGTGATGTTTTTATACCCCTATTCATTGAGAAGGCAGCACAGCTCAGAGATGACAGCAGGGATCCTAGCCAGGAATCCTGAAGTCTCCTAAGATTTGAGGGACTGCTGCAACCAGAATAGAAACCTTCCATCCACAACAGGTGTCATAAAGTGCTACTGATAAGTTGCATCATCTCATGCCTTAATTTCCCTTTCATATAATCAAGACAGTAGGACAACCCCGCAACTGCAAATTTTCATAAGATTTTGCTATGCTATACAGTGCAATGTTTGGATGAGTGTTGTGCCCTGAAAATGCAATGTTTGAAGCAGCCACAGTGCTCTGTGTTATAGTGTACCTCATTCCCATCTCCAGCTTTCCTGAGCTCAGTGCTGGGTTTTAGACCCTCTCTAACATCCCTTCTTACTGGGATGACATGGTACTCCATGACCCTAAACCCAAACACCATGGAACTCTCCCCAAAATGTTAAGCAACCTCTTTTGTCATGCTCTGCCTGTTTAGGGTTCCATCCTTGACAGCATAAAAGCTACTTTTCATATCATTGAGGTTCTCTTGTAGTTTCTTAAACACACACACACACACTTTACTTGGAGAAAAGCACAGGGTCACACATTTTTGTATCCCAAGAAAAAACACCCCGAAACAATGTATCCAAAAATGTATCCATTATTTTTTTAATTTTCAGCTCAATTTTCAGGCTGTCCCCCCACCTTACAGCCAGTTCCCTCCAGCTTGTGCAGGTCCAGTATCCAGACAGGTTTTCTCACTCCCCAGAGTGCAGCACAACCTGGCAAGCTGTAATCTCCATCACATCCCTCTGTGCTCTTCTTTCCTCCTGGAAAATTTCCAGCCAGCCTTCCATGCCCCATCCTCCCAACCAACATGTGACAATCGTTTCCCTTCATCACAACCTTTAGCCAGTCCATTTATTGTATCATTCATCCTATTGCCACAACAAAGATGCTCCAGGTTAGCAGCAGGTTACCCGTGATAGTTTCGTAGCTGCTTTCAAGACGGGCACATGTTGTGACACTTCGCTTTGATATTTATGGTTCTGAAAACATTTTACGTATGTACTCTCAGCCTCATTATGCAGCCAAGGACACTGAAGGGTACTGCCAGTTGGAAAGACTCATCCAAGACTGAAAGAGCCAGACAGAGCTGGAAGAAAATGCCTCAATCTCAAACAAAGAGAAAGAGCACCAAGGAATGGGCTGTACGGGTTATTCTATTGTATAATCTGTAGTATATTGTGTAAACTAAGATCAAGTGCTCTTCCAACATCCATTTAGAATATTCCTCCTTGCATTACAGAAATCCAAGTTAACTTGCATCAGCCCAAAGCCTCCATCTCCCCAAACCCAAGTGTGCACCACATCTGACCTTTGCATGCGTTCTAAATTTGTACTTGAAGCGCACATTGTATTTCGCCAGCCTCTTGTATGTGTTTTCCATGGACACAATGACACAAAAGCAGCAGAGCCTGTGAGCCAAGCCCTGGAGAGACGGTAGCTTTAAATAGCCTCTTTGTCTTGCTTTTCCTTAGTGAAATATCACACATTATTTAGAATCGAGTTTTAGTTTTATCAGAGACCCAGAAATAGAGACAATAGAGGGCTGGGTGAATTTTAGCATCATTTTAGGACCTAAAGTTTCTCATTCCTTTCTACTCTCACCTCACTTTGCCCTCCATTACAGGATTTGTACCTGCATCCCAGGAACCAGCAGTACATGCTCCTTGAGGGGCTCTCAGGCCCAGAGGAGGGATCTCAGCCAGAAAGGAAAGATGTGCACAGAGAAGTTGGTACACATGTGAGAAACTTCATCTCTACAAATTGAGGGCAGGATTGTAAAACTAAAGCTTCTGTCCTTGATGGGGAAATAGTTTGCAACTTTAACAGACTTCAGGCTGGTACCCAGATTAGGTCAGAATAGAAAGGGTTTCTCAGCACTAAATTAATGGAAAAACTGTCAAGAGAGTAACAGGAGTTATAAACATTTATGTTCCAGTTCAAGGCAGGGGAAGGCATTTATAACTGTGCTATTTGAATGCCAAACTCTGAAAACTGGAGTCCTTTCTAGTCAAGGCATATGGATGCTCCTTTTTAGGTATGTGTAACAGCCTGCAGAGAAGAGAAGATGTTTGCCCCCAGTGAAGAGCCCCAAATAGGAGTGTAACAGGGTGACATAATAGGAACACACCCACGAGCGCATTCCTGTCTCCCCTCAAGACTCCAATTAGTCACTTCATCTGGCTCCTAACGTACTTGTCCATGTTTTTGTAGAGCAAATGGATTTTAGGGTGCTTTCATTTTCTAACTTCCCAAAAAGCAGCTGCAGGAGAAGCCAGAAGAATGTGTGGTGGGAAGAACTATGCAGGGATTTCACCCAGGACTACAGTGGTGGGTTTGCAGTGGGTGCAAAGCTGCTGGTACAGAGGCCGAGCCATATTACAGTGTGCAAGAAAGAGAGAAAAAGCAAGCAAAAGGGAAAAGCCTTATGAGCAAGCTCTGTAACCTGCATTCTGGAACCATGCAGACACAAGAAGTGTATCAGTCTCTCCAGTTTTTCCACTCCAAAGGGAAAAAAAAAATCTCTCACTCACCTTTGTTCACCAGGCTGCTAAGCCCCAGGTAAGCTACACTGTGCTTTGTGTCCCAGTGCTCAGGAGAGTCCTCTGCCCACTGAAGGTCTGTGAGAGAGTGAACCAGCTCACAGGGCACTTTGTTTGTCCCAGAGCAATGCAAAGGTGCCTGCCAGCAAATATCTGAACCACAATTAATCCAGATCTGCAAAAAGGCATCATTACTACTCATGAGTTATTTCTGAGCCTCACAACTCAGCGCAGCTGCAGGAGACGGGGCTGCAGGGAATCCCACACACCCAAACTTTGGGTTGATCTGAAGCAGCACTGTGCATCCAAGAGGAAACACAGCACATATTCTCATTACCTTTGTGATAAATTTGTGTAAGAGTTGTTAATTTATCAGTAAAAAAAAAAAAATCCACCTCAGAGTACAGTGCAGTCCCGAGGCACTAAGCAGGCTGAACTTGGCATGACCTACAGCATTTTGTAGAGTGCTAAACTGCACTTCTGCAGGAGCCATTTGTTAATGAGAAAACATTAACAGTGCAAAATGAAAGTGTCTTCAAGTAAACCATCCTTAAAATGAAGAGAATGGAGTCTTTTCCCCGCAGCCAACTAAGCCCATCTAGAGCCTGATGTGTGCAGGTTAACTCAGACACCGAGCTACTGCTGATCCATGCAGGGCAGGCAACTCCAACACAGCTCATGCAGGAATGTGCTGTGGTGCAAGATACTTTGGCAGCTGGGTACAGTGACTCGGAGTAAGAAAAACAAAGGACAAAACGTGTAAGTTCTCAGCTGGATGAGTGACAAGATACCAGCCAAACATTACACTTGCACCCATGACACAGAGCCAGCTTCGCCTCTGCTCATCACCTGCGTAAGCCAGGTGGGTCAGGGACAGGCTGAGCCCAGACATGCACAGGCTGAGAGGTGAGCAGGAGGATAAGGGCTCAGCCCCAGGTCCTTGGCAGAGCAGCAGCCCCGGGCACAGCGGATGGTGCTTTCGTGAGAGTCTGGCGCCACCTAAGCCCAGAAATGGGCTCCTTCATCGTTCCTGCCCCGTTTCACAGCAGAGGAAAAAACAAACCTTTTGATAACAAAATCCACTTGCTTCTACAGCACCAAGCCTTTTAGGAAAACCTCCTACAGGAGAAGTCCGGACACCAAGATTCAGCAGAAGGCCTAGAAAAACTCTTTTGGAGAAACCCAAGCACTGAAGAATGGTCAGACCCACCAAAGAGGAAGGGCACTTCAGAAAGGTTGCAGGGAGTTTAACTGCCCAGATCCCAAAACTCTCTTGCCACATTTCAGGGAATTCTTGAATATTTGCTCATCTCTATCCAGTTGAATTCTGGGTCCAGGAAAGATTTTTGCAAATCAAGACTCCAGCTGTCCCAGAGCTGAAGAAAGACCAATTCAGAACAGAAAACTGGTACCTCCAAAAGTCTTTGCAAGATGATTATGTGGCTCAAAAACAAATCTCAAAAACCAGATGAGCCACAAGGTAAAGGTTTAGAGAGGCAGTCACTCGACAGCTACTGGCAGACCACATGCACTGACTATAAATGCTGCAGCAGGCAGGACAACCCGTGCAAGTTGGAGAGACAGAAGCACGGACACAGAAGCATGCAGGGTTAGAGGGAGTCTGCTAATTGAAGGATGGAAAAGGAAGGACAGAAGCTGCATTCATTAGACAGGGAAGAGCCGCAAATCAAGTTGAGAAAAACAAAGCATGACAAGAGAGATGTACACACCAGCCAACATTTGCAGTATCTCTTGTGATCTGCTCATAAATACATGAATGCAAGCAGTATGTCCAACACTCTAGCCCAACGACACTCCCTAGCATTGCAATTTGGTTTTATACTGAAAGACCATTAGCAGAGTTCAGTCGGGGAACGATTGTGTCACACAGACCTAAGTGAACTTGTATTATACAAAGAAAATTTCCAGTGAATTCTGACTTTGTTGAGGTTTACAAGGTACAAATAATTCAAAGCTTCTCGCACATTGAGATACTTCCCCGCTGTTCAGCATGATGCACATTGCTCCTGGAGGGGACTGCATTTGGTCAGTTGTTCTGAAGGAAGATTTAGACACAAGAAAGAGAATTAAGAAAAGAAAGGTGACATAGCAGAACCAGAAGCTCTCCTTGGACTCTCACTGAAAGGACTGCTTCTTTGGACCAAGACAAATTACTCCTTGGAGATTTGCCTGTCCACTGCAAACTTTTCCAGAAGCTGAAACAAACCCCAGGATTTCCTGTACAGGTCTTGGGCAAACTCCCAACCAAAGCATCTAATTCATGTGGCCCCCAGCCACATTCACCTCAAGCAGTCCCAGGCAAGTGTCAGCCCATTGCAATGCCAGGGAAGGCACCACACTCTCAGCAGAAGAACGTAACATTTGTCCAGATATAACAAGTGCTCAAGCTACGAGGGCAACTAAACTATCACAAGCCACCAGCCTCTGTAACTTGTACCAGATCTCTAAGGGAAACAAACTTGCCTTCCATCTTCTGCAGGGGCATGAGCATATTTGGACATTCAGAAGTCAGAACCTGCTCTCAGCTGTCTCTTTCGCAGAGCTTTGCTCTCCTGGGGAGCAGCTGCTTCATGGTTATTTGCTCTGCCTTTGACCAGGCTCAATCCCTTAAGCCACCCGCTTCGAAGTGTCCTTTTCCTGGCATTTATTCAGCTTCTTTCTTTTTTTTTTTGGCCCTGGTGCAGTTCAGGAGTAGCAGTGCTGATTTGTTAACGCCGGCTGCCCTCTAGTGACAGATGCCCAGCCCCGGTGCCTTTCTGCCCACCTGGGGCTCTCCCGGACAGGACCTGGGGACAGTCGCATCCCTCACAGCTTTCCTTGCTGCAGAGCCTGAGCCCAAGCCCCAGCTCTGTTGCTCTGTATAAAAGACATACAAAGCAATATTTCCAAATTGAGAACCCTCGTATCTCATGACACTTCCAGCTTTTAAGGATTTACAGGA
>NW_009953964.1:5429869-5442584 GCF_000747805.2 Chaetura pelagica
CAAACCATAGCCAAGAGAGGAAAAAGCTCTTGGTCCCTTGCTCCAGCAGAACCAGAAATGGACAGCAGTGGGTGGAAGTTAAGTAGCTAAATGTTTCCCAAACATTTTCTGTGTTTTACAAATATCTTAGGACTGAACCCAAACCATTCTATGATTCCATGATCTGGGCTTTGGCTCAGGAGCAAGAATAATTTACTCAAGTCACTTCAGTGAAAGCTATAAAAGAACAGAGCTCCCAGCCATAGCAGTAACACACCTGCTATTAGACAGATTATTTATTCTCATTTCTCATCCCAGACAGAGTAGTCTTTCCAGTGTGGGTTACTCTACACCAGAAATGCAACAAATCAGGCATTGCCACCAACCCATCAAACTGCAAGTCCTTCTGCAGCTGGAGCTATTGGCCAGAGCATCTCTTTGCACACTTTCAGCATAGATCAGGAACAGTCCCAGCAGCACAGGATCCCAGCAGAAGGGGTGCTCAGCAGCTTGGATTTGTTCACATTTGGTAGTCCCTGAAATTCCCATATCCCTAACAGAGATCAGGCTGCAGAGGTTGCAGCCCTGTGAAAGCTGAATTGGAGAAAGTTGGTGGCTTGAGCATGGGAGGTGGGCATAGCTGAAACTTGGGCAACAGGAAACATGTAATAATCAGCTTGAGTTTTTTTAACTGGAACACAGCTAAAGCTACTGGCTTTGGAAAGTCACTTCTCTGATTTCTAAAGACTATACTGTGCAAGAGGAGAAATTACTTCAAATTGAGAGCAGGCTGAGATTTATGCATGGTCTTTCTTTCTCAGTCCTTGACTACTAATTCCATTTTAGTTCTAATCCTTGTATCCAATCCTGCAAGTATCACCAAATGCATTTATTTACCTTCTCTGTTAAGCAGAGGGGAGTGCAGCAGTACCTGTTGACATAATGTATTATTGAGGTCTGACTTGCCTGATAGTGCATTAACTCTAAAAATGTTATCTCAGCTACTGTTTTGCAGAACTGGCTTTATAATCAAAATACTTGACGTTTGGGTTTCAAAACAAAAAGCAACATTAGGGATCACAGTTATGCATCAGTTAGAAATAATCTTCCATTACATAGCAAACATGAACATCTGATGGCTACTGACTACCCCAAAACCAAACACAGCATTAGTAGCTCCCAGGAGAAGGAAATAACAAGAAACATGAGAACCTGCTACGGCAGAACCTTACCCACACCCAAAGCATTCACTTTTTATGAACACAATCTGCTCTTAATCCACTGGACTAGCAACAGCCCACAGAATAGCAGAGGCCCTCCCTTAATGTACATACACCCCTGAACTCAATACTGCTCCACACACCTGAGAGCACTAGGAAGCAAGGCTCAAAAGTCATTTGGTTTGCTCTTTCTGTTCTGCCCATCGCCTGCAACTACCTATTTCCTTAAGTGACAAGTATTTACTGCAGATTTAGACACCCAAGCCCAACCCTGCATTGCCCTATGTCACCTTTTTCCTCTCACTAGGTGGCATTGAACAACATTGTGAACCCACTCAACACTGGATCTCTTCAAACATATTTGCCATTCGGGAGGGAGGAGGGCAATGCAACCTCATGCTCCAAAAGCTCCTGGTACAGCCCCAGCAAGGACCTTTCCTTTCCCTCCCATCTGTACCACACACACCTGTACAGAGGCTCAGGCAAGAGCATCAGGCAGGGCAGCTTCACTGATTTCCCTGTGACACATCACACTGTAGAACTTACACATTAAGTAAAGGACAACACTCTCACACTTCCAGTAGCAAAATATTTTGGGTTTGTCTGTAGGAAGAGAAAACAAAACTAAGTACAAAAAGCTTTTTGAAGGAAATAATTAAATCAGATGAAGCTATAAATGCCTGAAAAGTGGAACAAATTTCTAACACTGCCATTAAGAATCAGGTGTGGAGAGTGACAATATTTTATTTAAAAAGGGAACTGCAGCAAGTCCCCTGCATCTGAAGGAGTGTGCAGATCCCAAAGGCCTGACGCCAAGGGGAGGTTAACAAGAAACAAGTTCAGTCTTGTTAGAACTCCCTGCTCTGTAGCAATACTAGTAACGATGTTTGATACTTCACCTTCGCTTGGATGTTTCCCAACACTTTTCCTATCCCTCCCCAGGGTTATTTGTATTCTGGAGCACTGGCACCTCGCACCGGTTGGCTGAGTTCAGTTATCAGCTCCCTTCAAATCCAGCCAACCAGGCTGCTGACTGTTGGACTTTTTGGACACACACAAGACACATAAAAGGCAACAAGAACCCGACACCCGGCGGCACGGCCAGCACAAACCCATTTGTTTCCTCAGGTCTGTTTTCCCAGCCTGCGAGCCGGGATTGGCAGGCAACTTGGAAGCGAAGGACTTTGAATCCCAGCGAGCGCGTTTGGCGGGACCGCTGCCCGCGCAGCAACCGCACGGGATGAACGTGCATTTCCTGACACGGCTCTCACCTGGGGGGAGAGGGGAAGAAACCCCCCCCCCGGCCATCCCTGGAGCTCGGGAACAAGCACAGACGAGCGCTGGGGCTCACCCCGCCGGCACCTGCCCCCTCTGCGGCGGGACCGCGCCTCACCGGCCCAAGCACCTCGCGTTTTACCCGCCACCTCCACGCGTGTCACCCGGCGTGTCACCCGCGCCACTGCCGCATCCCCCACGCACACCCCGAGGGACACGGCAGCGCGGCCGCTGTGTTTGCCCCACGCACGGACTTACCGGTGGCCGCAGCCCCGCGCGGGACGGACTCGGCGTTCCCCATGGCCGCAGAGGTGCGGGCTGTGCGGGCTGTGCGCGCCGATCCCGCAGCGCCGCCGATTCGAAGCTGCCGCCGATTCGGAGCTGCCGCCCCGCCCAGCGCCGGCCCCGCCAACCACGGGCCGCGGGACGGGCCGGGGCGGTACCGGGGGGTTCGGCTCGGGCCCCGGCTCCTTTCCCGAAGGAGGGGCGGTCCCCGCACCCCCTGCGGAGCCGTGTGTGCGGTGTCTGTCTGCGCCCGCGTCAGCCCCGATCATCGACTCATTCCGTTTGGGTAAAGAGCTTTGGGCTCATCGCGTCCAGCCATAAACCTAACGCTGCCCAGGCCACCGCTGAGCCTGTCCCCAAGCACCGCACCTGCAGGCTTGTCAGCACCTCCAGGGACAGGGACTCTGATGGTCTCACGCGCCTTGGCAATTTGAATTAACAGACCGCAGGTGGAAGGCAACAGGAAGGGCTTCTGCACTGCTCCTACACAACGCGGGTAAAAGTCATACATTCCAATTGTTCCTTTTCTGAAAAGACTTTAAAAAAACAACAAAACAAACCTCATACAAACTAGTTGTCCATTTGCAGTAATGTTCAGCAGTGCACCAGCTGTGCTTTCAGGTATGGCTGCTTCTAGGAAAGGGCCAAGAGCAGGAAAAGGCCACTGTCACACAACAGGATAAAGATTTCTTCCCCATCTCAGACAGTGTGTGGTCCTCCCCTGCCACAAAGCTGGGAGATGTATAATAAGAGATGAGTCCCACTGCCCCTGGGACGTGCTGTTCCCCATTAACTCATTTGCTGGTACATTTTGCACAGGACTGATGTGGATTTCAGAGGAAGTAAATGAGCAAAACAGAAAGCTTAAGATTCCTGAGTGTTTCTACTGCCACAGGAGCCCAGCCACCCCTGGGAATAACTAAGAGAGTGAAGGCAAATGACAGTAGGGAGGCCACCATCTATCCCAGTGCTGATTTCCTCTTCCACAGTTGCATCCAGAACATCATTACTGGGTGCCAGCAGCTTTGAATTGCTTAGATGCAGATTAAAACACATCCTGCCCTGAAAACCATAGCCAAAATAATGGGAACATGATGTGCAGACAAGTGTGTTGCTGCCTTGAGCCTGGGAACAGGCCAAGTCTGGAAGAAAAGTGAGAGCAATGCCTTTGCAGGAGCATTGCTGCCATCCCTCCTCCCCACCATCCCAGCGCCCCTTATCAGACACCATGGTTATGCGTTGAGAGCCCAGCTGAGGAAGGGATGTCTGGCTCGAGTGTGAGCAGGGGAGTGACTGTGACATGAGGATACTCCTTATCCAGCTGCTAATGCACTTTTTATCTTTTCCATTAGGTGAGAGCAATATGGCAAGGTCTCTAGTACTCGAGCAACCTTCAAAGGGGCTACCCGAGCCGATGGCACTATCCTCACACAGCCGTTTATAGTCACCTCATCACCAGGTTTGGGGTCATTAGTGTGGCTTGGGTTTCTAATAATAACCCTTGTAACTGCAATAATAACAGCAGCACAAAGCAGAAGAACTGCTGAGTGTTTGGCGTAGATCCTGAGCAAGTTGGGACTGGCAGCAGGACACAAGCTGCAGCCCTCAGCAACACCAGCTGTTACAACAAAAGGACACTGGTTCCTCAGACTTTCTCAAAAAAAAGGGAGGAGACATCTTGCTCTGTTCCCAGAAACACTTAGACCCACTCTAATTCCCAAGGAGGGTGAGTAGCACATAGAGTAGCTTTCCCTGCCTTTTAATAATAGGGAGGTTGCTTACACCTGAGCAGGTGCAACAGGAACCTGACTGCAGAGCCAGCACCTGTGGAATTGCCTTCTGCCCAGTAATCACCCCAGTGCCAGGAGCCTGGCATGCTCAGACCCCAGCACTATTCAACTCTAGTTTTCTAGCACAGCCCCTGTCATCTCAGAAGAAATTTCCCAACTGTAAGAGCAGCCTTCTTCTACCTAAACCTCCCACCCTTGCTCGAGTAGCCACTGGGCTGTCCTCAGGAGGTGGAGGAAACCTGGGCAGGTCACATCCTGTCACTCAGCCTGACACTCAGAGGCTGAAGCCTGACAGCTCTGCTCCAAGGCACAGAGACAGAAACCCTGAGAGGACACATGGGGGTTACACCCCATTTAGCTCCTACTGATCACTGCCCAGCCCCTCTGGGACAGGGCTCTCAGGAGGCATTGCCTTGTCTGCTGGTCACAGCACAGAGGTTCAGAAGATGATGTTCTGACAGAGGTTGTCTGCTTTCTTGGGCAGCTGTTGTCATATCAATTTATTTGATCTGTGCAGCTTCCTCTCCACAAAGAAGGGATAATGCTGCTCAGGGCGGGATTGTATGGTTGGTGTTTAAAACCAGCCTGTGATGTTCAATAGTCTCCCAAGCAGGCAAAGGGCTATCAGGCATCACATTGTCCAAAATAACCCCCACGTAATCCTGTACTGTTCCTGTGTCAGTGTCATGCTCTGGACAAAGGCCTGATTAGGCTAAATTTTCATAATGGTTTTTCCACAGTTGCAGTATCACAAAAAGCACAGATTTCCTGAGCAGATTTGGAGCCAAAATGCATCCATCCTGACCTGGAGAAAGGCTTTTTTATTCTTCTGTGCTTATTCAAGCTATGAATCTTCTGTTGCCAAGAAGCAGTCTGGCTAGCAATGACCGTGGTAATGATTTTTTAAAACACTAACATCTGTCTCTGCTGGAAACCAAGCTGAGGTTCACCAGCTCATTTCAGGCTGAGACCACCAAGCAGCTGTCAGGCGGTGCTAACCCTGAGCATGTGTTATTGGACTGGAACCAAAAGCCTTCAGCAAAGAAAGTTTTAGCTCCCATAAACTCTCACACCTCAGCTCTAGGGACACAGCATCTGCATCACAAGTCAGCCAGCCAGCACAGCTGTGTGATGTGGCCCACAACTTGTCCAGCAAGAAGAGGGGATGAAGACACTGCTTTGGAGTCTATGCACACGCCCTTCATGATCTCTGCAGGAAGAGGGTCAGCCTTGGCTTCATGGCAGCAGAAGCACATTGGAGGATGTCATCCCTAACTCAAAAGCTAAGCACTGGTCTAGGCACAGACATCAGAGAGAGGTTATGTGAGGCTACATCCCCTGAGCAACAGGCCAGTGAATTACTTCAGTGAGTAACAAAACATGCCCTTTGCATTCCTCTCCTCTCCCCATAAGCTGAACAAACAGACATGAGAGCAGCCCTTACACAAGCTGAGCACTGGAGCTCTTGCCCAGGGCAGGTCTGGGCTCAGCCCAGCTGCTGCAGTTGCACAGAGTGCAGTTGTGTTGCTAGTCCTCAGGTGCCCTTGTGCTGGCAGGTGGTTATGGAGAAGCCCTCGAGAGTCCCTATCCCCTTGTGCTGCCAGAAAGCTGCTTGCACAGCAGCTGGGAAAGGTGCAGACCCAAGGGTGCCAAGACACCCTCACTTGAGTAGTGTGTAGTGGGAAGAATCAGACTCTCGCTAACTCAGTGATATTTTGGTGCTGTCACAGTGTGAGACTGGGAAAAATGTATTTTCCTTTCTGAAACTAATAAAAATAATAATAATAATAATAATAATAATAATAATAATAATAATAATAATAATAATAATAATAATGCTTAGCTGCTTTTGTAACAAGTGTTTATCAGCAGATCTCAAAGCACTCCACAAACCTGGGATCCCAAACTGCAGAGAACCCTGTCCGCAAGGAACAGAAGGAATAATGTTTTCACTGTGATCACTCAGCAGCACTCCTGGTACAACCGCCCCCCCCCCCATTTCCCAACACTCAGACAGGGCTTGTGTCCTGCAACATTAGGGCACGCTGTTGCCTAAAAACTGGACACTTCTGAGTGCCCTACACATACATTGAAGATGCTATTGAAGAGCAAAGAGCTCATATTTAGTTGCTGTACAGTTTTCAGTCTACAGCTCTGTTAAGGGCCACTTGCAAAATGACAAAACTCTCTTCTTTCTGTGAAGAACAGCTGGGTGAGGTGACAGATCAGCACAGCTGATTCAATTGATGCTCCTTCCAGCATCACTTGAATCCTGACCTCACGTAACTTCACCAGGAAAGGTCCTTCCCCTGTTTTCTCAGTATTTTCTCCCTCTGTCAAAAGCAGGTAACAACAATATGGAATTCTCTCCTCAGGATGCCGTGGGAACAGCCACATATTCAGGAAAAAAGGGGAAGGTTGAAAATACTCTCAAAACAGACTTATAAGCACCGGATATCTCAGTTACATCCTTATCGTTGCTCTCATTACAGACAATATAACCAGTTATGGACCCTCTCCTGTTGGTTCTGTACAGACTCGCAGTAAAAGCCTCTGATTTAAACTTTTCCCAGGCAGAGGGCAGCCTGCCCCGGCCCCGGCTGCGCTGCTGGGATCTCCCACTAGAGGGGAGCTTTCCCCTACAAACCACCGTCCGGCTGTAGCAGCAGTAAAAACTTTTCCCAGTCTAAAGCGAGAGAGGGATTTTCAGGGACAGATTTCCACCGACCACCACTCTGGGTCGAGTGGAAGAGTTTCTCTCTCGGTTTAGCTACTGTCACTTGCCAATGGGCTTGTTGCATCCGGTGGACGGTGCACGGACACCCACAGCTCTGCCAGAGCTTCACGGGTCATCTCTTTCGGTGCACAAAAAGGATGTCAAGACAGCCAACAGCAGCCCAAGAAGGGTGCCTCCTTCCTGTGAGCTAGTCCAAGCCTCTCCCCAAAGAAAGCTGAACACTTTCATGTCGTCACAGTGTTTTTTGTAAGATGTCAAAAACTCATGGAAAAACTTCAGAGTGGCATAGCTCTCTGGAGTAACCACAGACCCCACAGGAGGAGGGAAGGACATCCCTTCACCTTCCATTGCTGTCTCCTGCAAACAATCTTCCCTAGGAGAGGAGTAGGCAGGAAGATGTCCTTGCTGAAGCCATACCAGATTTTTCAGAGATGTCTGGCAAGTCACACATCAACACACAACTAAACGTCATCTGATAAGAGCATGAAAAAAAACCCAAAAAAAAACAACCAACCCCAACCATGTGGCCGCATGAAATGAAGACGCTGGCAGGTCCCAGTCCTGGTCCCAGGGCTTTGTCCCCCAGAGACCAGCAAAGCCATCATCTGCCAAGGCGCAGGGAGCCACCCCTGCCGGGGCCTCTGAGCCCAGCAGATGGCAGAAGGACACACAGCAACGGGGCAGAACACGCTATTAATTACAGACACGGTTATTAGTTGTTGAGCAGTATCAAAAACCCCCCAATCATAGCGCCAGGTTTTACTGGGCTGAGCATGACAGGATGATATTTCTCTGGCACTTTTCACCCTGAAGATATTTCAAGGCTGGACATGCCCATTTCTGGTCTGGTGTGTATACACAGTGAAATAAATGGGGTTGTTATGAGCAATGGACACAGACAAGCACACGTGCACTGCCCTAAGGACTCCTGAGCACTCTGTGCAGCCTGTCCATACTGAGAGCCACTCCTTGGACACATTCATCCTGTCCCCTCTCTCACAACAAACCTCTGTTTGGCAGCTCAGATAAACACTATTCTGGCCTCACGATACCCAGGAATCACAAGATGAGTGTCCCAACTCCTTGAATTCAGCCTGGAAAAAAACTTCTATGTAGGAAAGAGGATACTTCTAGAGAACATGATGAGCAAGATAGCTTTATTTAAACTCCTGGCAGCTATTTATTTATTCATTTTGCCATAACTATTTTAGAGGTTGTCATGTGAGAAGCAAGCTAAAAAAACCCACCAGCTAATGTGACAGCCAAGCTGGACAAGATGAATCTCTGAAAGTGGGACTGTGTCTTCCATGGGTGTCCTGGTTTACACCCACCTCTCTGGGGTGAACGGGGGTCTGACAGTGACAGCACTACCGTGCAAGTCTTAAGGAAGGAAATGAAAAACCACAAGTCAGATCATATTTATTAAGCTTCCCACATACCTTTCTACCAGTCTGAAAATCAGGGTATAGGCATTTTCTCATCACCCCTTGAAGACACGTTGTTTACTATAGCTGCTGATACATCCCTTAGTGCTGTGTAATAGTGGGGTAGTGTTGCAGGTTTCAGAGCAACCCCAAGAACTGCCAGCAATAGTTTGACATGGGGCTGGAAATCCAGATGTGCAAGGTGCCTGACAGCAACTTCTGCTTTGGCTTAGCATGAGTCACTCTGTCACTCCCCTAAGTCATAGAACTTAGTGTCCTCTCCTTTCAAATGGAAAGAAATGGTGGAAAATGTGCACAGGAATATTTCAAAGTGAGTGGAAGCTGGTAAAAGCACCAGCAGCACCTAGAACCTGGCAGAGGCACTCAAAAGACCTAAGTCCCATTTCTCCCAACCTCCCTCCATTCTCTTCATTGACTTTCTGGATTATTTTTAACAACTTACTTCATGACTCAGTCACCTCCTTCTTCTGTGTGAAGATGATGGAGACTCACCTTGATAAAGCACGTCAGGATCTACAATTCAAGTGACTACTGGCTGAATAAGAGCTTGAGATCACTGAAACCTGTCATACCTCTGTGGTGGTCACTGTGCTGATGCCACGTCTATGAGAGTGGCAAAGCATTTACTGGTACATCTGCCACGTACATCCACTGGTTGCTCAGCAGAGCCTTTCTTAGTAGACACAGTTGGGCTGCCTCCCAGAGAGACACCTGCACATGGGCAGAGCAGAGGTTCTCTCCCTACTTTGCAGAATTTTGGTTCAAAAGCGGCACCTGGGTGTCGGGTTTTTTCCTTAACAGGCTCCAGGTAGCCTGTTAATGCCCCATCACAGCTCTGGACATGCAAATCAATGAGCCACAACCTACTTTTCTTCTCGCTAGTTCTCTCTACAATCTGGATTCACTTCTAGGTTTCCAGTGTGAAAGCCTTGAGTTTCCTAAGCATATATTATCCAGTGTCCTGGGAACACAGCTTCTAAGACCATGAAGGACAGAGCTGTTCAGTGACACAGGGACAGCACAGCTGGGGTGAAGATCTCCTGGGTCTGAGAGCACATGCAGGGAGAGGCCTTGCTTTACCCAGCAAACACCAGCAAAGTCCAGAAAAAAGATCAAGTGGTGAATAAAATGAGCCCTGTGGGCTGTGCTTACCCTGCCACAAGAGCTCACTTAGTGTGGGAAGGGGAAGTGCTGGAGGTAGCATGACCAAGGTATGTGGGAGGTGGCAGGGAAGGAAAGCTGTTCCATCCCACTCCTTCACACCACTTCAAAATATGAGACCCAGCAGTCAGAGGTGGAGGCTATAAGTGCCTGGTCAACTGAGGAGCAATAAAAGGACACATTGTGTCCTGAAGCACTTAGCAAGCCCGAAAATATATGGCCAGAAGGGTCAGGAGAGCCCAATTGTGCAAGCAGATTTTTAAAGTACTGGTTTTTTTCTAACTACTAATAGCTTCTGAAGTTATGATAGCATTAACCTCAGCTCCTGCTCCAGGGCAGCAGATCATTCACCAGGATTCCCTCTACCTCCTTCCCTGCCCAGCACCATTAGAGTCAGTCATGATGGTGGATCCATCCATATCAGAGGCAGGACACTGACCTGAGCAGAAGACATAATCCGGCGTGAGGGCTGCCTTCCCTAACACTCTCATCTCCCAGGTTTCTCTATCACACAAAACACTGCCCAGACTTTCTCAGAAGAACATTGTACAGAGGATGACCAGTTTCCCTGTGCTGAGCCTGCACAGACCCAGGGACCTCTCTTGCACTGTTAATCCCAGTGCCCATGTACTGGAATAAGCACTGGTATCTCTGGGGTGGCTGGAACCAGCATGACATGCAAGGTAGTGTCCCACTCAGGAAGGCTGCAGGGTTGAGGGTAGAAGATTAGAAGGGAGTAGGTTATGTAGGACACAAGAATTTCTCTCTCTCTCTCTCTCTCTACCTTAGATGGAGGTCTGGAGCCCCTCTTCTGATTGCCCTCACTTCTGTTTGGTCAGGCACAGAAGACTGGTTGGGTCCACTATGAAGACAAGTGGCAGATATGGGTTCACATTTCCTTGGAGCTCCCTATGACTTTGCCCCCTTCTCATGAAGTAGGTTCTAGGACTCAGGAACCTTCTGGATCCAAGCAGGACCTTCTCCTGGATCACTAACTTCTTCACTATTCCTCATGATCGTCTGATGCCTTGAGGGGGACAGCAAATGCCCTGAACATGTAGCAAACCTAGCAAACCTGTGACCAGAGGCTCCAAGCAATGCCCAGAAGGCAATGAGTGGGAGGTCAATGCCGAGCAGGCAGTGCAGGAGGCAGAGCAGAGCAAATAGCACCAAGACCTGCCCACTACCTGCCCTGCCTGCACAGCCAGTTCCAGGGACAGTGGGGCCAGGGAGGTTCCCTGCCTGCCAGGCCCAGAGCAGCTCTGCCTAAAACACTCCCATTGAAAGGGGTGGGAGCTGACAGAGCACCCACAATACTCCTTCCATGGGCCCACATCCATTTCCTGGAAGCTTTGCCATGTTCTGTGCCACAAAGCCCAGGGCAAGCCTGAAAAACCAGTCTGGTTTTGTTTCACGTTGATTTTGGTGTCCTTTTCCCTCCCCGCGCGGCTGCCAGCGCTGCTCTGCCGTTGCTATGTTTTGCGGTGGTTAAGCAGGCACAGCTCTCCTTCCAGGCACTGACGTGAACCCTGCGAATCTGGAACGAGTTACACAGGCCTCTCAGCACCGCAGGGAGGGCTGGAGGCTGCCCCGGGCCCGCAGCCCCCTCCCAGCTCCCGGGGGGAGCAGAAGCGCAGCCCAGCTCCACCTCGCAAAGCGGAATCAAACTTTTCAGGGAGGGCTGGCCCGAAAGAGCTGGAACTCAGGCCTTCCCACAGACAGGGAATTTTCAGACCCTCCGAGTTGAGGTTAGGAGGAGGGTGCTGGCAGCACTGCCAGTGCAAAGCATTCCCAGGGGAATGCTGCTCACAGGGTGGGTGCCCCATTGGGATGTCACCCAAAGCTTTCCGGGCGGCATCTGCTGTTTCACAAGGCAGACACACAATGTGAGCCCCTGTACCAGTTGGGGCCAGGGTGCAGGAGGGTGCTGTGCTGTCTCCACATCACCCTGCTCCCACCTCCGGGGCTCAGCCCAGGATGGGGTGCACGGGGGAGAAGGGGCTGGGCAGCATTTCAGCTCAGTGCGGTCCCCCCCAGCCCCCTCTGCCTCAGGAGGAGCTCAGGGCCTGCTGCCGGGATTGCAAAACGTTGGCCTGGGCCGTGTTTGAGGCTGGTTTTTGCCAGCGTTACTAGGGTACAGGAGTGACTAATTCTCTCCAAACTTTCAGTTTCGGCCTCAAGCACTACATTTCAGAGGGACCTGGTGTCTGTTGTGTGGGTAAAAAGCCCTGAGACAGCTCAGCACTGCAGCTATCTAGGGCAGAAAGAACCACACACACAGACCGGCCTCACCACGGCGAGCGCTGCGCTGAGCTGAGCTGGCAGGACCGACCCTGGCCCCAGACGGTAGATGTGGCAGGGACAAGCTCGTGCTGCCCTCTGTAACTTTCCTACAGCTGCTGAAGTACTGCTGGCCAAAAAAAAAAAAAAATTTAAAAAACTCATTCACATTCCTGTAATGCAAATTAACAAGAGGCTGCAAAGAGGAGAAGGTTTGAAAGCAGAAAAGTGAGCAAAACACAGTGAGAACAGACTTCTCCCATAACTTTGGCTCTTAAAGCAATCTCTGGACTAGTGTTAGTTGAACCTTAATCAGCAAGTCAGGAGCAAAAAAAGAGGGTGAAGGACAGGATGCAGATGCCTTTACTCGTGGGGAACCTGAACTCCACCATCAGCCCATGCCTCCCTCCCACCTGCTTTCCAGGAGCCCTCCACAAACCCGCAGGGCTCCCCCGGGCACAGCCCTGCTCTGCGAGCACTGGAAAAGTACAGCTCCTGCGAGAAGGATCTGGAGAAACACTCCGGGGCAGGGACGCGGGGGGG
>NW_009953964.1:5442637-5447552 GCF_000747805.2 Chaetura pelagica
GCAATAATAGCGGCGGGAGACGGGCTCGTGTGCTGAGGGGCCGCGGCAGGGAGGGGGCCACGGCGGCTCCACGCAGCTATGGCAGGAATGTCCCCTCAGGAACTTGCTGTTCCTTCCTGCGGCGCCAACGTCACCGAACGGAGCCAGGCAGGAAGGCTCACACGGTCCCTCTGCTCCTGGCCTCTTCCAGCACGGATCCTGTGTGCTCAGCCCCACACAAACAGCCCCTTCTCTTGGGGGGGCAGGACGGAAACACGTGGACCAACGTGGGCAGCTGCTCCCCATGGCTGATGGCGAGCTAAAGCATGGCCAGGGGACGCACACTTCTCCTGGTGGCACAGGGAAAGATCATGGTCTTACAAAGCCTTCTCTCATGTGAGACCCTTGAGGGTCATGCAGAGGGTTCCCAGCACAACCAGTAACTCCAAGGGCAGGTATGACTGCTGGAAAGCAGCTGCTCTACCTTCACATGGGAGAACACACCCCACTGGTTCCTCTCCTACCCTCTGTGTCCTCAGAGAGGGGCTAAGTGGCCCCTGGTCTAGTATGGCCACCTTCACTATGTGCTCAGCAAGGAGGACTGTTCCCTGCCTTCACATCACACACAGTCCAGGGGTCACCACACATCCTGTGCACACGTCACCCACACACAGGGACAACTCAGCAAGGAGCATGCCAGCAACACACTCCTGCACAGGCAGTGACAGCTGGCATGGACATCACAGGAGGAGCTTGCTGCTCAGCTGGAGAGCCGACCCCACAGCACCCACACAGCCCTTGCTCCCCACACAGGCTCTGCATCCCCCGTTGCACAAGCCACTCCTGCAGAGCAGTTGGCACAAGGGCTGGGCCATTACTTTTTATAGCCCACAAGCTCTGGCACTTCATCTGAACTTTGCATCATGAGGGAACAGCAGTTCACTCAACTCAGGAAGAGGATAAATATATCACAGCAGCCACCAGGCAACAAGGCAAACAGCATCGTGCTTCTGCAAACAGGGCACAGTGCCTCTCGCCAGGACAAGGGGCTGCTCAGCCAGCCCCCTCTCACAAAGCCATTTCTCATCCCTCTAGCTGCTTCTCAGAGATCCTTTACCAGCTTGAAGGAGAGGAGGAGGGTGGGAAAACAGATTCTGGACTGGTAACTTGGTGGATAGCCAGATTGTAAGGAGATCAGCCTAGAGCAACTGGTCCCACCTATTGATGCAGTGATATCATATATCCACTTATATCATGGTAGGAAGGGCAAAACAAGGGAGAACCCGCCCCTCTCCTTTAGGCATTAAACTGTCTCTAAGGAGGGAAACTGGCTGGTGCACTGGAAGGGGAAATGTAGCAAGAAGCCAAACCAATGCTGCAACAGCAGGGGAGGGGCTTGGGCCGACACTGTGACAAATTTCAGTTTAAATCTGCAGTGCAAACAGTCAACAGGATCATAAAGCACCAATATAAGACACAGAGCTCTGCAACTTCACCTGCATCTTCCCTCCTCATTTCTGTGCCTTCCACCTGCATAAGGAACAGGTAAGGTCTCGAAGGCTGGAAGTGCTGCAGGACCACATGCAGCATCTGCCTATGGGAGAGAAGTGCCCCAGCTAGTTGCCAGAGAGGAGCAATGCAGCTGTAGCAGTGCACAGCTCTGCAGGGACCAGCTTGCTGTGAATGAATGGAGAGGGATCTCCCTGAGAAACAGACCTTAGAAACAGATCTCTCTCCCTGAAGGACCTCATCACCCCAGTGCTCAGCTCTAAGTGAGAACACAAACCCTGCCCCTCACCTTATGACTCTCTGTCCTGATTTAGATAAGCCACAAACCTCCTTAGAAACTGAGGAGTCAGGTTTTTTCCTTTCTGCACAATGGAGGTGACATTTCTTTAAAAGATGGGCAAGTAGCCTGACTTCCTTTTGTCACAGTGTCCCCTCTCCAACCTGGTCTGAACAGGGTGGAGGGAACTCCATCCATCACACTTGACTTCCCAGCTATCTGCCTACTCTCAGCCCCATCCTTTCTGCCTTATTTTCCTTATCTTTGTTACAAATGTCTTTCATTTTTTCATACTTCATTTACTTCCCCCTCAATTTTTTTGTCCTTTCTCCAATCATGAAGCTCTGTGTGATAATCTTCAGCATCCATTTCCTTTTTCACATTGGTGGAACACCTCTGGCATCCAGGAACCACTTCTCCCATTGCAGATTGGGTCTTTTCTGTATCAGTTCTACTTTTTTCCTCATCAGTTTTATGGCATCTAGCATCTGCCTTTTCACAACCTTACTTCACAAATACTCCCTGTTCATCCATCCAGGTCTCCTTTTCTGCTGCCAGCTCCCATGGCTTTCTCCACCCAGAACTTTTCCTCACTCAGCAAGAGAAAACCACTACAAATATGAAGCAACTTTCCTTCCTCTTTGGTTTGCCTTTGCTTCTTCTCCAGTAACTCCCTGTCTCCTCTCTTGCCACAAAGGGAGCAGTCACTGATCCCCTTGTCTCTCGCACTTCCACAGTGACCTCACATGTCCCCACACCTCTGTCCACCTCCCTATTTCTGTTTACTTCATGGTTCTTCCCCTCCACAAAGCAAACACAATTTGCTTCTCCCTCACCCTAAAAAACACCATCCCCAACTGCACTTATCACTCTATACCAGTTACAATATCTATCTGGGGTTTTCCTACTCCAGATCCACCCCAGACTGTTTCCTCTCCTGCTTCCACCGTTGTGCTCAGCCGAAGCCATGCTTGCCAAGGCCACCTCAAGCCAAGCTCAGGAGACACGTCCCCAAGCTGGCCAGGCCTTTAGCATAGCCACCTGCACCCTCCCTGCAAGGTCATCATCCCATCGTCTAAAGAGAGACAAGAGCTCTAAGCACAAAAAACCTGGCAAAACGTGTTGTCATTAAGGCAATGGTGAGATTTCATTACCATTTTACCCTAAAAATGCCCAATGTGCTCCACCAGAAAAAAAAAAGTATAATGGATGTGAGGCCTCACCAGTGAGCTGCTTCTGTCTGTCACCGGCTGGTGAGCAGCCTAATTAAGTCTGATAACATCAAAGCATAATACCAGACTTCATTCTAGAGAAAAGAAAACTGAAGTAGAAAAACAGGAGGTGGCTTGGTGAAACTAACACAGAACTATTTTGCAAATCAATGATTTCTGACTATCATCTGCTTTTTCCACTAAAACACCACCCAAAAATTCTTCTATAAGAATTACATCTCCATAATTTGAAATCGTTCATCAGGACAGGGCCCTTCTAAAGAATAGCCTGTTCTGCCCTGAGAAATCAGTTTGTATCTTCACATCTGCTACCTTTGGTAAACAGAAAAAGTTGATAAGCCCAGTCTGGTGGACTCTACCTGCAAACAGGCCAAATTTTCTTTCTTAATGTTATTCTTCACTACTTTCTTCTGTATTTTGGTAGTAGGTGAAAGTATTTTCTGTCCTGTCTCTGAGATAAAGACAGTATGAAATCAGCCCTGACTGGAAATCAGAAAATGGAAAATTTTCATCCAGCCTAAAAAAACCCTAAATATTCCTAAAAAAAAAAAAAAAAGGAAAAGCTATCAGTCTTGTGCTGACCTTTCAATATATCAGGTATTTCCATTTTGGATTAACAATTGAGGAAAAGCTCTTCCTAGTGCATAGGTGAGTAGAGTTTAAGGAGCAGAAGGTTTCAGAGAACAGGACTTTAATGAGCACCCTGGTGAGCATCACAGTCATGACATTGTGCCACTCGCAGTTGAGATGTGGGTCCTTCGAAGGTAGCTGAAAAAGAATAGCAAGTTCTCCTTAAGCTTTAAAGAAAATTCATTTACATCCTTTTCCATTTTCTCAAAGCCTTTGAGAAAGGCTGTCACCACCAGGCCACCTGTGTGCAAGATGAAACACCTCAGACCTCCAGCTTCAGATGTAGTTATGGAAGTTGCATCGACAAAACCCACAGCCATGGGGACTCCCTCCATGGCCCCACACATCACTTTCCACCTGTAAAATATCAACATTGAGCAGCCTGGCAGGCCACAGGTCCTTCTGCTCCAGCACCTGGAGGCAGGAGTAGAGCTGTTCCCCTCACTACCCCATGAATGTGACATTGCCACTGTAATGGAGTCTGCAGCACTATTCAGGGCCTCTTGCTATTACTACAAGGCATGTAGTAAACAAATAACTCCTTTTGATTATTTCTTTTTAGGAATTTCTTTAAGCCTTGGTGAACAAATGGCATTCTGCTGCCCTGGAGATCCAGTTCATCTGGAGTGAAAGCAACCAGCAAGTATACAGCTCTGCATTTAGCTGTTCATCCCTTTCAGCTTCATTAAATGCTTTGGAATCTCAAACTCCCCCAGCAGCCTATTTCAAACAAATGCAAAGCCCTCCAGTGTCCTCAATAAACCCCAGCTGTAAACCAAACCCAGGCCTTGTTAATTCCTGATCCATGAGCAAACCATTGGCAACGAGCATCTGACAGCGGCTGTGAGCACAGAGCTGTCCCTCTGGGTGAGACCTCCAAGGCCACCAGCTCTCTCTGCTTTTTGTTGTGCATCTCTTCCAGTCGTGCCCAGCTGTTTCTTTCCCTCACTGCCTCCTAACCCAAACCCGTCCGCTTCATATGAAAAAAATCTCTGCACCCCCCACCCAGGAGGATCATTTTGCACCAGAAATAGAGCACGCTAAACTTGGGATGCAGCCCAGGCGGCTTAAAAATAGCTCGTGGTGCCACGCACAGCTCTGCCAGCTGCCCAGACAGACAGACAGGGTGCCAGTGGGCAGGCCTTCCCCACACAAGGCCATAAATGACCATGGTGCTCTCCAGCAAACCAATTGGTGCCTGGCATGGAGGGTGGGCAGCATCAGGCTATGCCCTGACCCAGCGCTGCCCACCTCCTGCCCTCCACAGGGCCCCTCTCCCCATACCACC
>NW_009953964.1:5447845-5453616 GCF_000747805.2 Chaetura pelagica
CTGCTGTTCATGGAAGGCATTAACACCAGATAAAAGTGTGATGAGCCCAAATGTAGCACCCTGACGTCAGCTGTCCCCAGAGTCTGGAAGGGAAGCTGTAAACAGAGGAACAAAAGGCAGTTATAAATTACTATCTTTGCTGGCACCCATGGACAAACATTTAAAGAACAAAGAGGAGCAAAGGAAGGTGCTGAAATTTGGGGGCTGCTCATTGCTGAGATGTCTGTTGGCTCTGGGAGGGAGAAATCTCTCTTAAGGGAGTGGGAAGAGAGAAAGACAAATATCGAAAAGACATTTTCTCCCTTGCAAACAGCTTTGTTCCTTTCTGTTCCTCCTAGTCAGTAGGAAAGGGTGGGAACTATTGTTCAAAACTGTGCGATCTGCTGTTCAAGCTGGCTCCTCTCATCCCTCCCAGTGCAGCCAGAAGTCCTTCAGCTCAAGGCATCCCAGTGACACAGCAGCAGTTCCAGCCAAGCTAGAGCAGCCAACAGGGTTTCAGTGACCAGTTTCAGGCCTCCTGCTCCACCTGCGCTGGTCTCTGCAGATGCTGCAGTTCACATTACTGAAGCCCCAAGCAGTTGGGTTCCTTATGCTCAGCTGCCAGCAAGGCCTAAAGATGCTTCCAGAGATCTCCTTTCCTAGGTGATCCACCTAGCCCTGGCAGTAGTAGAAGAGGCCATGACACAGACATGGTTGTAGGGTTCCACCAGCCTGCAGAGGAGCCAGGATGGCACCCAGACCATCAGCCGGGAGCTTTGATCTCCCAGCACCAAAGCCCAGCAATGCAGGGGAAATGCTACGTGTGCCCAGAAACAGCCTGAGTTCACAACTGGTGCTTTCACAGCCCACACACTTTTAAGACTACTGACTTTTTGTTTTAACAACAAAGGCCAAGAAACATCCTGTCATGTAACATTTAAAGCTTCGCTTACACAAGTGAAAAAGACAGACCCACCAGACATGGTTATATAGTTTACACCACTGGTTTATAACAACAGTGTCATCATTGCCTGGCTAATGGGAACAAGCACTGAGCACTATAAGCCACTGAAAAATGGGAAGTCTGTACCTTTCTGTTGCCTGTCTTGTATATAAGAAGGATTGTACCTGCATCATGGATGCAGAATTTAAAACATTCATACAGGTGTAATTTTTTTAACACTCATCGTGCAAAAGCCCCTGAAGGATGTAACTGCAACCATCAAGATTTCAATGTAGAAGACAGAGGAAAAGAAAGAAGGAAAAAAAGTCACTAGTTGATCTGCAAGTATCACAGAGTATCAGGAAAGATTCTTATAGTTAATGAACATCTGCAGTTTATATCCTCCATAAATTAGAAAAATCTGCCATTAAAACCACATGGTGCTATGACCCAGTTGCCAATTAACAAAACCTTAACAAGATTTGAAAGAACAGGATACTGATGTGGAAACAAAATTATGTTTCATCAAGACTTTAGGGAAGACATTGAAAAGAAGCCATCTCTTCCCAGCACATAAAAGACCTCAAAAAGCCATTTTTTGACAATTTCACTACAATTGCTGAGGAAAAAAACACCCTTTCAAATAAAATTAAATTATATAAGAAATTAGATGTTGAAAAAAATCACACTGTAGTTTATTTTAGTACAGGTCAGACCTACATTTGGCTCTGAGACAAAGACTACAGTTTTTTTAAAAACCATTGTGTAGTGAGAATCTGCTAATTTGTAGCCTACTGATTACTGAGAAGGCAACTACAACATATTAGAGTCCTCTGGGAGTTTATTTTTAAACATAGCCTATAGTTTTAGAATCAGAAGGTATTGAAATGAGAGGGATTGGTGTCATACATAACCTTTTTATGAGAAGTGAAGCATTTTTTGTGGCACTTGTGATAGCCCCTGCATGGTCTGTATTAAATGGATTTGGGAATTAATTGGCTGATGAAATTACTGTTCCCACAGCCCTGACTCACCAAGCCTGAACACCAAACAGGACCTAGGTAAGATGTAACAGGACCACTAATACCTGCTGTTACTAGCTGTGCTTCATCCCTATTCCCATGCATTACCACAGAACCATTCTGGTTGGAAAAGACCTTTAAGATCAAGTCCAACAATTAACCTGCCTCTACAGAGTCCAATGCTAAACCATATTCCTAGGCATACACCAATTATGTTCATTAGCATCTTCTCTTGCTTTCCCTGCTGAGCACATTTGACCCTCCCGACAGCACATCACTGCAGAGTGCCCACCTGGGGAACACACCCACTCACCACCTACCCTACTGGCTGGAAGGTGAGCTGGAAGTTGCCCATGGGCTGTGCCAAGTGTCTCACCTCACCCACTCTCCTGCTTGCCAGCAGCACTCAGGAGGGGAAGCCCAGACCAAGTCATTTCTGTGTCTAGCAGGAAGCACATGCAAATATAAGATCTTGAGAGCACTGCTCAGGAAACCCCCAACCCAGCAGCCTGCCAGGGACCTCAGCCAGCCCTCCAGCCCTCACTTGTGCTGTGGGTGCTGGCAAGACTCAGCACTAAGGGCACACACAGCCTAGCACTGCCAGAGGGGTGCACAGCCACATGCAGCAGCTGGAAAACCCTAGAAACGGAAACTCTCATGTAGAGGCAAAAGCCAAACCCACACCTGGAGAACAGCCTGACCCACACCATGTAAGGATGAAGAACAAACCTGCCTTTCTCCTGGTTTTGGCCACTAGTCTTAAAATCATCAAGCCAACTTGTTCTGTGCTAGTCTAGCAGTGCCATATCCATGGAGAACCTTGGCATAGCTCTCCAGACATGCACAGGTTTGTTCAACTGCACTTAAAAAATTGGGAAATAGCTCTCAAAAACAGGAATCCCTTACCCACCTCAACAGCAGAGCAACTCAGCTCTCAGGTACCAAGGTTCATCTCTTGAAGGCTATCCTCAGCCTGAGCAAGAGCATGACAAAAAGACCTGAGCCAGACCCCAAGTCAGGTCCTCTGGTTAGCCAGGCTGAAGTCCTGACAGCAACGTGATTTATAATTGCAGGTTCTGTCTTTCCCTCCAGAGCTGCTTTCCCTCCTTTAATCTCTTGGTCCCACTTAACATTTTATACCCCTGGTAGGTGTGAATGGGACCCACCTGGCCAGGCACCTTGGCCACGTATCTCAGCTGGCTCTGTACTATATTAAGTACAGAGTAGTATGAAGGCCACATGCAACACAAACCTCAAGGCTAATTTGTTCTTTCAGCCATGAGTGGGTTTGAGCCTGGCTTTTAGCTGTATTCCCAACCTCCCCACAAGCCCTGGATCAGAGCAGATTTGGGGAAGCCGAAGCCCTGGGTGGAGTCTCATTGGCTACACTGTGTTTAGGGGTCTGGCACACACATTGTTAGGAAACAAAGGAAAAGAATAAGAAACGGGTTTTGATGAGGCTTTAGGCACAGGGACTTTCAACTACACTAGACAGTACCACACCATGACCTTTTTTTGTTCCCCACCATGCTGCAACTTGTCTGCATAAGCAGGGAAGTGGGCTTTGGGGGGCTGGATTTAAACACCATTTTCAAATTACTCAGTGCCCTTTCTGTTTCCCTGGAGCCAGACAGAGAAAAAATCCTAGTGGCAACCAGTCAAAATAGATTTGCCTGTGTATGATCTGGATGTCATGTTCTTTTTTCAACGTAATGGCATAACACATCCTTATGGCCCTGCTGGTCTGATACTGGTGGTGACTAATGCAGGGTAGTCCCTAAGCTTGAGTACAGCCAGCACCTTTCCAAGGGCTGATTACAAAAGAAAGGCAAAAGCTTTGAGACAAGGGAATTACCCAAGACGCATTTAATCTGGAGCTGGGTGTCTGTTTGTCACGTGACAACTGGGTATTCTGTATCCCCTGCGTATTGCATCTTGCTGGGGCTATTACAGGCAGCTCACATGCCGGGTCCCTGTGTGGGTTGGCTGTGTACACCCCTGGGCTCTGGGGACCCAGCTGTGGGTGCTGCCGGGAGCCCCACAAGCTGCCTGGGGTTAACACTGCCATGACTTGCGCTTTCTCCATACGCTTCAGAACCTTTGCACCTCGTGGTCCAGTCTCTGCCATTCTGGGGACCCGAAGGGCTTGTCCACATGTCCCCATCGCGGCTCCGCGCAGCACACAATGGCCATTGTTTGCCTTCGGGGCGGGTGAGCAGCCTCTGGCTTGGGAGGAACAAAGCCCAGAGCCAGTTCCTGCAAACACAAAACATGCCTTTTTATCACTTGGTGACAAATTGTTTTGTCAGCAGCAGGAAGTGATGTTACTGCCGTCCTCACCAAGGGGAAACTCCTCGTGGTTTCCATGGGGATGTATGCAACTGCAGAACGACAGGTCTAGATGAGCTGAAAGCCCCTGCATGCTGGGTTTCTAGGGGTCTTGGCTCGGATACGAGGGGCAGGGGCTCAGCCGAGCCCCGCTAGCATGGGGAGGGCAGGGGGCTGGCGTGGGAGCCAGGGGGAACGGGAGCTCCGTGCTGAAAACCATGGTGAACCGTATGCCGTGGTATCCCAAACAAACAAAAACAGCGAAGAAAGGAGAGTAAAGGAGGGGTGAGAAGGGAAAAAGCTGCCCCAGCACAGCCAGAGCAGGCACAGTTCAGCTCAGCTCTGTCGCCGAGACGTTCCCCGGCTCCACCATGCGCAGGGTCCGCCCGTCCCAGCCCTTTATGCCTCCTTGCCCGGCTCACACCTCCCCTGCCCCTCTCCTTGCCGTCCACCCTGCTCCTTCCCCCTCCCTGCTCCTAGGGAGCCCGTCAGCTGAGACCATCCTTCCCCCAGAGCTGTAGCACTGCGGTGACATTTGCAGGTCTCACTTTAATCTCTCTCACTTCTTTTGCTGCTGTTCTTGCCCCCTTATCCAGCCCTTGTTTGGACTGGGTGCGATCCTGCCCACAGAGAGCTTGCAAATCCGGGCTCCGGGCACGAGGAGACTGATTTGGGCTCAGGATCACGACTTGGAAAAGGACATCACAGGTCCTCAGAGCTGGAAGTGCCTGTTAGTGCCTTGCTGGCACCGCAGCCCTGCTGTGGCTGCCTGGCTTTTCTGCACCCAGCTTTGTGCTGAAGCAGCTCTCTTTGTTCCCCTCTGTCAGGTGCCTGCTTAGGTTATAAAAGCTGATCAGCTGCCAGGTAATGAGTTTTATTGTTCCAAGAACCACATAAACAAGCCCCCCCAGCTGACGGGGAGCGGATTTCTGTTTGAATTACGATTAATAGGCAGGATTATTTTTTTTTTTTATCAGTTGTGTGGCCAGGGCTGCCAAGGTTGTATTTTTCCACTGCACAGGCTCTGCTTTGCTTTGAAGGTGAAAGTTTGTCAGCCTGTTTACTGCACGTGTAAGAAGTATTCAGGTATTCAGCAACAGCCTTGCATGCTTTACAGCAACAGTGGTGGGTGCAATCCCACTGAGCAGCACAACCTCCCAAGGGACTTGCCACAGGGTTTTGCAGGATGGGACAGACTTTGGGGAGGAATATGCACTTTGAGATTCACATATGCTTTGGGAAAAGAGGGATTTCTGACTTTGCTAGTGCCCAGTGATCCCTCCTTTTAAGCTGCTCCATTATTTTTTTTAGCCCTCGGTGTCAGGTTGAAGCCTGACGGTGGTTAACATGGAGCGCTGACGGCAGCGCTGCGTTGGAGGGAGAGCTCACATGGAAGAATTTCAGACGCAGCAGTGCATCATCCCATCCTTCAAGGGCACCTTCTCCCGGGAGAAGAGTCCTGGATTTTAGCACCATTTATACTCCGGGTAGTTTGCAGC
>NW_009953964.1:5453811-5456713 GCF_000747805.2 Chaetura pelagica
GAAGCTGCTTAATGCTTAAAAAGCCCTCTTTGAAAAGCTTAGGATCGTAACTGTTCAAGTACCTTGATTTTATAGTCATAACCTGCTGTATCTGCCCAAGTAAAACCATTTTTGACAGGGCTTCCAGCTGCATCACTTCCACGGCAATGCTGCACCCCTCTGTATGCACCCTGCCCTATGCACCCCATGGAGAGATGCAGTTCTGTCCCACCACACAGCATTAACCCTGCCCAGTCTGCTGCCTGTCACCCTCACCCTGCAGCTCCTGCCCATGAGCTGCCAGGAGTGCCAGCCTGCTAGAACTCTCTGCCTGGCTTTTGCAATACTCTTTTGACCACCTCAACTGAAGTGCCAGATAAGTGTCACTCCAGTGAGAATCTCCAGCAGGAAATAGTTTGACTAAGAAAATGACTTGTTGGTTACCTGAGCTCTTGTTGTGCCCCAATTTGTTTACAGAGATAACCAGCAAGCCAGATACTTCACTCCAGGGATCAGAGACAATATGAGTTTCAAAAAGGAATGAAGAAGGTGGGCCAGGGAAAAAAGAAACACAAACACAAACACCTTGGCACAAACTCACAAGCTTTGAAGACCTGTTACCAACAGGTTAATTTTTAGACTTAATCTTTGAAGCCCTAAGAATAAACAAGCAATAAGGAAGTCTCTTCCTCCTTCCTAAGGGAAGAACTGTATTAAATTCACCATAACCCTGTGCCCAGGTTTCAGCCTGTTCAGACTGATACAGCTCTGTGGTCATCACTGCAGCCAAATCCACTTACAGCTGAGAAGCCAGCATTGGCTTTTTGCCACTGCATATAATTACATAGGGACAAAGAAAAGCTTATGTTCAGAAGCAGAAGTAGGTTTCTAGTCAATTATGTCATTTAAACCCATTTTTCTATCTAGTTCAGTCAAGATCTGGGGCCAGCAGAGTTGAAAATTCAAATTTCTATTAACAGCTGTTCACCTGGGAACTTCCACATCAGTTTTGAGACTGTAAAATGCAAGATTTCAAAGAATGTATCATCCAGCTCAATAGAAAGATCATAATTTATTCTGTTTGTATAAAAAAGTTATAATCATGTAACAAAACTATGTCTTCATAAGAAGAAATATATTATTTCACATCATAAATAAATCAGCAAACATACAACCCTTGGCAACTCAAAAAAGCACTTGCCTGGTGCTTTCACGTCAGTGCTTGGGAACAAGAAGAGCTGACATATGTACACACAGGATTACAGTACCAAAAAAAAAATACTGAGGTATTTGGTTTCTCTAGAAATGAAACTTTAGGTTTGTGAAGGCAAAAAACAATGTACTAATGGAAAAATAAATAAATAGGACCATCATATAAAAGGGGACAGCATCAATGTTGTTCAGAGTGTCCAGGAATGAGAATACTGGTGAGCATGCTACTAAACATGGAGCAGGCTTAGGACAGACAGAAGACAAGAAGTAACAGCTCAAGAAGAGTGTCCTTGGGTCTCTGTAGACATCCAGATATTGGCTTCAAAAGTCACCAGAAAAGTAACACCTAGTTGTCCAGCATTGGGTGAGCTCCTCTCTGTTTACGAGACTGTTCTGTGGTGCTTGGATGGTTCCCCCCAAAACACAAATGACTGATGACACTGTCCCCATAGTTATTGCACTTCCGAGACAGTAAGTCTGAGTTCTGACTGTATTTTCACCTGCTTCTCAGCAACTTGGGGAAGTGGTAATGGGGCTCTGAAGATAGCTTAAAGCACTGGATGAGGTATGAACAGGGATGGAGACTGGAAAATTAAAGACAGTGGTGGTCGATGCTCCTCGGTCCAATACTGACATGGCAGGGCTACCAGCTTCTGCTGAGCAATTGGGGGCAAGGACCTGCGACTCAAACTGAAGCAGCTGCCCCATGAAGCTGAAGTTTGGGGAGATGATGCTTCTTCTCTGCTTCACAAACTCAAAGGCTTCATCCAGTTTGACTCTGTTGGTCCTCATGAGATAAGCAAGGCAGATGGTTGCTGACCGGGAAATGCCAGCCTGGCAGTGCACAAAGACCCTTCCTCCATCGTTTTTAACAGAGTCTGAAAGAATTAAAATCTACAGTCAGCAAACAAGTCCCACTGCTTCCGGAGGTGGGAAAACAGACTGCTGTTTTACATTTCTTTAATCCATCTCTTCCTTAGCCTAATAGGTACACCCTGTGCTTTGGAGACAAAGAGCCTTTGTCCCGAGGGAACCAGCAGTTTAGCTGTTTTCATTCTGGGCTCCAATTCCAATTATACTAATAGCTCCTCCAGGTCACTTTAGCAGTCTTGCAAGATTACTGTAATACTGATCCACTTAAATTTACTAGCTCTTTTCTGCAAGCCCAGTGCCTCTTGATTCAAGATTTCAAACGGCTTTGTAAAAGTGATTATTCCTCTGAGTGGAATAAAATTAAACAAGATGTTCCCTGATTATATCTCCCCAACAGAAGGAAATTCCCCAATCTCAGATGTAGGTTTTACTGGGGAAAATAATGCCTGAAAAATCACTTCCTAGGGTGCATTACAAAGAAAAAACCAACAACCCACCACAACAAAACAGACTGTAAAGAGAGCTCATTTACCTATGAAATCAATCGCCTCGTTAAACCAGGAGCTGATATCTGCCTTGTGGTTGTCCTCCACGGGGATGCTTTTATACTGGTAGTGCCCTTCAAAGTGGTTGGGGCAGTTCGCCGAGACATTGATTAACGCCGTGATCCCCAAAGCATCCAGCATGTCTTTCCGGGAGGCATGGTAAGCGCTGCCCAAGTAGAGGAACGGCAGGATCTCCACCGGCCCACCCTGGAACAGAAAGGCCGGACGAGCCGTTAACTCGGCAGTTCTGGGACGGGGTCCGCCGGGGAAGCGGCAGCGCCCTAGGCCCCCAC
>NW_009953964.1:5456817-5457214 GCF_000747805.2 Chaetura pelagica
AGGAGATGCAAGCCAACCATGTTAGGCCTTGTTCGTTTACATGGGATATAATCCCACCATGGATTTAATCCGGGTATGGATTGGGTGAATCCATATCTCACACTCAATCTCATGGTGGGATTAAATCCATCAACAAATCCATGTGACTTTCAAAGCTAGTTATTCTTTTGATCCATGGATTCTAATGTAAACTTGTGCAATATCTCATGGATTTGTTCCATACCTAATGAGCTATGGATAGAATCCATGTCTTCCATAGTTTAAAAAATTCCCAAACCTTTGGGTTATATTCCATGATGGGTTTAACCGAATAAAAAAAATTAAGTAGTCATGGATTATTTTGGGGCATGGATTAAGGCATGGATTTAATTTCAATTCATGTTAATCCAGAGCGGGA
>NW_009953964.1:5458458-5472402 GCF_000747805.2 Chaetura pelagica
GCCCGCTCCCGTCACAGGCGCCCTGGGGCTGGGCCCCCCCACCGCCCGTGCCCCCATCCCCCGCCCCGCGGCTCCGGGGCAGCCTTGGTCTGTCCCTGCCCCCCGAGCTCCGGCTGCTCCCCCCTTTCCCGCAGGAACCCGGGCGCTGCTGGGGCAGGAAGCCGAGGGAGCAGACACGCATATTCTCCTGAAATGTAGGTATAAAGAGACGAGCGTAGCATACATCTGTTTGTATTCATGCATAGACATATATACATGTAGAGACATCTCCACACATGAGATTTGTATATGTATTTATAATGTAAACACATATTCCGAGAGCCTCTCCCATCACATTTTACGTGTGAGGAAAAAAATGTAGTAGACCTGCACCCCATGCAAAGCTCGTTTTCCACATGGCAAACACCCCCAGAAGTGGGGGCTCCCAGTAACCAGCAGTGGAGCAGCGGGACCTCTCTTTTTCCTCCCCCTTGGTCATGCAGCAGCACTTCCCAAAAGTTTTCTTTTCCCCGTGGGTGACCAGCTCCCACCAACACACTCGGCTGCTTCTTACTCAGGGCTTCCAGTCAGCACCGCTTCACTTCCCCTGCCTCCCCAGCCCTGCCGGCTCCCTGTGCCCCCAGCACCTCCTCCTGCTTCAGCCCGTTTCCCCCAGCCCTCTCTCGGTCATTCCCCCTCCCCCGCGCTACCAGCCACATTCCTCTTTCCTCCCCACTTTGAGCAGTTTCCTGTTTTCCCTTCCTCAGCTGCTGCTCTTGGCGGAGACCTCTCCATCCAGCCTTCACCCTGGGGCTCCTCTCCCACCCTCCTGCCCCACCAGGGCTGCCAACCATCAGTCCTTAAACTTTCCACCTTCTCCCCCAGTGATGTCTCCTCGGTTTGAACCACCTCAGACCTTCTTCTAAACCCAGCCGGGCTTTGTATCTGGCCAAGAGCTCCAGGGCTTTCCAGGCTCCCTCGGGTGGCTGGGAGGAGAGGACACAGGGATGGGCACAGGCAGGTGAGTGCCAGCCCCAGCTCACCCACTTATCACAGGTCTGTCTCTGCTCTGCTGAGCAGTGGGGATTTGGCCAGAGCTGCAGCCTGAAAGCAAGTCTTGTATTTATTTTTTTTTCCAACACATTCCTTAAAAATAAACACAGGATCAAACTTTGCATCCCGTTCCATTTATTTGTGGTCGTTCTTTTAACAGCAGGTTGGAAAGGGACTGTGAGAGGAAAGCTCGTACACTTCAGTGCTGTGAGATGCCTCTGTTCAGCCACACCAACACGCAGTGTTCTGGGACCCTGCAGCTGCCCCAGCGGGTCCCTGGCTGTGGATCAGGGGGCCTGGCAGCTGGGGGGGTGACACACGTCCCTGGCACCACGAGCTCGGGGGGGCAGGGAGCACGGGCTGTGCTGCTGGTGGCAGTGGATCTGCATGTCCTCTTCCCATGCCCCCTGAGCCAGCTCCTCACGAGACCTGGTATCAACACCATGGCATGGTCAGCCTCTGGTGACCTGGTGTCTGATTTATCCAGCACCGACCCACCCAGATTTTTCTAAGGAGACGAACAGCAGGACTTACCAATGACCAATTCCTTGCCAGTTTTTTGTATCAGAAACCAGTATAGCAGATGGTGACAGGGCTATACTTTATTCATCAACTTTTCCTAGAAAAAATGCCCTCCTTTTGATAGGGACCTCAGGCGTTGACCTTTCTGTACGTTTATATCCAGGAATCACTTCCCTTTGGCGTGTGAGTGGGAGCCAGGTATTGCCTCCAGAAGCACAGGAGAAGCAAGGACTGTGCTCAGCCACAGCAGAGAAGCCCTGTGGGATTAGGAGCTGGGAAGGTCCTTCTCTCAGGGCACTTGATTGGGATGTTGAGCTCCTCCATCCAGCCCAAAGTCTTGTGCATTGCAGGAGCAGCAGCATGGGTTGAATGCTTGAATGGAAAGCAGGGTATTTAAGGGTGCTGTGTCACTAGTGTGCCCTGTTGTGGGAACAACCAGCCCTGGCTCACAGATGCCCACAGCCCTTTGCCTCTGATAGTTTTTTCTCTTGTCCTAAACTCTTCCCAATATCCCACATAGAAAACAAAGCCAAAAGACAGATTTTTTTCTTTCTTTCTTTTTCCTGCAAGTTTGGCAACTTTAACTTTTTCCCAAGTTTAAAGAAATTATCCTGTCCAGCACCTGCATAGCTGAGTGAGAATGTGCTTTCAATGACAAGCCCCTTTCAGCTGTGATGTTAACCAGCATCACACAAATATTAAATATGGGCCAGACACTGTATGTCAGATACCTTGGGTGCTCTGAGGCAGTGCAGGGAAGGCATCCAGCTGAGACCTTTTCCCAAAGGGAATTTAACTCCACAACAATGATGATTGCTCTTCGATGGACTTATGTAATTAGGAGACTTTTGAGTCTGGTCTTGTTTACACTCAGTGCAAATCAGGAAGAAAAAAATTCATCACATGTGGCAGTGTGTACTTAATCACTTATAATCCTGGACTAGCTATTTCCTTGCTTTACTCTATTTTTGTTTTCTTTTCCTAAATAAACCTGCCATAAGAATGAAAGAAAGGAAAATACAAAACAGGGCTGAAGTGGCTTTTAGGAGCTTGAATGACTTTCTTAAGAGTTAGATTTCCTGCCTTAACAAAAGCCAGGAAATACAAAATTAACCCCTTCCTCCCAAACAATCCATGTTTGCAGTCAGGCCACAATGTCATTATAAGGGTAATAATAGAAACAAGAGCATGAAGTGTGGGGTGGGAGGTGATGCCTTTCTTTCAGCAGATGGGTCCCACTGCTGGCATTCAACCCCTTTTATTCCCTGGGCTTTAACAGTTCCCACGTTGCTCTGCTGAAATATGTACAAGTCCATATCAACATGCAAGCCTCACTCATGGCTTTATGGACTGCCTGGGAAAATTACTTCATGGCAATTTCATCATGTCACAGCTGAGCGTGTTGTCTTTGTCTCAGTGGGACCAGAGACCTGGCTGGCTTTCTCCAGAGGCCATGGATCTCCCAGTGCAACCTGGCTGATGTTTATCTAGGAGGGTAATAGAGGGCTGTAGACAGCTCCTGCACTGACTGACACTGATGCAAATTTGTTAGCAACTTGGTGACAAGTATAGATAAACCCCTGGCCTGGAACTGGCCCATTGCACAAACTGGTTACCCAGTAATACTGGTTATTCATGGTTTTTAACTTGTCAGTCATGGCCAAAATGAGTCCTGAACTGCTGCAGCAAAGCCAGAATTACAGCACTGTTGGACCTGACCCGAGCCTGGATCTTGCTGCCCTTGGTGTGAGTTTTGTCTGAATAAAGAGATGAAGGATCAAGCCTCAGTACTTGAGACACAGAACAAAAATGCATGTGGGAACATCTGGAAGCAGTCCTGGATGCATTTCTTCAGCATGTGTAACATTTTCTCCGAATTCAGTTTCACAACCCGGCATTTCCTTTTGTAAATATTTGGACAGATTTTACAGAGAAAGAGATTCACAAGAAACAGAAAGAAAAAGGAAGGAAAGATGGGGGAAAGAAACAAAAAGAAGGAAGGAAAACAGGAAAGAGGGAACTAGGGAATGAAGGAACAAAGGAAAGAAAGAGGGAAAGAAGGAATGAGGGAAGGAAAGGAAAGAAAGGAAGAAAGGAAAGAAGAAAGGAAGAAATAATTCAATCTTTTTGTCCAAGGTTTGGCTGAGCTCAGATTGCCTCAGATTCCTTATGTTGGTGTTGATGAGAGGGAATGGGGTGGCAGAAGGGTTGGTCCCAAGAGGATGAAAACAAGCTCTGGGCTGGGGTCTCACTCCTGGAGACAGGCTGGAAAACCAGATACAGCCTGATTTCTGTGTGTTACATCCAATGTGTAACTATTTCTTGCCGAGTGGAAAATAGTTGATGTAGCAGCTTGGGTATTTCAGCTGAGGACACCTCCTGGGTACAGATGTGCACTGAGGCAGATGAAAGCCCCTTTCTCCCAGCCCTGCCTGAGGAAATCTCAGCTCACTCTTCTCTGCCTCCTGCTCCCCGGGCTGTGGGCAGAGCTGGGGGCACAGCAGGTGCTGGCAGCAGCAGGACCCTAATGGTCACTCCCAGGCTCCTCACCAGGCACCTTTCTCTGCTGTGTTTTTGGTGCAGAGCCATGAGCTCCTGTGGCTTCACGACCTGAGGCACCCAGACATCACACCTGGCTCCATATGACCCCACACATGTGTGCCTGTCGCAGGGGCTGACACCCAGCATCTCGTGGCCTGGAACCCAAGACACTGGAGAAGCCCACAGCATGGACAGTCCTCCCTGTCATAATTTTGCAAGTGGCTCCATGTCTGCTTGAGCAGCTAATGCAAGTCAGGAGTTTTCTGCTTTCTCTTCCAGTGACTCACTGAGCTGCCTCAGGCAAGTTGCTTAGTGCTGCGTTTTAACATGATTACAGGCATTAGACAGCCAGTCTGGGATACCATGGATTTGATATTCAAAATCATTAAATACCTGCCTCCACAGGAAAATCTCTGGGAATTAGTGGCACTGATAGACTTCACAGCACAGGGATTGGCTTAGTAGGGCAAATGGCTTAGGCAATTTAATCTTACATATAATTGCCTCTATTAATCTACTGTGATTCATGCCATGCAGTAGGCATAAGGGTATTTATTCAATAATATCACAGTATTTGTAAAGTTTTTATATTTCAAGATGAAAAGTATTAGATATATAATAAAACATACTTAAGGGAAACTGTTCTTCCTACTAATTCAATGTGTATTTTCTCAATAACATCCTCTACTGGCTAGTATGGCAAGGCAAGGCTTCTGTGGGAGGAGAGTGAATTTCAATAGAAAACAAATGACATATCTCACACCAAGAAGCAGGGAGAGGCGTGTTCTCCAGTCCAGAAATATGAGAGCTGGGTTTATTGCTGGTCATGTGATGTCAGTGTTTTGTGGGCGCAGTGACTATGTATAAGCTTCACATTCCCAGAATCATCAGCTCTCATAAAGATTGAGATAAGAGGTGCTGAGGCACTGCCATTTGCAAGTTTTCCTCTGTTCTTCTAATCTCTGATATCTTTACAGAGAGATGAAGGCTTCATAAATGTGCATGGCACACAGTAATCAACAACAGGGCAGAGATGCTGATTTTGAGCCTGGGATTACTTTGGCTTGTACCCATCAGGATGGAGCAGAGCTAGGAGGGATACAGTTGGAATCTGGCATCTTGGCACCTGTCCTGGAGAGACCTTAAACCTGTTCTCCATTAGTTACAACTCTTCCCACCAGCTCATGGGTGCGAGGGTCTGTAAAGCCAGTGCAACCAGCCAACATGGATTTCCCCAACATAAAGAGTGATCTGCATGTACTAACTGCTCTCAGCTCACTAATAACTTTGGGTGGATGTAGACAGCTTGGAATAACTTAGGACTGTCAGGGCTGAAAGCTGCAGAGGTGATGGAAAGGTACTTCTGCCTCCTCCTGCAGTCCTGTGCTAAGTGAAGGAATCAAGGACACAGAAGGCAGGCCCTCCCAGTGTGCCCACACTGCTCAGCTGCATAATTTCTGCCATCCTCTAAATTTGTGTCCTGTCTAGTGGCATTGAAAGGGGTTGTTTGCTGAGGGGTTAGAGGGAAGGATGTAACAGCAAAAGCAACTGTAAACTGTCTGAAATAATGTGAGGTTTCTATTATCAAAAGCCATGATTCCCACATTCTTGGACTATGGAATAACTCAGTGTGGAGACCCAAGAGTGACACTTCATAAGAGGATGTAAAAAGAAAGAAACTTGTAAGGGAAGAAAAGCACAAAGAAATTCCAGTGGACATTACATTGCACACAGTCCATCTGCATCCCTTTGTTTTTCATGTACCTTCTTCTGCGCTGTCTTTGTATGAGCTTCCAAACCAACCTTTGTATTTCATTTGTAACTGTTCAAAAATACCCCCATATCAGTAAATGCAGAACTGCTTACTCATTTTTTGCTATGCAGTTTGTGAAAATGTTTGCAATATGACATGGTTCTCTCATGTGATAGAGTGAGGTGATGTTTGTGTGTAATAGCGGGTAGTGAAAACACAGGATTAGTCACAGAAGAGAATAACACTTGACTGTTTTCAATACGAAAACCTTAAGGCTGTGGAAAAATCCAAACCTTGGCCCACTGTGTTGTTTTCAAAAGTATATGAGAACATACAGGGCAGAGTGACTCACAGTGCAATGTCCTCTGAGTGTCACCTCCAGTGGGGCAGGGCAAGATATCCAAGAGAAGGATCTAACAACTCATTTCTTTGTTCATGAAATGCCTTGTCATGGCCACCCATGACTTGCCTGAGTTGCTCATGCCCCATCTGGCTTGACAAAACTCAGCACTGAGCTGATCTCATTGCGTTGCTGTGAAACCCTCAGGTGAGTCCAGCAAGCCTTCATGCTCTCCTTCTCCGAAGAGCTGGACAGACTGTTTCTTGATGGGGATGAATGAAGAGTGAAGTCATACAGCAGCTTTGGCTCAAACAAATTTGCCCAAACATGGGATTTTTCCCCCGGGGGGGGAGGCCACACGCGTGGCCAGACACCCTGTGGCTCTTGGAGCCTGTCACAAGCTGTGATTTCACCTCGGCCGCCACGCGAAATGCTGAGGTCTGTTTAGATAGAGGCCCAGCCAAAGGGACCTTTGCATGAATATGCTTCTTAGAGAGCATTTTTTTACAACTGCTGTGGTGTAAAAAAAAACTCCCTTCCCCATAAAGGGAAAAGGCATCCCATAAAAGCAGCAGGCTGAGGGGAGCCCTAAAATGGAAGGAGTTGAAAGTTGGGGGAGACTTTTCAAGCGTGGCAGCTCTCGGATCCCATGGGCAGCTGGACAATCTCATGATGGTCACAGCTTCATGGATGGGGACCTTGCCAAGCCCTGAGCTGGGGCAGCAGCTGAGGAGCTCCACGTCTGGTGAGGGGCTGCACTGGCTGAGATACAGGGAAGGCAGAGACACTCTGGTTTTAAAACTGATCTGATTGCCCCGAGATATGCTGAAAAGCACAGCGTCTCAGATGGAAAGTGGAGACAAGAGTCCAGGGGTTTTCCAAAGGTCTGCTGTAGGGACCTCCTTATGTTCTTCTACATCTTCTGGTAATCTCTGGAAATGAACAGCTCTTGCATGCAATCAGGTAAAACAATAATTAACCCCACCCCCCAGGTTGTAAATGAGTCAGTTACAACCATAATCAAGCTTCAGAGAAAACAAATTAAAATCAAGAACCTAGATAAAATAAGGGACTTATTTTAAACAAGCAAAAATAAGACCACTATGCAGGAGTTATATTTGAACACAATCCCTCACTTGAACACCCAGAATTTCAAAAACATGCAAAATGTGAGACAGGGGCTGAATTTTGCAGTTTGAGCTCTGATCAGTTTAATAATTCAAGGTATTTTTTCCTCTCTTTTTTCTCTCTGTCTGGTTCAGGTTTAGCTCACACTCCAAGTCCACCAGTGGGATATGTCACATCAATCAGTAAACACTTTGCTTTCCTCAGTGCTCCTTTTTTTTTTTTTTTTTTTTTTTTTTTTTTTTTTTTTTTTTTTTTTTTTTTTTTTTTTTTTTTTTTTTTTTTTTTTTAAATTGAAAAAGAGGAATAAGAAGTGAAATTAGCTAAAGGAATGGGGCACATTCTGAAATAGTAAATACAAGAGGAGCATGAATCATCCTCTTACAGAACTAACGAGAAAGGATGGAAAAGGTAGCGGTTCGGGAGAAGCAAGTTATGTTCTACAGGGCTGATTCAGCTCTCTGGACTGAAAATGAATCATCAGAATATTTAAATCATATTACCAGTATTAACACACACAAAACCCCCAAGATCAGGAAGCCTTTGTTATGAAACAAATTTGATAACGGGTAACAAAAGAACAAAGGGACCTAAAAACCTCGCTCAGCTCTGCTGCGTGTCCCAGCCTGCAGAACCCTTGGAGAACTGGAGTTTGCTGCCATTGCAATCACAATGCCCTACCCACAGCAGAGGGGCAGGAGCCTTACAACCCCAAATCCTTCAGAAACCCAAAGACAGACTTGCCTTTACCTTCTACAGCTTTTTCTCTGCCTTCAGCGGTTTTTAAGACAAAGGAATTAGCCACTGGAGAGTACACGTCCAAGGGTTCCTCGTGCTGAGGAACATGCAATTAGCTGATGATAAAGACATTGTGCTGAAGACCTGAGTAGGAGATTGAACACTGGAAGCACAGCTTTTCTTATCTAATTGTACCCAAGCCTAAGTTTGAAATCCTCTTAATTTGCCTCCACCATTCTGGCTAAGCTTAGCTCTGCTGGGATAAAAAAGTGCCCCAAGTGTCCAGGGATGTTTTCCTTTGCATAGGAAAGGCAGTGACTGCCAGGATATAGCACAGCAGAGGCAGCAAAGCAAACCACAAGACTCTTTCACATAAAGAGTTGCAACGGGTTTGTGGGGAAGTCTTTTGTTCCCATGAAGTACATCTGTATATTTCATACAAGTTTGTGACATTAAAACTCTCAATACCAACATAAATGTGTCTGTTCAACAGTTGCAATCCTCAGAGGGATCAAAATGAGGTAGAAATTCATCTCCAACTAATATTTTTGTTTTGTTTTGTCTAAATCTTTTAGCTTCCTTCTCAAATCTGCCATTTAGTCTTTCAGCACCAAGGTTTGAGAGCTTCCATTCCCCGCTAGCAAGCAAGAATCATCCTGAAGATTAGCCAAAACCCTGTTATTTTTAACAAAAGTTGTTTCAATAAAAGAATGTATATTCCTGAAGTAAATATGGACAGGAAAGGCAGAAAGGGAGAGTGACAGGCAGGGAGACAAACGCGTCTTCGTAAAGAAGCCTTTGAAACATCTGGAATGCTGCAGCAAAACGTTATTTACCAGGAACGTCAGCCAGTCCCAGCACAGATGGTTCCCATTAGTGTAAGATCAAGAGACCAGCAAAGCTAAAAATATGTGTTTGCTTTTTTAGAAACTGGACTTTGTTTTCTGTACTTTAAAAATAATGATCGCTCTTACGCAACTTCTGTAACTTAGAACTATTTTCTTGGGATATTGCTTGGCATGCTGGCTGAGCTGCAGGCTCTGGGCCATTGCCATTGCTCACAACCTCTCCCCCTGGGGATTTTGTGGTGTATCTTTTACTTAGAAATAGGAGGATGGCACATTATGCTGAAGCCGATAACTTTTGTTTATAAAGTGGTAGTGACAAAATATCTGAATGACTGTTCTGGGCCTGTCTCTTGCCCGGTGTAAATGTCTGCAGAGTCCATCAGAGAACTGTGGAGCCATCATGGGACCACAGAGCCACTGCCCCAGCACCAGGCCAGCAGATGTGCCATTCCAAGCACTGCACCTGTGGAAGGCTAGGAGAGGAGTGCTTGTAGTCTTCCTGGGTCTTCTATTTGGGAATACTGGACTAGAATAAATGGAAAAATGTTGAGTCTGGTCAGTGAGGAGAGCAGGCAGCTATGGGAACAGATCCTTGCCTCTGTATCTCTAAATGGAGATAAGAGGTTCTGATTTCTGCTGGCATTGCTTACAAGGCACATGGTCACCTACACAGAAATGCACCAGCCTTGGAGGCATTTGGGTCTTTAATGAGAAAATTAGATCTAACATTACCCACCATAACACGCTGTATGTTGAAAGCCCTGAAGATCAGCCAGTGGTCTCCAGCTCCATCCAAAGCACGGGGACAGAAAAATGTGATTCCATAGGGAAAGGTTCAAGGGTCCTCATTGCCACCTGGGGTTTTACAGCTCCAGTTCAAACACTGAAACCAAGTGTCTCTTCTCCCTGTTTGGGTGATGGTGGCACGGGAAGGGAAGGAGAAATGTGAATGTAGTATAATCAACAATTCTCAACTAAGAGATTTGAACTTTCAGTGGAAGTACTGAAGTAAATTGTTCACATATTTTCTTCAGACCCCAGCTGAAAAATAAGTTTTGGAAGAATGTATTTGATAAAACAGTTCCCACTGTCATCAATCTGCCAGTTGTAACCAACCCTGTGGGCAGCTCACAAAGCATCACCTGGCAATGGTAGTTTTCTCTGAGTTAGGATATCCCCAGGGCCCTGCACAAACACATGAGCCAGGAAAACAGTTATTGCCCAAAGACTTTGACTTTTAAGCCAGAGGAAAGCAAGGCAGTGTGACAATCAGCAAGGAAGCTCATCAGATGCTTAGATGAGTGCACTCTGTGAGTTAATATTGAATAATTTCCTCTTTTTTTGTTCATTTTTTACGGTCAGTAGTGACAGAAAAATTGATGTTTCAAAGAGGAAATATGTGATCAGCATTTTGCCCATTGAAACTTTCATATATGAAAGACAATTTCTGAGACGCTAGCTGCTACAGGACATGCTGTTCAGATCTTTCCTCTTGGACATGTGATCTACGAAAATGAGGTTGTGGGTCTTTACTAATTTTTTTTCTTTTCTTTTTTTCCATAGCAGAATAGTAGAAAAAGCACCTGCTGGTGCTAGTTCAAGTAGGCAGCAATGAGAGCAGGGAACTCTCTTGTGTCCATAAGAAAAACCAGAGGCAGCCTTAGCAGGCAGAGCAGGGAAACTCTGCCACTGCCCATGCTGAACCTCCTGTACAGAGAGAGCATCCGAGCGTGTGGGAACGATTTATGGCACCTCTTAACAGCATCAAATTCACCACAGGAAAAGAACAGAAGCAGATACAAAAAACCCTGAAAACCAGAGCTAGCAGGAGAGTAGTGCAGAATGAGTAAATAAGCCCTGAAGTATTCAGTGACAAATTCCAAGCCCTCTCATAAACAGAGCTGTTTCTTTTTGAACCCAACATTTCTTGAAACACCAGCAGCCCTCAGCCCCCACCCAGGGCTGTGCACGGTTCATCAGGGCTGTCAGCTTGGCAAGTGGGCGACCTTCTGTGTAATGTATAATTCAAGTAACCAATACACAAATGACTGCAGCAGAGTCAGAGAACATGTAAATGATGTCCCACATCCTGCTGTTAGTCATCCTCGTGGGGAACTCACCCCTACAAAGCCGGTATCCCAGAACACACTGTATGTTTGCTAATCCTCACTTTCTAAATGTTTCAACAGCAGCAGAATGCACACAGCTCTACTCTTGAAAATGACTGTAACTGAAAACTGCTGGAGTAAAATACTTGGTTCTTTCACTAAAAATAGCAAATGAATAATCTGTATTTCATTTTCCTGCTGCATAACAATTAGAGGTATTACTTTAAAATATGAGAGCAAATTACATAGAAAATTTCATCAAAGGGGATCAAAGCACTTTGCATATTAATTAAATCTCAAAATAAGACTCTGAGCTAAGCTTTATTACAGGAGATAGTGAGTCCTAGGGATTCATAAGGGGGAGAGGAAATCAGGACACCTAGTGATTTACTGCTTGTGGATTGCTAAATAACCTTGTACAAGCCCTTTAGGTCCTCTGTGCCTCAGTTTCTCTGTCTGCTGGAGAAGGATAGCTATATTTAATTTGGCTTTCAAAGGTGGAAACCAAAATCTTCAACATCACAAAAGTGATGCCTGATGGTTTATGTGGCAATTACAGTGTCAGGGTGTTGTATGTAGGTAGACAGAGACATGAGCTGACAGACCAATCCAGTGGAGTCCTAAGGCTGCTCTGTCTGCCAGGCAACTTCCCACTGCCTGAGAGGGCTACCTCAGTGGGGCCACCAGCAAGCTTTCCCCCTTTCTCCTTCAGATGCACAGAGAGCTCTGCCTCAGGCCACTGAAAATGCACTCACTGTCACAGCCCCCAGCATGTCCCTGGCTGGGGAAGCTGCCACTTTCACTGTGACTTTCCAAGATTCAGAAGGGCCAAGTGCAAGGTCCTGCACCTGGGTCAGGGGAATCCCAAGTATAAATACAGGCTGGGTGGAGAATGGATAGAAAACAGTCTGGAGGAGATGGACTTAGAGGTGATGGTGGACAAGAAGCTCAACACAAGCCGGCAACGCCCACTTGCAGCCCAGAAAACCAACTGTGTCCTGGGTGGCAGCAAAAGAACTGTGGCCAGCAGAGCCAGGGAGGTGATTCTCCCCCTTTACTGGGCTTTCATAAGATCCCACATGTGTCCAGTTCTGGAGCCCCCAACACAAGAAGGACATGGAGCTCATGGAGAAAGTCCAGAGGAGGCGTTGAAGATGATCAGAGGGCTGGAGCACCTCTCCTGCAGGGACAGGCTGAAAGAGTTGTGGCTGCTCAGCCTGGAGAAGGCGCTGGGGGCACCTTGTAGCAGTCTTCCAGTGCCTGAAGGGGACCTACAGGAAATCTGGGGAGAGACTTTTTACAAGGACTTGCAGTGAGAGGACAAGTGGTAATGGATCAAAACTGGAAAAGGGGAGATTTAGGTTAGACATGAGGAGGAAATTCCTTAGTGTGAAGGTGGCGAGACACTGGAACAGGTTGCCCAGAGAAGCTGTGGCTGCCCCATCCCTGGAAGCTTTCAAGGGCAGGTTGGATGGGGCTCTGAGAAACTTGATCTAGTGGGACGTGTCCCTGCCTATGCAGGTGGGTTGGAACTAGATGATCTTTAAGGTCCCTTCCAACTCAAACCATTCTATGATTCTATGATTTTATGATTCTATTATTCTAATATGTATAATTATTCTCATATGTACCTACTCTTTCTATTTGACAGGTCACTGCAGCCTAAGGATGAGAATTAGGTAACAAAACTCCTTTAACATGTGATCTACTGATGCAGGCTTCATCCATGCTGCCCTGCTAGTGCTCTAGAAAGAGAAACCTTCTTTTCTTCTAGGAGAGACTGGAGAGTCACGTCCTGCTCATTTCTTAGTGTAGCTGGAACAAAACAATTCATGGGGAATGGAACTGGAATCAATCTCTAGCAGTAATGTCATGGAAAGCCATCCTATTTTACAACACTGATTAGCAGCAGCTTGTGTAAAAAAGAATCAATATCAGATGCTTTGAGCAAAGGTTATTTTGGTTGCACATTATTTGAACAAGAAATGTAGAATGATAAATGTACCTATGCCTAAACTTGAATAGCTCAATATCTCCAATGATGAATTATGAAAATCAGCCCAAGAGTCAGAGAGGATGGGCCAAGCAGCATTTGTTTCTTTATCAAATATGTGAAGAATAAACCAAACCAAACATTCAGTCCAGTGCCAGGTGAGTATGTGATTAGACAGGAGTAAGCAGATGTATATTCTAATCCCAAATTAGGGCAAATACCAACTTCCATTTGCTTTTTAGCAGATGAAGAAGTATTTTTGAGTGATACCTGAGTGCACTGAGATGTGTTGGATTTTGTTTGCTCTCACATATCAGTGTTGCAGGTCCATGTGTTGAGGGAAGGTCTCTCCTGCTATTTCCAAAGCCTGTTTCTCTTGTTTAGTTACTTACTGGAATCAAACTAAGTTTCCCCTGCAACAGCAAAGGTGTTCCTGTAGATGTGCCACTGCACTGAGATGCTTTTTGCTCTTCTCTTAGAAACAAGAATGGCCTGTACTGCACCTGGGGGGAAGGAGATACATTCAGTGACCCCCTCTTTTAGTAGCATGATGTGACAGGGGCCTCTCCCCCTCCTGTCGCATCCTCATGCAAACAAGGCACAGCATGACTAGCAAAAAGAAAGTCTTCAGGCTCCTGTGTTACCACTAGCACCACTGTCAGCACTTGACAGAGCTGCTCTGAGATTTGGCTTGCTAATGTCTGAGAAGTTGAGATGAGAACAATTATGGAAATCAGAGACAGAAGTCTGGGATGACTGCTCCTGGATTGCTTCTTATGGTGCATGTTCTCATCTGCAGTTCTTTGTAATTGCAAAAAATGGTGCCTTGCAGATGCCTTGAAGAGACTGGAGACAGACAGATGCATCTCATCATCAGGAAGTCTGTCTTGATAGTCAGCTAAGATCCAAGGGGAGTGTGCATTATTTATTATTATCATTGCTGC
>NW_009953964.1:5472437-5483616 GCF_000747805.2 Chaetura pelagica
CTCAGTCTTCTGTAGGAACTTTCTGCATAAAGAATGAATGGGGTGCACACTGAAAAAAGTCCTCTGGACACTGCTCTATCTTTTTTTGTTGCAAGCTGTACTTGAAAGCCATAAGAAAACAAAAAACTAGCTGTACTGCAACATTTCTGCAGACTGCCCTGGCTCCCTGCAGATATCAGCTTCATTGGAGAAAAGCAGAACAGCAGAAAATCAATAGCAACAAGGAAAAATTGTTTATTTATGCCAACACTGAGTTACAAACCCTGAGCTTTTTTGCATATTGCATGTGCAGAAACATGATGTCAACACCACTGTGCTGCAACAGGAAGCAAAAGATAAGATTTGTTGGAACCATCAGCTCTTCCTGAGCACTCGCTCGTCACTATGTTTTTGTTTATGTTATGCTTCACCAAGTAGATGTTACCAATACAAATTCTCTTTTTGGCAACTTCAGCCTTTGTTTTCTTTCACAACCGTTTTCAGCTATTGCCAATACATCTTTTATTCCTAAATACCTGCCTAATTTTTAACAAGAGACGTGTATACAAATGTTACACCATCTGTGGTTTATGGTGTGCAATCACGATGTAGAACTGCTGCCCTTTGACTGGATGACAAAGAGAAACAAATCAGAAAATGAAAAATTATGTGCTAATCATAAACATTAGACATCTCAGAATATATTTCTGGAGAAGTTATTTGTCCTGAAGATTCATATGCCTTCCTTGTAATTGTCAGATGACTATGCAAATATTATCAGTGACATGACAACAAATTGCATTACCCCACAGATGGAAATGAAGAAAAATCTAAATGTACAAACTCTTCATTTTCATTATTCCTCTAAGCCTAATCACAAACACTGGGAAATATCACTGTAAAATCTACTGAGTGGGCGTTGTGATTTTTTTTTCCTAAACTGAAAATCAGGGGGCTGTTTCCTTATTCTGACAGAGTTACTGAACTTAGCACACACTGCTCAGGGTATTTATTCTCTCATCCGTGGCAGCTGAACTGAAATGTCTGAGTTTCTGTGGCACTGATGCTTAATAGCACAGAGAGTGATACCCCATGAGGAGAGTGTGGCAGGGTCCTCTGCACTGCTCACTGAAAGGAGCAGGAGCCAGCACAATGGAGCCAGTGATTAAGGAGAACAATCCTGGAGGATTTCCTATTGTGCCAGGCTGCGAGGAAAACAGTAAGATACGTAAAGGAAATGAGTGCATTTGCTCAAAATGAAAAGGTCAGCCAGCCACAAATTTTTGGCTTTGATATACACGTAACATTTTGACTCCCATTTTTATCACAAATCATAGCTTCCCAAGGTCTTCAGGAAGTTGACAGAGAGATTGTAAGGTTATTGGGTGGTGTGAGAACGGAACTCACTATGAGTTACAAACTTGTCATTGCAGCATATCCACTTTTGTGTAATGAAGTACAAGCAACACCCTAGCAGCATCCCTTTTTGCATCTTCATCATGCAGTTTTAAGTAACAACTCCTCTCAGTATTAGAGAGAGTCAGACCTCCCCTCTCAAGATATCCTTCAAATCTGGTTTAGCAGAATACCACTTGGATAGGTAAAAAGCTGGTACCATCCTGTCAACTGAAGACTATGTTGCAACTCTACAGATTCTGCCAGATGCTCATACACGTTGGCATCACTCAAAGTTAAATAGCAGTGACTAGAAATACAGCAAAATCTTTGCCACAAAATATTGCTGCCTTGAAAAAAAACATAATGTGCAGGAGTCTTGGGTTCCATCCACAATACTTCCATTGCTTCCCCATCACAACCTCATCTCCCCCAGCTTTCCCTTGTATATAAATAGAATTAATAGCATTTAGGTTTCTGGCATGGGCCACTATAAGAACTGGTGAATCTTCACTGAGTGTCTGCAAGATGACCAAATTAGTGTTGCCTGAACAAAAGGACTGTTGCAATTAATACAACAGTTCCAATGGGATTTGTGTTATTTTAGTGATGTCTCACCCCCCTCAGCTTTCACACAGTTTTGAAAAACAACTGTAAACTATTTGTGTTGGGTGAAAGCAGATGCTGAACATGTAATGATGCAGGTGTAAAGGGAGTTTTGTGGATTTTTAGCTAGGGAAGTGCACAGCACACAAAGACTGAAACCATGGCACTACTGAAGCTAATGGGAATACTCATAACATATAATACAAAACAGCTCCTTGTACAGCATTTATCGTATCTCACAGAGTCTTACTGAGACGTAACTAAAATACCAAATAAAAAAGACTTCCAAACACTACCTCAGGACTAGACTAGTAGGACAAAATTTCAGTCTATGGTACTTGAATGTATAATGAAAAGTCCATTAGTGACTCACTTTCGCTAAGGATAGAAGGCAACATCCCTTATGAGTCAGCTTTCTGCTGAGAAAAACATCCTACCTTCAATGGACCAGGAGATGCACCATTGAAAAGAGCTTAATTATCAGCCATTACCTTGTGGGACAGAGTGGAGAACAGGTGACGAAAAGAGCAAAAATAGATTAAGGACTTAGCTCATGAAAGATCTCTTAGCATCATAAAACTGACCTTTAAACTCAGTGAGGAAGGAGAGTTGAATCCATTCATCACCTGTCTGGGAAATTTACTGCAGACATCTCTGGGAGTGAAAGCCCCCATTAATTTGGTAGCTGCAATCCTAACAAGCACAGGGTTAAAATAGGTAGGACTGGTTGCCACAGATGGATGTCTGAATCAGTTAGAAAAGGAAGAAATGAGACTAAGGTAAATAAACTAAAAGAACTGAACATTATCAAATTAGGACGACTGTAATGGATGAGAAAAACTTTGTACAGTGTTTCAGTCAGATAATATCTACAGATAAAGGAACAGAATCGGATGTAAGAAGAAACACGCTGAATACTGAGAAAAAGTTACACGGGCTCTGAAACTAGTTCTGGGAAGTTACTTTCATCAGTCTGAACAAAATTACACAGAGGAAATAAAGGGAGTCACTCTTCTGTGAGCTCTAGGTTAGCAAGGTAGGGTTTTTTTCATCTCTCAGCTCCTAAATCCTTACTCAAGCAAAACTCCCGCTGGAGTAAATTAAATCTTCCTTCTAATTTTAAACAACGTATCTAGTGCAAGACAAATCCTTTTTGGTTTGTTGACTTTTTCATACCTTTTGGCTCTCTGCAGTCATCTGCAGTAGTCAGGCTATGCTATATCTGCAAGCAACACTAGCAACATACATACATATGAGTCACAGCAACGTAGAAATAAAGCAGCTAAGGAGGTCAACATTTTGGAGGTTGGCATTATTCTCTCTCCTATTAGTTTTATACTAGATTAATTCCATTGTCTTCACTAAACTTCAGCATGATTTTTCGTGTGGGTGAGTCAGAGAATTTGGCCCTCCACCTGGAATAACATTATCCATGGCTTTGTATAGACACAATTCAACTGCACTGCTTTTTCACGCTTCCACTCCTCCTCACTGCTCTTCCCTAGGATACGCTGCCTACACAAGGCCATTAGAAGAGGGCATGAAGTATTATGCCACTTAGCAGCAGGACTTTTTCTCGTGCTTTGGATAAGCTAAATAAGTTTATTAGCTGTCACAGATGACCCATAAATCTTACTAAAAGTGATTAATTTCCAGGGAGAGAACATGTTGCCTGAATTCACCGCTTCCCCTTCAAAATTTAAAGTTAGTGGCAAAAGGCTCAATCACTTTTGCAACTGGCAGCAAAAAGCAACAGCAAACTTTCTTCAGCCATTGCTGCTGGGAAGGATTCTTGAGCCTGATGTTCCAGGGGTTTCACACTCAGATTCATTACCAGTTTTGACTGATTGGCCTCTCTGGGGGAACCACATCTCTCTTACCCCACTTCCCTGCCCTGCCTCAAAGACAGAGGGGACATAGGAACACAACGTCACTGACGTGAACTTTACGTGGCCTTGTTGGTACAACAGGAAGCAAGAGAAGAGGTTCCTCGTTTACATAAAGCTCCAGTCATGAGTCATCTCCATCTTCTACAGCTCCAACTTGCTACTCTGACGAGTCCCTGGGCGGCCAGTGATCGCGCTGTGCCATTCGTCAGTCACACGCTCACTAACGTCCTCCTGGCTGTTTCAGGGCCTGCAGTGGGGAAATAGAAAACTGTACAATGTGCACATAAAATTTCCCAGCAGTGTGGGAAACCTGTGTGTCTGGCTTCTCGTGAAGTGGAAGGGAGCTATTCATTAATCATTAACCCACATTTTCACAAGCCAGGGTCTCCACTTCAAGATTTTGCTAGCTCTAGGTGAATGTCTCTCAGCTGCCCATCAAATCTCTGTCCTCCCAGAGAAAAGTCTTTTATTAATCAACATAAAGACTTGCATCATTTCCCATGCAGACAACTAAGGCCATAGGGCTCCCTCCTCAGAACTGCTTAGAAAATTAGCTGCAGAGCTGGGAAAAGAACGGAGGGATGTTGTCCCGTACAATGAACTCATGGTTACCAAATCAGGGACTTCTTTTTCCATGTCAGCACAAAAGGCCAACGCAGCAGCAACAGTAGGACTAGGTATATGTCTGCTGTAACTCAAGAAGGCAAGAATGAATTTCAATCTTTTTAAGCTTTTAAGTTTTAGGCTTAAGAAGTTAATCTCTCTGGATACCCTATGCTCTCCATGGAATGAGGTCACTGCTCTGAATTGCCTTTGGAGGAAATCTTTCCCTGCACACAGGCTTGAGAGGGAATCTAGGAAAATTAGGTTCATAATGTTAGCCTTTGTGAATACCCTTGTAATGAAGTTTTCATCTTCCTGATGCTGTTCATGCTACTGTTGCTTGCAAAAAACACGTACTGATATGGAAAAAGGGCAGCAGGGAAATTCCATTGAAAGAAGTAGAATTGGAAACTTCTCACATTTTTGCACAGGGTTGTTCCCATGACAATTTCAGGGAAGAGAGGGCATGAGTAAGAAGTTGAGGAAGGGCAGGGAAACACCAAATACTTTGAGTGTACATCCTCAAAGACCGGATAAAATTTTAAATAGTTACAGTAGAATGGAAATATTTGGGAGACAGAATGGAAGAAAGTGAAACACAGATGATGAGAGACTCATGCTTCAGTGCTGGAAAAAACATGATGAACTGGACAGTCATCTTTGTTCATGTATTTCTTACACCCATACTACAAAGCCAATTAAAAGGCAAGGAGCTAGATATTGTACCACTGAACCCAACTTGATATGCCAAGTTTTATTACCTTGGGGTCAATGTTGTGATAACCAAAACCTGTATCCAGATTCTAGGGTCAGCACAGGCCAAGGAATTGCCCTGAACAATATCATTTTGGCAACCAATATTGCAGAGTGATAAAAGACAAATTTCAGGAGAACAGAATATGGATGTTTTCTAGACCTTCTTCCTCACAGCATCTTGTCAAATGCCTGGAGACTGCATGTCAGGCAAACCCAATCTGCCCGTGTCTCTGACATATTCCCTTTATCAGCCTCTGACACCAGGGATGAAAGGGTACAGACATCTTCCTTTACTCCATAGAATGCAGAAGAGTCAAACTACATTAACAAATGGCAACTCAGATTAATGTTTGGAAGTAGCCCAGTCTCTGAGTCAGACTAATCCTTTCCGTTCATGAACTTTAAAGTGCCAGGAAAAAAAGAAAAAAGTCCAATTCAAATAAACCCTGTCTAACCCCGCTGCAGGCCTCTCATGGCATGATGAGGGCAATATTTTGCTCTTCTTCTGCCAGAATTTTGAGCAAGAAACCATGAAGTGGCATCACAGGAGAGAGGGTGAAAGGGGTTTTATTTGGTGAGGGTGAAGCCTGGAGACTGCTAGGCCTGGCTTCCTCTAAAGGCAGGGAGAGTTTTCTTTAAGAGTTTATCTGTTGCTTTATTCAGGTCACTTTGGTTTAGTGATTTCTGATTATGCACACTGTCATGTGAAAGGGACCTTTGACTTGAGCTTCGTTTCTGATGAATCAGCACCCCAGATACATCTCCTCTTAGCTTCTGCCACAGGCTGAAATTTCTCGTCCTCACCTCTAAGTTCATGTACAAGTTTGCCCCTATGTATCTGCTCTCCTGTCTTCCCAATTCCCTTCTGCTAGGCATTAACTTCCCAGGCAGTTTCTCTCTTCATTCTTTCTTATCTTCCCATGCTTCTTTGCCTGCTCTCTGTGTTTCCAGCACACTCTCCATCTCCATCTCATGCATGTTAGAGCCAACGGTGAGATGATCATCTGTGTGGAGTCTCTGTTTGGACGAATGGCAGCTTGTTGAACCTCCTATGCTTGCACTGATGCTCCAGCTTGCATTCATTGCCCTTTGTCCTATCACTGGTCATCACTGAAAAAAGCTTGGCTCCATCGTCCTGACCAATGTTGAGTCCACAGACTCCAGGTGAAGCCAACACAAGGCCAGAGACAGTGACCTCTGGCTTAATTCATTAGAGGGTTAATAAAACCTCTATAAAGATTTTCTCTAGCTGAGCCTTGACTTCTGCAACAGATTCTTTAGCACTGAGAAAGTCTTCCCAATCAGGGGGACCATCACAGGACTGCCAAGCAACCAAGAAAGAATGATGAAAACACAAGTGTCATTTGCAGAAGAGGCAGCCTGCTAGCAAATCACAGACGTAGCAATTAAAAATCCATATCCTTACAATGAAAATGATTTAAAAAGAGTATGTATCTCCTGTCTGAAATGTCCCACTGGGCTTACTAAGCTCCCTAAACACTGCACAATATCTAGAGGAAACCACTGAGAAAACTGATAAGGCGGCACAGATGAGCATGCCAAAAGTAAGTCAGTGAAGTGCTATTCAACATCTCATACACACAACTAGTTCCAATGGGTCAAACGATGGGTGAGAACCTGCTAAGATGCAGTAGCAGGACTGGCTGCCCACAGATTGCTGCAGTAGGATTTGGCAAGTCCTCCAACAAAGCTTCCAGTGTTTTCTTTGAAAAAATCCTTCTTGTCAAGGTTTAGTTAACTTGTTTACTGCCTTCGGGCCAGTGCTTCTGAATCCTCACATACTCTGTTGAAAAATGCTGGTTTGCTGGCCTCAGGATAGCATTCCCTCCTTCTAGAGAGAGACCTGAGCACAGCCTGACCTTGAATTTGGATGTCTGAGGTGGTTTCCACAGCTGATACCTAGGAAGAAGCCACCTATTCTGAGAAGGTCATTCTTGATGCAGCAAACCAGGCACTCAGCATCCCCAGCCCCTGCCACACTTTCGCACGACTCCCCACTGAGATCATGCTGGAGCAAGGTCTCTGGGAGAGATCCAAAATAGCACTCAGGCACCAAAGTGCAACTTATGCAGACTGCTGGCGCCTGGTGCTCATGAAAGCAACCCAGGAAAGCTCTGCCTCCCCTCCTCAGCTACGTCAGATGCTGTAAGTGCCTACAGTTGCTGGTGAAAGCTTCCGCAGGTGCCTAGAAGTCTGGTGCCTTTTTGTGCCCAGCAGCCCCACTGCTCTGGGTGGGCTGAATGCTGTCAGCTACTTCTTGCCTAAGTCCCTCCAGGAATCAGGCAGGGTTTTGCCAGTAAGGTCTCTAGGACCTGATTTCCTAGGTGTGCTATGACTGAGTAGGACTCAAGATACAAGGCAGAAGGAAACTCTGAGAAGTGCTTATGTGCTTATAGGTATTTAACATGCATAAGTCACAGACCCCTTCACCAGTATCCCAGTCCCAAGACTGATTCAAGTGTCCATGCCAAATGTGTTACTTTTACTCATAAACAAACATTTTTTGGTTTTGTATGAGTGCTTCACAGTGAGATATTCAGATGTGCCCTTCTCTCAAGTATTTCCTACTGGCTGACATAGTCATTTTGCCACTCAGTGTACTGGCTAAGGGCACTTGAAGTCCTTAAGTTCCCAACTACTCTTCTCCAGTGTACAGGGAATTTAGGCTTTTTACTCACTACAGAGCATTCTTTCTTCGAGAATCAGGTGCTAATCCTTGACTCTTCTTTGCTGCTAATCCCAAATCTCTTTGAGATCTAGCCCTCTGATTTAGTTCAAAGTCCTCTATGAAAGGACTTGAATCTAGTTAACTGTTAACTTGCATCACCCTTCGCCCATGACCTTTCATGTGTTTGCAGTCTCCCAAGCTACACTAAACACTAATTACTATAGGGATATATATTACTATAGGGATGCTGTGAAAGCATGAGGTAAGCCTGTGATAGGAGCTGAAACTTCTTTGTGGAGTTTATTTCCACAGAGAAAGAAGAAACCAAATACAAAAATGTTCACTGTGACTTTCCCACAATAGATTCCTGGCACCTAAAAGTAAAGTAAACAAGCAAAGTGAAACAGTATTAAAAACAAGGTACATTTTCTAGGGACTTTAAGAGTGGTAGATTCCCCTTAGCATTGCCCAACGATGTGCATGTCCACTGTCACAGCACAAGGAAGAGGCCATGTGGCTGCACAGACCCCCTTCTCCATACTCAAACATACACACAGCAGCTATACCCAGACCTGTGATCTATCAAATAATCAGATTATTTCCTCTGCATATTGAGCGGGGAGAGGTGGTTGTTACGTCTTCTGAAGAAAAAAGCTCAGATACTCAATAAAAAGTATCTTATGTAGTATGTTGAGTAGCAACTAACTTATCCTACTGTCCATTTAAAGTCCAGTCTCATAATAATAGTTGGACAGCATAATGTATGTGATAATGATAAACACACACTACACTGCAACAAGTCTTAAAGCTTGCTTGTTTGTTCCCTGGTATTTAGAAAGTACTGTCAACATGTAGCTTACTGAAATCCTAAGAGGAAGGGCTGAGCTTTCATTACTGATTGTACTTAGCACAGCACTTGTATTTGAATTCTTCACCTACATGCGCATCCTGTTGCTTCAGAAATGTTTCCTCAGACGCTGTTATTTATATTTTAAATGCTTTATAACATTTTCTCTTCATTCTCTGAAATGTTTTTTCCTTTTCCTGAACGGCAGTGGTGTTTAATGCTTCACGCAGGCAGCGACACACCCTGAGGAACACAACACACCATCAAGTCACCGCGCCCCGCGCAGCAATGCGCTCCCAACCCACCCTGACACCAGCGCCCTGAGCCCATCCTGGGCACAAACGCACAAGGGGAGAACCTGGTGCTGTGTGCCCTGCCACACAACACTCCCCAGCAAAAAAAAAAAAGCTGCACTTCAGCAGGGAGCAAACACACCTCGGTAGCAAAAGGGGCATAAGTGAATAAGCACTGCACCTTCCCTAACAGTCACTGCACATTCCCAGTTGATGAACGAAGCGTAACTGACCTCAGCGATGAATGCGTGTACCCAGCTTTACCTTTAGCAAACAATGCTGCTCATGACCCAGGCACAGCACTTACAATACATTCCCAGGACAATTCTGTAGCACAAGCCAGAGGCTAACCTAAAGCTCAGTGGTGTGTAAGGAACCACAAACAAAAGAGGAAATCATACATGAGTGTTACAAGATGTTGTATCATCCAAACTCACGGTGAAGGATCAAGGTTACACTTTTTTGGGAGAGAGGAAATTCTAGGATTACAAAATAGAGGAAATCGAAATCGTTCAGTATTGATGTGAAGTTAAAAGTACACAATAGCACATCATCTAGAAATTGGGAATATCTAGGAAACCTGGAGAAAGAATGCATTTATAGAGTAAATATCCAGAAGGATGAGTCAAATAAAACACTTTGGGGCTATTTTTTTATTTTCTAATTTTTTTTATACTGGCACTGGAGGTACCAGTTTTGACACTGTGAGGCATTAGTTAGGAATCCAGACAGAGTCATCCATGATCTAATTTATCTATAAGAAAGTGAACTGGAATGGGGGATTTTTTTAATTATTTTTTTTTTTCCTCAAGAATAATTATGAATACAGAATTAGGAATGAAGGAATTTATTTGCTAATTTTGGAGCTGAAGCTGATCTTATTCTGTAGTCTCAGGTGAGTCAATTCATCCCTTTGCTGCAGTTTCTTCATTGCTAAGAGTCCTGAAAACACTTACTGATTTTCAGAGTTTGCCTCAATTAATGTTCCTAATGCAATTTGAAGTTAAATGATCAATAGTTTGAAGGCTACTGCTGTCAGGAAAAATGGTAGTTTATTATTCACATGAAAAAGAGAGTTAACTTTTAAATCAGTTGTCAGTATCAGTTTACTCATTCCCCTTATAATGATGCGACAACCACCTCGATTAAACCCGTGCTTTTAGTTCCCATTCTAATACACAATATGACCTAAGCAGCCACACCCAGCTGGACTGTGGACAAATTCCTGTTCTTATCTCAGGCTCAGTAGAAGCCTTATATAATTAAACAATATTGTGACGAGGGTCTTATCTCAGGGCATTAACTTCTTCTTCCCTTGGCAAGGATGTAAGTGAGCTGGACCAAACTGGAAAGCTGTCCTGGCGCTGCTCTGAGCCCATTACTTTCTTCAGAGTTTGACCTTTCAGTCGCAAATGAAATCTTCCTAATGTGAGCTCTTACTGTGTTGTGTTCTTGAGCCTCCAGCCTGCAAAAGGAATGACTCTTCAAGGCCACCTCAGGATTTGAATGAAGTGCTTTTGTAACCACTTCAGCACCCTCTTGGCTCCTGAGAGAGTTGATGTCTTTGCACAATACAGTTAATAACAGCTAATGATATCAGGCCTTGCCAGGACACTAGACAACACTTGGTTGTGTAACTCTAACTTGATAGGCATTGTTTTGTTTTGTTGTGTTTTTTTTTTTCCACTAGAGATAGTACCCGCTGGCTATGCCTATGTAATTGGTTTGACCTCATCAGAGATGAGAATAGCCACATTAATTTCAGTGGGTTGTTCAGTTTTGGAGCACAATGCAAAGTGCAGCAGGATTTCATGGCTGATCAGTTAGCAATTTGCTGAATATGCTTGCACAATGTGGTTGGATAATTTAGGTGTCTGAGAGGATAAACAACAACAACAACACAACAAAACAAACCAGAAACAATTAGGTATTGTTATCTATTCCCTCGAGGCTTCTGAAGGATTGTGCCTTCTGGGACCCCTCCAGTTTAGTTTTGAATATTCCCAGCATAAATTATTATCTCTTCTTTGAAGGACAATGGATTGGTTAACAACTCTGACTCTTTGGTAGTCTTTCTCTGCTTGTTTCAATCGGAATTTCTTCTTTCCCCCCCCCCCCCCCC
>NW_009953964.1:5484607-5485449 GCF_000747805.2 Chaetura pelagica
GCTTTTCCCCCTCTAAGTTGAGCACATTTGCTATGGACTCCCTGGAAACTAATGACATAAAAGTTCTTTCCCCCCCCCCCCCCTTTTTTTTTTTTTTTAAATCCAGCTATGGGCCTGGTTTCTAGGTGAAAAGAAAAAAAAAGTAAATCTCCAAGTGCAGAGATTATGACAGCAGGAAGAAGGGGAAGAAAGCTGCAGAATCAATTAGAAAAGCAGCATGTTGCACACAGCATATTCAGATTGCTGACATTTCCCTCCTTCCCTTGCCCTGCTTTTAAAGGCAAGAGTAGCTGCATTTTGTTCTGCCCTGTAATCTAACATACACCATGAGTGACAGCACTTCTTAATACAGCAGTGGGTACACTTAACTGCAGCAATAAACCCCCTGACTGGTGACATTACTAAGCGACTCGCTTAGTATGGAGCAGCGTGGGATCAGCCACGAGCACCGCAGTGAGCCCGGCAGGGCTGCCCTCACACAAAAGCACCAGTCCTTCGGGCCAGGCGGCAAGACCCAGGAAACGTCTCATCTCAAGAGTGGGCATATTTTTCTTGTTTTAATTCACTGGCCTCCAATAAAACCGCAGGAGTATTTCCAGGAGGCGCAGCCACGCTGGCACCACAGGTGACCTGCAGGCCTGGGGAGGGTGCCGGTCCCAGGGCTGCTCCTCCCTGATGGGCTCTTTGAAGTGAGACTTTCCCCGGCCTGTCACTGCGGCCCGACTCCAGCCTCCAGACGGAGCAAACACCACGCTGCAGACACAATCACCAGCTGTTATTATTGCCATGCCGGGAACGCGAGCGATGCCCGACAACACCTGAAACGCGGCACCTGCGCGAGC
>NW_009953964.1:5486001-5504693 GCF_000747805.2 Chaetura pelagica
GGGGCTACCCCGCAGCTGTGAGGCCGGGCCGGTGACCGGCTGTGGGCCCAGTGAAACCCGAGCATGGATGGATGGATGGATGGATGGATGGATGGATGGATGGGTGGAAGCAGGTCTAGGCAGTGAAGAGACCTGGGAATCTGGGAGGCTGCGCCCCGCCGGCGGCTGTTGTTGTATAACACTGTTGTGCAAAACACGAAGGAGGTGTCTGGAGTTTCGAGCTGCCCCGGGTGGAAGGGGTGGAGCTGCGGGGCCTCGGGGTGACCACAGCGGGTGTTGGGGTGAGGCCCCTTCTCCTCCCACAGGCCCCTGGGCTCCCAGAGCAGCTTAAGAGGTCACTCTTGACAGTGAGGCTTCCTGTGGGTAAAGCTTTCTGAGGCTCTCCTGGCTGGAACCCAGCACAGGCACCCTCCACCCCTGGGTTTGGCATTCTGAGCAGGTGTGAGCTGTGGGGTTTGGTCTTGCTGTGGGACACCTGCATCCTATGGGCCACAGCAGTCAGAGACTTAAGCAGAAGCAAAAAACATCCCTTTGATGCAACGGAGCTGAAGTAGTAACTGTGGATTCATTTTCTTTTTGAGCCATTCCTGAACCAAAGATTTGTAGCTTTCCAAATTCATAGGTGCCACGGGGAAGACAAACAGAGGAGCTTTCTCATGTGGATTTTGCTAGGGCATTAGCATTCCAATTAAAAACGCATCTGTTTTGGGGAATGCAGAGATACAGTTGTTGCTTGATGCTTCTCATGTAGGACAGTTATTAACTATATATTTGCACTGCTTTTGGATGACAGAGGGAAGTAGTGATACTGCAGTTTTATAGTTCTCCCAAGCAAAAGCTGTGTATTATATTTTGTAGTTCTAAATCAGGCCTCTCATTTATACAGGCCAACAGGATCTTGTATGTGATCCATGGGACACTGTTCAACATGGAGGCAGTTGCTTCTGAATGAAAACTTCCTGAAGCTGGAAACAGCATGTGCTGGATGATGTGGGATCCAGGGCCCAGAGCCCTGTTTCTGCTTTTGTGTAAAATGTGGTAGAAAAATTCTTCTTAACTTTGGAGACATTCTACCAGCTGCAAATCCCATTGCCATCTCTCTTTAGACTTGTACATGAACAATAAGGGATATAGGGTTGTGTCTGTCACTATGTAATAGCAGATAAAGAAAAAGTTATTTCAGATCTCTTTGAAAATGTAATTTTTGTTTGGTCTCAGAATGTGCATGTGGAAACACTGGCTCACCAAGAGTAATTATCTTAAGAGCCAGCACTAGTGCTTTACTTTGGAATGGAACAAAGACATTGAGTAAAGGCTGAGTTGTAGAGTTTGTGTTAACGAGTTACAAAAACATACAGGCATCAGTTCAGATCCACCTTTTAAAAATTCAGAGTTGCAAATCACTTCTTTGTCGTTCAGATTGGAGGGTTAGAAATAGACACTTCAAAGCATCTTCTCAAATAATAAAAGCTTGCTGAAGTTTCTGCAAAGATGAATTTTGAAAAGATAAAACTTTATCCTCAAATGTACGGGGAAACTATTGTCCTGTTTTAGAAGCATGAACAGAGTTCAGGACCAGAAGTTTTGCAAAGGTTACAGACTGTGTTTTAGCTGTTGTGGTTTTTGTTCATTGTGCAGTCAGTGGAAAAAAGTCTGCTGAGGTTGGAAAATTTTACTGTTGTAGGTAAAGTATGATGCATACATTAAAAAAAAATGTTCCGTTACTTCCTCCCACCTATAGAACATACAATACAATACTCTCAGAGAAACAAGGTTACCACCTGTAGTAAGTTCCTGAATGGGTAGCTAGTGTTTTCATAATGTAAAACACAAGATTTTTCAGAGTTTTCATCTGGACGTTCTCTTTGACAGGCACAGTTTGGCACCCTGTCTTTAGCACACACTTCAAAGTGGGTGTTAATGCCTGTCTGGTGATTAGAGGGTTGGATTGTTAAGAAACTTAAAAGTGCCCCTACATGTCTTCTAGAGTCCAAAATTCAGAGGTTCCAAATGGAAAGGCATTGTGTTCTTTTGGATGCCACAGAGTTCACAGGTCTGTGTTCTAATATGTCTGAAGAAATCGCTGTCCTTAACTGCTCTGCTAGAGCATTTGAGAAGACCATGGGTTTTTTTCTTGTTGTATCCTCCCCTCACTTAGACCTTTTATTTTTGATATTTTAGAGTAGCAAGATATCAACAGCTAACATCGGTTGTAGAGAGATAGTAGACCAGCTAGAAGTTTGAGGCTCTAGCTCTGTTTTCACATAAAATAGCTCTAGGAGGAATATGTTGCCACAGCGTCTTCTGGGGAAGATAGAGACACAAATTACAAGTGATGAAAACAGCTCATGGCCAAAAAGTCCATATTCTTCACCAACTACAAGTCAAAGAAAGCATTTCTGTGCATGTGACTAAATCTCTTTCCTGTTTCATAGACTTACAGGTTCATATTTGTCCAGACTGAAAAAGCCAAAGTGCTTGAAAAGGTTTCTTTGAAAGTTGTCTCCATGGGTTAATCTCTGAGGCATATTTGTTGGTATCAGATATAGAAGTAGCTTGTTTTGTTCCTTGTACTTTTTTTTTCTTCTGTAGGACTTGTTTTCTTTGCTTATCAATAACTCCATTTGCTAAAATAAAATGTGTTTTGTTTGTAAGTAAAATAATATTCTTCTAGTAATTTCAAGTGAACAATAATTGTTCTGTCCCAAGTATCTTTAGGGTTTTAATGATACTTAGCCCTTAATACTTTTCATTTTTGAAAGCATTTAATTTGCACTAATCTCTACAGTCCTGCTGTGATATTGGTAAGGACCCAAGCTTTCCTCTTCCAGATTGGAGCAGTCAGTTCAGGTCTGTTCAATGCATGTCACGAAACACCAGCCTTCCTACAGAACTACTAAATCACTTTGTATTTCTGGGAGTCTGGGTTCTTTCTTAGTTTTTAAACCCTGTTTGGCTGCAAGAGAGAGAAAGATTTTTCCTTGTTGCCTCTCCTCCTGGTTTGTTAGAAGCTCTGTGAGCTTCATACTGATTTGATTGGGGATTTTGAGGTATGATGCTGAAGCTGAAAGGGTATTTCCCCCTCAAGCCTTTAAGACCCTGCACTGCCTGTGTACTTAGAGCAGCTGTGGATGGTTAAAATCATAACTAGATTAAACTGTAAGCCTGGGTCATCTTGAATGGTGATTGTGGGCCAGCAGGTTTCTTGTGTGTTGTTTGATCCAGTTAAAGGAGGGTTATCTTCAGCAGTGAATGCCAGTGCTGGACTTCAGGTGTTGAGAATTACGGAAGTAAAAATGAAGTGACTCCTGTGCACTGAGTGTAGACATGGTAGAGAGAAATGCTGCTGCAAGTTCTCTTGAATCTGTTGGCTTTTCTTGGCATCTGCCTATTTGCATGAAAGAGTTCCTGATGGCTTTGTAGCAGATACTGAAACTTCTGAACTATTTTGGTAGCTTTAATTGATTAGACTGAGAAAAACTAAAATAGTCTGCTCAGAAATCAAGTTTTTGTTCTAATTGTGGGCAATTCTCAGTTGTGCCCTGCCCACTGTTTTTGGCAAAGAGTGGCATATATCCATGAATCCTTATTTTTATATTTAACTGAGAAATTCAGAATTTATTTTCCATGTTTAATTATTGTGGTGGTTTCATTAGGTTTTGGGGTTTTTTTCTTATTTGGTTGGTTTCAGGTTTTTTTTTCAGTTTGATAATTTGAATGAAGTGACAGTGTGTTATACCTGGACTTTGAAGGTCATGGGAAAGGAGCAGGGATTAGAAGGGATTTAGAATTAAATGCTGATTTAGAGTGGAAGTTCTTTGCAGCAAAGGCTCTTATCCATCTGCACAGCTCAACAGGCCCCCCCCCAGTCAGCTGTTCTTTGGCATATCTGTGATAAAGGATACTTTTTACGTGGGTATTCTAATTAATAAATATAAACAACGTTTTTGTTGTTTTGGGACACAGGCAAGTCTTTGCTTCAGTTCCCATATGTCTTTTAAAATCAAATTGTCCAGTCTTAACTGAAGCTGACACACTTCCAACCTTATTGCTTTTAGGAGAAGCAGAATGCTTGGTTTTAATTTAGACCTAAGAGTTGTGATGGCAAATAGGCAAACTGGTGCTCAACTCATCTGACCTGGCACAGTTGTGAAACCAGTGATAAAGACTGCTCCAGCAACATCAAGGAGGTCTAATGTCTGCCTTCAATTCCCAGCCAGATGAATGAGGGCAAACCAGTAGATTGTAGGTGATTTAGAGTCTAAGGAAAAAAATCTCTTCTTAACTAAGCAACCCTTTGGACAACAATTTCTCATTCAATTGTGAACCCAAGGAAAATAGCTTTATTTTAGTCTCCAGTCTTAAGAAAAGAAGGAACAAAATTGTCATTTGTAATCCTTCTATTTTTCTTTTGACGGGTTTGTGAGGGTCACAAAAAAAATCTTTCTGCAACCCCTCAAATTTCACTTAAATTGTATGGGATTTGTTTGGCCTGTGTTTGAACATTTGCCAATTGTTAAGTAGAAAGGCTGACTACATGATGATTTGGCACTGTCAAATCAATATCAAATACTAGTGGAAATGTATGTGTTTGCTCAAGAGTTTTTATTTGGAATGTCTTTGTGAACTCTCAACCAGCTCTGTGTTTCCCATCAGATCGTGGTGCTTTGTGATCCATCCACCTCCCAGCACAGTGTTTAACTAGCTGCATCAACACACACCAGTTCATTTGGCAAAATTACTTGCTGAACTTATTTTAACAAATGAGCTCATGATGCCTCTCCTATAGAACGTACATGGTGGTGATAGCAACAGGTAGGTGTGTTCTTGGCTGGAACAGCTTGGGGAGGACAAAAGAAGAATAAACAGCTAAAGTCAGCTGGCTTGGCTTCTTTCTAGCAGAGTTGTGCCTACGGGTTTGTGTGTAGCAGTGACCTGTCAGAAAGGTTTATATGTGCACTGCACTAAGCTGTGTGTGGTCACTCTCGCTTCCACAGCCAGAGAAGTTGCCACTTGTACAGTGATTTCATTCAAAATCTTAAATCCTGTCTGTGACTGAGCTGGTAGCCATGGCTTCCTAAGTTAATGCCTGCATTTATACCAGAGACTGTAACGTTGTGCTGTGTTGGTTAGATTGCTGCCTCTGCGCTCTGAAGGACTTTGCAGTTTTTCTGTCTAGCTCCTGAAGTAGCTTTATCACTTCAGAGCACCTGAGAATTCTGCAGTGTATTTTCATCTTGAACTGCAGCCGCATCTGGTGAGCATGTTCCACTTTGCATTGTGCAATGTCACTGGTAAACAAGCCCTCCAAGTGGTATTGCTGCCACCTTACGTAATTACCAAAGTTGATTTTGGTGCCAGGCAGTACCATGACTAACTTGGTTTCAACAATGGCCCTTTGAGGGCACCTGAGTAATTATTCTGCAGTCACAGCAGTCAGATGGGCAAGCAGAATTGTACAGTGTCTATTGACATTTATGCCACAAGTAACTGGTTCTGTAGAGCATGAATGTGTGTAAATATTTCTTCCTAAGTCTCCTCTAATATGTTATTTCTCTTAAGATATAGTTGGAGTGGAAAACTTTGCCTGATTAAGTACAGAAGCATAAAGGTCTGACTTCATAGGAGAGTTTTGTATGGTTCTTTCTGAACTTTAACTGTCCTCCTTTGTTCACTCATTGATGACACAGATGCTTTCTTCATGCCTTCATAGTTTATTGCTGTGAAAATGACTGAATCACAGTGTAAATGGAGTTGAAGCAACACCATGAGCATGGAGTGAGAAGCTGTGGAAGTTGTTGAGCTTGTATTCAGGAGTGTGCATGTGGACTTTTAGGCATGGAATTCAAGTGGTGGAGGTGGTGAGAAAAGCATAATCTTACAATAAAAGAAGAAATAGTAGAATCATCTGCCTTTTTTTTTGTCTTCTATGCAAGCTCTGAAGTGTTATCTAGATATTTATCTATTTATGTATTGAGTCAGCTTCATCCAAAATGCTGCCAAAAAAATTGTTTAACCACAATTCTGCCACAATCTACAGTCTTTCTTATAGTGAAACATTGAATATTTTAGTGGTGTTCATGGGAGACATGCAAGTAGAGACTGCAGGTAGATAGTTGGATAGTGTGTCTGGATGTTTGCTTTTTTGTTTGGTTGGTTCTTAAGGATGTTTCCAAATGAGATGTATCTAGTTTAATCCAGAGAATCAAGGAAGATTGGCATTTGATAGAAGATCCTTCAAGATGCTGTGTTAATGTACACAGGCATGTATTAGTACTAATAGGATTTCAGGGAGTCATGGTTGCTTATTGTTCATTACTTGGCTCCCCAATTGCTGTCCATTTCAGTAGATCACTGTGTGCTGTGAATATACAAGATTGGAGAGCCTGCTCTAACACCAGGACAGCCAGTAATGTAAATATGACTTTGTTTTCTGATAACGGTGAGGTCGGAGAGCCTCACTCAGATTCCACCTCACTCTAAATCAAATGTGGCCTTACTGAACTGAAATCTGAGTCTGACTGCTGTTACAAGTTATATCTGAACTAACAAACACTTGTACACCTCGTTCCCAACTACAAGTCTATATCAGTCATGTTTTTGTAGTGGAGTAGTATCAATATGGATGTTCCTTGGAAAGTGAGTCAAAACCAGGATCTTCACTTGGAAGCCAGATAATATATAGGAGTTGTACTTGCTTGAAGGTAATGCAGTTTATATGCAACTAAAAAATTGGACTGAGTTGTAGAAGCACATACAGAAATTCTCATCTCCTGAGCTTGTAATATAAAAAGGAGAACGTGAACTGGTCACTGGTTTATAGATATTACTAGGTCAGCTACTGAAAAAGTACAACATTTGAATCCCTGCTGGATGCTCTGGGAAAGGGTATGCTTTTTGCCCTTAAATCTTGTCTTGTAGCTTTTGTCCTATGGAAATTGCTTTGGAGGGTAAGGAAGACTGTGTGTGGTGTGTGCATATGTCAGTGAACACCGTGGTCTGTTCTCTCAAGGCAGGGTTCTCCTGTTGTGAACTCTTCAGCTTCAGACCAATGGCAGTTCCTTTCCTGAGTCTCAGTTACTGGTTATTTTAAGGGGACCTTGTTTTGTTCACTCCCCAGACCAGCGGCTGAACAGTTTCTCCTTGCAGTGGTTTTCTTGGCCTTGTGCTGCATGAGATGGTGAATTTAGCAGGCATGTAGGATTTTTCCTTATTGATATGGAGAAATCTGTGCCATTCTGTAGGGTATGGACTGGCCCTTGTGCCTTTGAAGATGGAGCTGTTTTCTTCACACACACTCTCCCCCTTTTTTTCTTCTCCAGGTGCATTTGTTCATGATGTTTTGTACAGATCTCTTGATTTGTCTCTGATACAAATCTCATGTGCTGTCCTAGTGTAGCTGGGACGTAAACCTTCCAGAAAGCAGCATCCACAAATTTACATGGTCCTGTTGCTAAATTAATCTTACCAGACATTTTTTCACTGTGTTCATCAGTATCAGACAGCAGAGTGTTAATGTTTTGTGATTCCTAGAAGCTATTGGAAAGACTATGGTACAACTCTTTTTTTTCATAGCTGTGTTGTGGTTTTGCTCTGAGTTATGTGTAGGTAGTTTCTTGGAAGTCACTGTCCAAGCTTAAGTGTTGTTAAGTATCTGCTAGACATCAGGAGTTGGTGTCTGTGGGGAGGGCTGAGGAGTGGGATGCTGAGGCCAGTAGCACTGGCAGCACTGGGAGCCAGCAGCTGTGGGCAATGAGGTGGAGGAACATGGCAGGAAGTAGGGGAACTCTGAGCTGGCAGGTCTTGAATTCAGAAAGGGAGTGATGTTTAGGACTGGGAAGCTCAGAAAGGAGGGAATGGATGAGGAACAGTGCTGGAGGAAGTGTCTGGGGGACATGAGATGATGGGATGTGCAGGGATGTGCTGGGGAACAAGGATATTGGAGTTTAGGAGCACGAAGGCTCCACAACAGGAAGGGTTACAGTCTACTTATGACATTCAAGTATCTGAACAATTTACTTAGTTTAGGGAGCAGCCATGTATGTTTAATCCTGTTCCTCATTCTCTCTGCCTCCTTTCTCTCTCATTTCCAGAATATGGTACTACCACTCAGAAGATCAACAGTTTTTGCTTACAGTTCAGTGAAGGGCTGGATCCCTTTAAATACCAGTCCCCTTACTTGAACATTTTTTCTCCATGACACTTTTCTTCTGTTTTGATGAAGCAGAATATAGTTTGCTCACTTTATTAAAAATACATTTCTCTTCCATCCTTCATTTTGACACCTACTTCACTGCCTAAAAGGAAATAAAATGCTTGCTGGCAAGACTCCACCATTGAGTATTTGAGATTATAAGTACTTTCCTCCTCCTAATTACCTTTGAAATGTGTTTGAGCCTAACATTTTAATTTGAAAAAAAAATAATAAAATCCGATGCACCACTTTCTTTCTCCCATTCTTCAGTGCCAGCTAAAATATTTTGCACTTTTGGCATATTTCAGCAATAGCAATTCCTCTGTAGAGATAGAGAACAAGCTTTTTCATAGAATCATAGAATCTTAGGGGCTGGAAGGGACCTCGAGAGATCTTCTAGTCCAACCCCCCTGCCAGAGCAGGGTCACCTAGAGTACATCACACAGGAACTCATCCAGGTGGGTTTTGAATGTCTCCGGTGAGGGAGACTCCACAACCTCCCTGGGCAGTCTGTTCCAGTGCTCTGTCACTCTTACAGTAAAAAAATTTTTTCGGATATTCACCTTGAACCTCCTATGCTCCAATTTACACCCATTACCCCTTGTCCTATCACTGGTCATCACCGAGAAAAGCCTAACTCCGTCCCCCTGACACTCACCCCTTACATATTTGTAAACATTGATGAGGTCACCCCTCAGTCTCCTTTTCTCCAAGCTAAAGAGACCCAGCTCCCTCAGCCTTTCCTCATAAGGGAGATGTTCCACTCCCCTAATCATCTTCGTAGCTCTGCGCTGGACTCTTTCGAGCAGTTCCCTGTCCTTTTTGAACTGAGGGGCCCAGAACTGGACACAATACTCCAGATGTGGCCTCACCAATGCAGAATAGAGGGGGAGGAGAACCTCTCTTGACCTACTAACCACACCCTTTCTAATACACCCCAGGATGCCATTGGCCTTCTTGGCCACAAGGGCACATTGCTGGCTCATGGTCATCCTCCTGTCTACCAGGACCCCCAGGTCTCTTTCACCTACACTACTCTCCAGCAGTTCAGCCCCCAACCTGTACTGGGACATGGTGTTGTTCTTCCCCAAATGTAAAACTCTGCACTTCCCCTTGTTGAATTTCATCATGTTTCTCCCCGCCCAACTCTCCAACCTATCTAAGTCTCTCTGAATGGCAGCACAGCCTTCTGGTGTGTCAGCCACTCCTCCCAGCTTAGTGTCATCAGCAAACTTGCTGAGGGTACATTCTATACCCTCATCCAGGTCGTTGATGAAGATGTTGAACAACACCGGTCCCAGCACCGACCCTTGTGGGACTCCACTAGTAACACACCTCCAACCAGATTCTACCCCATTGACTACAACTCTCTGACTCCTTCCTTTCAACCAGTTCCTAATCCACCTCACTTCCTGGTCACCAAACCCATACCTGATCAACTTATCCACAAGGATGCTGTGGGAGACGGTGTCAAATGCTTTACTGAAATCAAGATAAACCACATCTACCGCTCTACCATCATCTATCCACCTAGTAATTTCCTCATAGAAGGCTATGAGGTTAGTCAAACATGATTTACCCTTGATAAAACCATGCTGACTGCTCTTGATGACCCCCATGTCCTTGATGTGCCTGGAGATAGTCACAAGAACAAGTTGTTCCATCACCTTTCCAGGGATGGAGGTGAGGCTGACCGGTCTATAGTTACCCGGGTCCTCCTTCTTGCCCTTCTTGTAGACTGGAGTGACATTTGCTATCCTCCAGTCCTCAGGCACCTCACCTGTTGCCCATGATTTACTGAAGATGATGGAGAGTGGCCTAGCAATGACCTCCGCCAGCTCCCTCAGCACCCTTGGGTGCATTCCATCTGGACCCATTGATTTATGGATGTCCAGATTACTCAACTGATCCCTAACCCAATCCTCATCTACCATGTCAAACTCTTCCTCTATCTTGACTTCTTCTGGGGCTATATGAATCTGGGGCTCATAGGGAGACCCTGCAGGAGTGAAGACAGAGGCAAAGAAGGCATTCAGCACCTCTGCCTTCTTTATATCCTCTGTCACCAGGGCTCCCACCTCATTCCTCAATGGGCCAATATTGCCTCTATTGCTAGTTTTGCTAGCTATGTACTTGAAAAAGCCCTTTCTATTATCCTTAACCTGACTTGCAAGGTTAAGTTCCAAGGAGGCCTTAGCTTTCCTAATTGCCTCCCTACATCCTCTGACAACAGTCCTATATTCCTCCCAAGTGACCAGCCCCTCCTTCCATGATCTATAGATTTTCCTTTTCCACTTAAGTTTGCCCAGTAGTTCCTTCTTTAACCATGCAGGTCTCCTAGCACCCTTACTAGATTTCCTAACCATTGGGACACTCTGATCCTGTGCTTGCAAGAAGTGGTCCTTGAATGTTGACCAGCTATCTTGAGCTCCTTTATTTTCTAGCACCCTGTCCCATGGGATTTCCCTTAATAGATGATTGAGGAGACCAAAGTTTGCCCTGTGGAAGTCCAGGGTTCTGGTCCTGCTGGGTATTTTGTTCCTTCCACACAGGATATGTACTCATATAAAATCTGTTTTGTTGTGATTACATCAGCTCAGTTAAGATTTTATTAGCATTTAAATTCTATCACCATGCCTTACAAATTAGGTAGTTAATATTGTACAAACAAGGCAAACAAATAATTATCTTACTGTATTGCTTAATAATCTACCTGGTCTTCTGACATTTTTCAAAAAGAATTTTCAGCTTCAGTACAATACATTTTTTTTCTACTATGTTCTTGTTTGTTACACAGTTGTCAGGCTTTTCACTCTCAGTCTATCCTTCTTTCTCTCTTTCTTTACCTTTCTTCTTTTAGATTCTGTAGTATTGCTACATTAAAAGAGAAAGCAAGGAGACTTGCTATTAAGGGGAAGAAATTCAAAGTAGAGTGAAAAGTCATAGCAGTACTGTGAATAATTAGAATGCAATGATTCTTTGAAATATAAATATGTGTAATTTTGTAGGAGTGTAAAATGGTTTGGTTTTTTTGTCCCTTGTTTTTTCTTTCTGGGTTTCAGTGTTTAGGAGTAAGGTAGGACAGGTAACAGCTTCTGTTGTTCAAATTTAAAAAAATGGAAGAGAATATTTCAGATTATCCCATATTTTGTTTTATTTTTATTTTTCTATTATAACCACTTATTTATTTGTTTATTTGTTTTATCTAAATGTTGCATTTTAAAATGCTTTTAAATTCCCTCTTTCAGAGGTTTACCTTTTCTGAATTCACAGCTCAGCAAATCTGCAGGAATTCAAAACTGTTTCTCTACCACCACATTTGTTTTTATTATGTATGTCTTCAAAAAGAGGTTATTCTAAACATTATTGGGCCATGGTGTGTTCCTCTTGTGCTTGTCCCTAACAGACCTGGTTTTCTCCCCTTCCCCCTTCACATCTAGTTTAAAGCTCTATCAATGAGCCCTGCCAAGTCCTGCCCCAAAAAGCCTCTTTTATGCACGGAAAGAATAAAAGTACAAAATTTAGAACATGGTTGACAAAAAGGTGTTGTCCAGGACAGCACATTGGAGTCAAGGAGGCTGGCAGAAGTGAGAAAACAGAAGAACTTTTCCTTGGAAAGCAATTAAACAGGAGCAGAACATATTAAATTTTTTTGTGCCCTCTTTCTGCAAGTGTTGTGGGGATTCATAGTCTTTTGAGCTAGAAATAACTGTTTGTGTTTTTTTTCCTATACAAATCCTGTACCTGCTAAGTAACTAGGAGACCAGATGACATAATGCTGCAGGGCATGATGCCTCCAATGTTTTCTCGACCCCCTTCCCTAAATGTCCAGTTATCCAAAGGCTGGATTATATAATTAATGATAGTCCTCCTGGCTAACCTTGTTTTCTTGTTCTTAGTGCTCCTCCTTGTTTCTGAAACTTCCTCTGTTAGTTTCATTATGTTCTTGGAACTAGTATTAAGAGGGAGGAGCTGCCTGGCTTGGAAACCTACTCCTGCATTTGACTCCTGGATTTAAAAGTGTGGAGAGTCATCAGGTCAAAAAAAATATTTTGAGGATCATGCTTAGAAAACTGATGTGATGTTGTAAGTGAAGAGTCAATCATACAGAAGTTGAAAATTCCAGACTTCACTTAGTTGCAGTACAGATAAAACACTTAAAAACCTCATTAGCCCCATCACCTTGTCTGATTATTAGCATATCAGAGTTTGCTCAAAGTAGTTCGGGATTAAGCAGTTTCCCATGTAATTTTGAAGCTTTGAGAGTTTGTCCTTTAAAGCTCAACTTCTGCAGTATGTGTGTTAATACCCACCCTATTGTGTGTATATGAGGACTAGCTGATTACTTAATGGTGTTTGTATATTATCTGCTGTTACGCAGGTGTTAATCTTATAAAGTGTGTTAATAACTGCCTGGTATTTATGAGTATCAGCTTATTTGTCCTGCTTTGAATCTGTATTTGCATCTGAACTCACATTAAGAGCCAACCGTTGGTATTTGTATATTCAGTGTTTACTTTCCGTGTGAAACTTTTATTAACAGGATCGCTTATTTTACTTTCCACATGCTTCAAAGTTTGTGTCCCAATTCACAAAACCATTCTTGATCAAAATAGATTGTAAACATGTACTCCAGGTACAATCCTCTTACTGAACCAAGGCTCAGCTCTTGCAGTGCACATCCAGTTTGTTTTCATAAGCAGATCTTCCTGGAGCTTTCCTTGTACAGACCTTCAGAGTAGTTGGAACTTGGATCGGAAATTCTTTGTATTAGCAATATGATTTAAGCATTGGGCTTAGTAGACATAGTTTAATGGTTGGTAGAGTTAGGTTAATGATTGCAGAGTTAGGTTATGGTTGGACTTGATGATCTTAAAGGTCTTTTCCAACCAGAATGATTCTGTGATTATGATACTTCTGCAGAGTTTTCCAGTTGTAGATTTCAACATGCTTGATGAAAAGCAGGCAGATGTTGCCGGGTGTGTCTCTACAAAATGAAGATGCTGAAGAAGAAAGATTACACAGTGAGTCAGTGATGTGAGCAGAACAGAACTCAGGTCTGTAGGTTCCTGCTGCTGCTGTATCCCATCTGTGGGATTGCAGCTGGCTGTCCCAGAAGCTGTCCTGGGTTTTTCTTTGCACACTGTGTTCTCATCTGCTGTCAGACAGGAAACATAGAAATTCTGCTTAAACAAAGAATTAACAATTGCAAAATGAAGTGCTAAGAGAGTCCTTAGTTCCTATTTTCTTCCCGTGCTGCTGACATCTTGCCATTGTTTTCCCACTCAAAACAGCATGATAGATTTAATCTACTTTGTTGGAAGAAGAGTTATTACATTTATTTATTTTTTTAATCTGTGCTGGACTGTGTAGGAGGTAAGTGTTCTTGCAGAAGTGTCAGAGCACATGCTTGCCTTTGGATGGGAGCAAAAGCAGCAAGAACTAAAGGATTTCAGCATGAAAACTTGAACTAATATTTCTCCAAAGAAATAAAAAAATAAATATTGGAAGGTGTTAGGTTAAGGCACATCTATTTCCTTTGGACTGTGTTAGACTTAAATTTACTGGTGTGTAGAATACTTCTTTTCTCTGATAGATATGTGGAACAAAATCTTGGTTTTTTGTCCAGAACAGGTACAGCAAGGACACAAGAAGTTGAAAATGCATAGAGAGTTGGAAGTCACTGCTTTTTTTTTAAGTAAAAGAGGTTTTACTTAAGAAGATAATCTGTTCTTGATGTTTCCCCAGTTAAAAACAAAACAGAATAACCCAAAATAATTAGTTCTAATGAACTTCTACCCTCTTGTAGTTTGATTTTAGTGTTCTTTCCAGTGTCCCCAAGAAAAGACCCTTGTGTATTCTGACGTTCCTTTGGAGCTACCTTCCCTCTCTCTGCTGTTTAGAGGTCTCCTGCCCTCTCACTCAAGGGTTGCATAGTCTCTCAAGCCCATGATTTCGTAGTTTAGGGACTTGCTCCAAACTGCTAGTCAGACTAGGTCTGACTTTTTCTTGTATCAGCTTTCAAGAATCTGGGGTGCATAATCCAACCCACAAAATTTCTGACTAGTCTTCTGTGTCACCTTCCCACCCATCTGCTCATTCCTCCCCTCTCTCCTAGGAGATTCTGATGATGTCCAGCCCCTCTTTGGGTCACTAGGCAGGGGGGAGTCTCACCCACTTGTTCCTTTACCTTGGTCCCCGATACTAGCTGTCCTCCAGGGCCATCATCTTTACTGTTTTGATAATTTCAAATATTCTCTAGTTAGGCACAAGGAATGAATTAACTGGTCTTTCAGGCCACCTCTGCAGACCCTAGAAGTCAGCCTGCTGTTCCACTGTTGAATAAAATCAATTTAACAAGTAAAGAGGTTAATCTTTTTTCTCTCTGGTCCTGATCACAGTAGCTCTAGCTATAGTTTTAACAACTGTGAACAATAAAGGTCTCCCCAGCAATTTCAAACAGGTGACAGGGGTTTTATTTTTTAAGTAGATGGTCTTTAGTTGATCAAAAGTGTGTGCAGCCGTGAGTCAGCTTTGCTGTTTGTGCGACTTTTACATTTCCCTCAGCTGGAGCAGTCACGTTGAAAACTATAGTGGTGTTTTTAGATTTATCCATTGTACAAAAGTAACAGTGTTGCTTTTAAAGATCTTATTGTGAGTGTCTGGTGTGCTTCATGGGAAGGAGCAAAGCTGGAAAGGTATGCTCTGTGTTAGAGGAACCTGTCTGCCTTTTGTCATTGAGGGCAGATGTGATGTATAAGGCTGCTTGTTTTTATTGAGAGTTAAATGACTCCTTAAGAGGTTAAAAGCTACCTTGAGCTGAGTGTCTGGTGGCTTGTGCTGTGTGGTTAGAGTGGCTGCCCTGCTCCTACTGCCCAGCATTCAAAGGCTGTCGAGGCAGCGGAGACTAATTGTCCCAAAGTCATTATTTGAGAGTAGTGACCCAAGGAAACAGAGGAACTGTTGCTGCCTATTAACTTTTTTTTAAGCTTTTAGCTAAGTGATTTGATTTTTTTGGTTTAGAATCTTTTGTTCTTCTAGTGGCACTGGAGTATTTTATATGCCTTCCAAGTTTTTCTTTGTTTTTCTAGCATCTTGTAGTATCTTTTTTTTTCTTATTTTTCTTAATGTCTGTCTCAAATAAGCACTGAGAGATAATGTCCTGGGGCAGCAATTTCTTCCCTTCAATCTGTTTTACTTCATATCTGTGTTGTAGAGTATGCAGAGGTGGGTGTGCCAGTTTCAGGGTGTTGCAGGGGGTGCTCTCTGTAAGCCGGCTCTTTCGCTGAGTTGCTTTGTGAAACCTCCAAAATAAGTGGGTGAACACAGACCCCGCAGCACCTGAGCTTTTGGGGAGGCAGGTTTTCTCTTACGCACTTTGTACTCTGATTCTTAAGCTTTGCTCAGATGCTGGACATCTCCTTGCCTGAGCAGACAGCATATTGCAAAGATACAAATTCTTCTTGACACAAACGAGCATGCCTGTGGTGGGAAGGTTTCCCTAGAAATACCACTGGGTACTAAAAAGGGGTGTTTTCCTTTTGCCATTAATGTCCAGCCTGAATGATCTTGCTCTGACAACAGTCTCTCCGTAGCTTCCTTTTGATTCCATGAATTCACATAGAAGATATCAGTGTGGTCTCTTTTTCTTTTTCCCCTTCTGTCTCCAAGCTGGAGGGGGACAGAAAGAAACTCCTGAGGTGTTGTGGTGGTTAAATTTTTGATCTCCCCTTTGTAACACCAACCTATAGTAAAGTTTTCCTGGAGAAAGAAAATTGAGTCTCTTTGTGCACACTTGTCTTTGAATGTCAGATGGACTCAATCCAACATTTATCATGACAGAGTTTCTTCCTACTTCCCATGTCCTTTTTATAAATGATAAGGCATTTTATGCAAAGTGAACCATTGGGTTCTCAACTGTAAGTGGTATCTCTGTTAAGAGCTTAATACCAGCAGATACTGAATGGATCATATAGTCTGTAGACACTTCTGCTGTCTCTAGGAATGCTTCTTCCAGAGGTGGCAGCAGTAGTAGTACAAGTTGTGGGGTAGCCCGTTCTGTGGACCGGTTGAAAACTCTTCAGAGCCATCGTTCCAGCTCATTTCATGTGCACTTAAATGTGCTTCCTGAAGTGGGCTTGAGGTTGCTCATTCTTCTCTCCCCACTTCACACCCACCTTGGTTTCCTGAACTGCTGATGCACCTCTTCGCTCGTGAAATAACAACTTAAAAATAGATAACAGCTATACAGATCTTGTGGGGAGAGCTGACTGTTTCAGATCTATAGCTCTTGAGGGGAACCAAATAAAGATGACTTAACCAACCATCTCTGATTTCTGAATCGTGCCTGTAATACAGCAATGAAACAGAAACATTCAAGGAGGTGGATAGGAAATAGTAAAAGGAATAATAGTGTCTAGAGTGACAAGTCCCAAGGTTATGTCCTTGTCTCTAGGGAAGATTAATCCTTCTCAGAGTTAAGGATGATTTGTCTCTTAAATGGCAGTTTAATAGAAATAGATGGTTGGCTGGATTCACTGATGTCTGCGTGACGTAATTCAAGAGTCTTGGTGTAATTCAGAAGGATGTGGCCTAAAAATGAATTTATTTAGAATGTCTAAATGGTGGATGCTCTCAAAGAAAAGACACTAGATGTTTTCTAACCTGTTATCAGACAGAGCTGCCTCGAGATGACTCTTACAGAAGATGAAATAGGTACTTGCATAGGCTCTACTGTCCAAGGTTGTGTTTGGCAGCTGCCTTACTCTTTGTGTTGTTCTTTCCAAAGTGTATATACTTTTCATCAAAAGCAATCTCAGGTTGTTTTGTTTTTGAATGAATATACATTCCTAGAAGTGCACTCTGGGGAAGAGTTTTTCCTATCCATCTGAAAAAAAACCACAACAACCCAGTGTAATTAACAAACAGCATACTTTATCTTCTTTTGACAAAAAGCTTTTTCTTTTAAGAATTAGTTTCTTGGTGTGTCTAACCTGAATGGGGCACCTCTGTGTTGCTGAATTTCTTGAATGTGACAAGTACACTGTGTAATGGTAGAAATTCTCTCTTCCACGTTTTAATTCCATTTTCTAGTGCATGTGTAATGCATGGACTTTGCAAGGAACAGGCAAGCTCTGTGTTAACGTTAGTCAGGAACTGGCCTGTGTGTGTGGAGAAATACTGACATAAAGCCTTCTTGGATTCTTGGTATTTGAGGCCTGCAGCCATACTCTGATTCACTTCTTTAGTTTGTGAGAGAGACTTGACAAATGGAAAAAACCAGCAGCAATATTGCACTTGAATGTACCTTCAGTTTGCAGGAGCTGTGATACCTGCTGTTCAACTGCTTGAGGGCATTACCAGCACATGGGCAGAAGTAAAAGGGGGGAAACAAGTTTTGAAAACTGCTTTAACCATCTTGCATTCCCCTGTGCAGTCACAAGGAAACATTTCTTGTATTAACTGGTTCTTTAAAGGCCAGCCTAATCTTCTACCTCACTGTAGAGCAGAGGCCCTGCAAATTCTGTGCTACTGCCAGGTTTTAGAGCTTGCTTTCTTGGTATACAAAAGGGTTAGTGGTTTTAGTGCGGCACAGTCATGTTTTTGAAAGGTTCTGAAAAGACAAGCTTATTCCTCCTTTCTGACCTGTACAGCTATCTTGGGAGTGAATTAACCTGTACTGCAGAGATGTAAATATTGTGTGAGAAGAGGGAATCAACAGAAATCTGAGTGATACAGTCTGTATCAATGCCCCACATCCTCCTGCTGGAGTGTCAACTGCCACTGAAGACAAGGTTTTTTATTGCTTATTTGTGCTGTGATTTAAACTTGAGCTCCTGACCAAGGGTTTTTGTTGATCTAGGAAGCAATCTCAGCTTAGGAAGGTGTATTATTCTTCATTTCTTCAGACAACCAACATGTCCCTCTGCATATGTGACCTTGGCCTTGCCACCGTCTTTTTCAATCTACAGGCCCTCTGTTTCTCAGAGTAGTCGTGTTTCTTGAATATGAGGATGGAGTTTTTGCTGATCCTAAAAGTCCTGTGGGACAGTTCAGGCGTTCAGGCTGCAAGACTTCACCAGATGTCTTTTTCAAATCCCTGTATCTTGGAAACCCTAGGGACATGTCCCCCACACCCTTTTTCTTCTCTTTGAGAGGAATTACGGTTTCTGATAGGTTATGATGGAGGTGTTGCTCCCTACTCATAGTGCATAAGCACTTATGCAGCACTGGGTCTCCAACATAACACATGTTCAAATACAAACACTGGCTCCACAGTTCTTCAGATTTCTTACTGCAGGAACAACATAATCTTTATAGCATTTTTGAAGTTAACTTTTTGTATCTCTCTGTAATAATTTCCTCTTTGTCTAGTTTAGTCAAATCTGCTGTAGAATTGTCAGTTGTTTGGTTAACTTAATAGTGAAGTTACATTTTTGCTGCTAAGTTTGCAAGTCACTTTAAGTAGAGTTACTTGTTAATGAAGCAAATTGGTTCA
>NW_009953964.1:5504914-5548141 GCF_000747805.2 Chaetura pelagica
AAATTGTTTCAGCAGCATCTGTCTTTTTTTTTTTTTTTTTCCAAAGAAATCTCAAAGCTACTGCTGTGTAATAAAATTAAGGTAGTTGTTCACTGTGCATCAGACTTGAGAGTGAGTAATGTCACCAGGAATTAGTGATCTCAACTTCAAACGTGGTATCTGCTGAAAGATAGATGTCTTTTCTTTAGAAAAGCTGGTTAATACAGGAGGTGGAGAATCAAGCATTGTTTCAACACCTACATTCTTCTATGTGAATCACAACCGTGGACCCTTGCAGCTAAAACAAGATGACTTGATGTATTCAAACCACCGTTGCTCTGCTAAAGGTAGAATGTCAGCTGTGGTGCTCATTTTTATTTTTTAATCATCTTTGACATCAGAAATGCAATTTGCTGTAATGAATGATTGTGTGCTGCAGAAGTAGCTCTGATAGAGCCAGTATGCTTCAAAAAGAGGACTAATGTTTAAATATTCATTTCTTCTGGGAAAAACATACTCTGCCTGAAGAACAAAAAACATTTTCCCCTCTGCCTGTGAGCATTAAAGCTAAATTTCTCAATCCTCTGAGGAGTGGAAAGGGATAATCTGTTTGCTGCTGACTTACAGTGCCTGAATTCTGTTCTGTGGCCAAGTGCCACATGTGGATATGCTGCACTTTTCCTTGGCTGCTTGATTAACTGGAATCCAGAATACAGTCCAAGAGCTGCAAAACAATCTTTCTCTTGCCCCTCAGTTAAATCAGTAAAACAGGCCTTGCAGAGGGTTGTGTGAAAACTTCCCACTGCTGCTCACTCCAGTTGTGTTTCAGTGCTCCACAGCCAGGGCGAAAGCATCTGCTGTCCCTTTGCAGTGACTCCACACAGTGAGTCAGTAGCACAGGGAAGTTTATAAGCTGTGCTTTGAATGTCCTCCCTAGGTGACATGGCCGGTGCACTGTTCCTTTACTTCATCCCTCTTACGTGCCAGGAAGAAGTGGGCACACTGAAGGGTTGCAACAAATACTGTAAATTGAAGGAGGAATTAGTGTTCTTCCTCCTCTGATGTGAACTCCTTTAGGTATCAGAGTTTCTCCATGCCACAAGGCATTCAAATTTAACCACCCTCTAGCTAGTTCTACTTACAAGTTTTTGGGGTTTTTTACTGCTTTGTGTTCTTTTCTTCTTGCTCATTAAAAAGTTAACAGCATCTTCCAGAGGTGTTACTGTAGTATTTTATTGAAGCTCTTTTTTAGACTCCAGAGATGTCAGAGAGTATTTTTTCTGTTTGGGGAAGTGGTCATCTTCAGTGAAATAATCTATTTATTACTTCATTTCGTGAAATACTTCAGATCCAGACTTGAAACTGTTCAGGTATACCTAACGTATACTGTGGCAGGAGGCCTGGCCCCTAGCAGCTCCTGCTGAGGGAGTGAGCTCATCCCTATATGAAGGGCAGGCATTTGAAGTATCTGTTCAAGAAAAACCTGCAGTGTTTGGGTAGACATCTTCTTCCTTCCCTGTCATCTATCTTGTACTGTCAATCAGAGAGATTTGAAAGGAAAGTCAGGAATCACCTCATGGCTTATGATGTCAGCTTCCTTCATTCTGTTGGGTTTGATCTACCATTGCCACTGCACAGCCTGCCCTGGACATGACTGTGGCTGTCCCATTCAGGTGAGCTCTGCTGCGTCTGCTCTGGCTTGTTAAACACTTTGGTGCTTTCACTGGCACTTGAAAAGTGAAAACAAAGAGCATGTCTTTCTGTCTGAAGAAAAAAAAAAAAAAAACAGCCCATAGTAATCTAGATACAGCTTTCAAAGTCCTTTTTATATTTACTGGCACTTGAAATCTGACATCCTTCAACTCCATTGAGGTGCAACCCATCTGCAATTTTGCCTCACTGTCTACTTGTGCAACTGCAATAACATGAGACCAGACATACAATTTCTGTGTTTCTGAGAGGGCTGCTGCACCCCTGTCCACCAGACAGCTGGAGTTCTGCCTGGCTTAATCATGCTAAGGTCTGTGAATTCTTTGTTTGAACCTATTAATCAAAGAACCTTGTACTGCTCTTCTTTACAATGTTGTTTTGCCAGCTTGTGGACATTCCCATCAGTGAGGTGAGAAAGTTTTTAGTTATATTATTTCAGCATTGGATCGAAAAAAAAAAAGGATTGTAGCATTCCCTCATGTTAGTTATGAATGTTGGTTCCTGCGAAACTCTGACACTGCCAAACAGCTCTTTTTTTCCCCTTTCTTTGTAACTATCCTGTTCATTGAAAGAGAAGACAATAGATAGACTAGAGGCGTCAGGAAATTCCTTTTTTATACTGATGACAGCCTAGTTCTATGTTTAGCCTTGGTGTTCTGGTATTGCAAGCTCCAGTGCTTGCTGTATGAGGATACATATGATCTGGAGAAAGAGCTTTCCTAGTAAAAAGTTTGTTGTTTCTACCCTTCAGCTTGGTCAGTTGATTGACTCGAAGATACGACTTGGCCTTAGAAGTCTCGCCATTCTGAGCAGAGGAATAAAGTTGCCAAAAGCTCCATACAAATCTCCTGCTGGTTTTCCTGTGGAAACTGTCCCTGTGTTTGCTTTGTAAGTGTGAGGGGACGTGTCCCTGCGTGGGAGTGGGGTACCCTGTGCACAGCACTGTGGGTCCAAGGAGTGCATGGAGCAGTGACTGTGAGGCTGTGAATCTGCATCGTGGTGTCTCACAGTCATTTTGGATACAAGACCATCAATGGATGTTCACAGTGCAGTGTGTCTCACTGTGTTTTGAGCTGCCTGGTACAACCTTTCTGAACATCCAGTCTTCCTCCAGCATTACTAATATCTTCCACTGCTTTGAATATGCCAGTATCAGAAATCTGTAAGGCAGCTTTTGCAATATAAAGAGCATGGGGTTACTCTGTGTTCCCAGGGTACAAATACTGTTCCAAGTGACCAATGCCTCAGGAACCTGATGGTTTACTGTAATTTTTGCTGCAGGTTCTTGCAGGAACATCTGACCTGAGGGCAAGTAAAACCTGTTCCCCTTTACCATGCATACAACTCTATGGCCTCCTCCCTCATACATTATAAATCTTCTTTGGCATCTAATCCTCATTCTTTTCTTTTCCCAGGACAGTGTAAGTGCTCCCCTGAAATTGCTTTGAGCTCTGTGACTAGGCAAGAAGCCGGTGGCAAAATTAGAGGAGTTTGTCTAGTGAAGTCTAGAAGTTAATCAGATTTTTAACCCTTAGGTCTGATAGGAGCTAGTGCTTTTACAGATCTCTGATTTCTTGGGGTTTAGGATCTCCTGTTACAGTAATTCTTGTAAACTTCACAGATTTGTTTGAGTTTACTTGATTTACTTATTTACTAGAATTATATGTTATTAATAAGGCCTTCTTTGGGGTTCCATCCTCTACTTACTACTAGGATCTCATCTCTCTTGTGTCTTACAAACAACTTTTTAAGCTGTCATTAAAACTTCTGCAATTTTAATCTTCTAACTCAGAGTTTAAATCAGAGTTAAGAAGGTAGCTCTGTTCCCTGGGCATGCTAGCATCTCCACCATTCTCTTCAAAGTCTGATGTCTTGCTTTTGGGCTTCCAACTTGTCTCTTTCTCTGAATGCCTAACCCCAGCTAAAGTTTTCATCATCCTGGATGATGATAAATAAATTGTACTTTCTCAAGCTATGGACAGTATCAGATGCTTTATGGGAAGATGCCTGGTACCCTCAAGAATATTTGTCCTTTGAGCATATATTTTCAAGCAGATGAATGTTCTCCCAGGATACATGCACAGTCCTTTTTGTTTTGGTTTGGTAGTCTTTTTGACTTACTGGTATCATGTGTCAGTGAGGAAAAGCTAGCCAACAGTGTTCGTCTCTTATTCCAAATCTGTCTCTTTCAATTCCCTTGCTGTGAGTTGTTTTTATCATTTCAGCATCCCTCTGCAAGCTTAAATACACCTCCCCTGCTTGCCTTCCCTTCTGCTGCTTGAGTCAGGTTCTGGATGTCATCCTGCAAACTTCTGAGTTAATCCATAAAGTCTCAACCAAGTTTTCCTCCTTCCTCCCTACCATGCAGCCTGTCCTCCTTGCCTCTTTTGCATGTGTTGTCCACTCTGGGTTCTGTGTTATTCCTTAGTGACTGTCCTTATTTAAAAATATGTTAGTATTACAAAACAAAGCCATAAAGCTTTTTGCAGTTCTCCTAGATTGTTCTGTAATCCACTTGGTTGTACCTCTAAACTGCAAGTTCAAGGCTGGGCTGCTGTTTGCCTGATGTTCTATGCAAAGCAAGCTGTGTATGCTCACTGTGCTCATACATTAAGTGACCCATCAAGTGCTTTAAGGGCCTCATGTGACAATTGGTGTGAATGTGCTGTACTGTGCTTGCAGGGAGGCTTGAACCTCTTAAGTATAGACCCAGAAGTTCTCAAAACGCCAGGCAAATCTGATCCAGAGTCTTGCTTGAAGCCCTTTTTAGATGTGTGTCATGGTAGTAGAAGAGAGAGGGGATGTATCATTGAGGTAGAAGACATGGGAAGCAGAATAGCATAGAGAGGGTGGGCTGCATTTTAAGCACTCAAAGCCAAGTGGTAAATGTGTCTGGGAGCTATTGATCACTTTCTGTAGCATCCTTGTCTAATCCTAGCTTGCTTACAGCATGTAAAACTTAATTTGTGGGGTTTGGGAGTTACTTTTGTGATTTAAATGGCAGTCTGAGACGACAGAACCCTGCCATGACATCAGCTTTCCACTGAGTTATTTTAAAAGTTAGATTTTTAATTTGTTAAATCTTGTGATGGGTCATCATTTAATACTAGTAAATATTTCTCATTGTAAGATCAGACTTTCTTTTATAGTATCCTCATGCTGCTGTTTTTACTGAATCCAGCATGGAGCTATTTCCAGTTGTTCATTCACTCAGCAGCTCTTGTGTGTTCATGTGCTCTCTCTTTTTCTCTCTCTCTCAGCTTTTTTAGCCTTGTTGATCTCTTATTGTGAGGCTTCCAGCATTTGATGGGCTGTGAGCAGGAGCCATCAGCAACTTCCTCTGCCTGGGAGACCATGATGTCATCAGCTGCTCCGGGTTGCTTTGCCATCCGCTGCTGCTGTTGCTCTGGTGTATGTGGAAAGAATGTAAACAGCACTTTCCAGATGTTCTCAGAGCAGCTGAAAGCCATAAATGGACAGTTTGCTTCAAGAATATTACTAATCTATTTAGGAGACGGCAGTGAATAGAGTCATGAAAACACTTTGATGCGTATCCTGTGCAGTGTGCTCTGTTCAGTGCATCACAGTGGGTTGTTGGAGTGTTTAAGTGGTTACGTAGCATGTTCAGGGGTTGGGCTGGGTAGGTGAACTACCTTTATACGCACTCCCCTTCCCTTTCTTACCCTTCCTTCCTCCAGCTTCAACTCCTGAATGAAACACAGCAGCAATGTCCCTCTAATCTCACACAAGGCAAACACTTTGTTCACCCAGAGTGCCTCCAAGTTGTAAGTGATCTCAAAAGATGAAGAGTGAAGAAAATAAAGTCCGTGTAGTTTTTAAACTTTCGGTCTAATATTCAGTGTAGTAGGAATTACTGAATAATGGGGCTGTTTCATCTTGGTGTAATATAGGTTAGGAGTTTGGGAGCTGGTGCCTCTCCAGGGTTGGAAAAAGCATCAAATCTCACCCACTCGTAGTATATCCAAGGGGGGGGATGTGAACTACCTTTATACGCACTCCCCTTTCTTACCCTTCCTTCCTCCAGCTTCAACTCCTGAATGAAACACAGCAGCAATGTCCCTCTAATCTCACACAAGGCAAACACTTTGTTCACCCAGAGTGCCTCCAAGTTGTAAGTGATCTCAAAAGATGAAGAGTGAAGAAAATAAAGTCCGTGTAGTTTTTAAACTTTCGGTCTAATATTCAGTGTAGTAGGAATTACTGAATAATGGGGCTGTTTCATCTTGGTGTAATATAGGTTAGGAGTTTGGGAGCTGGTGCCTCTCCAGGGTTGGAAAAAGCATCAAATCTCACCCACTCGTAGTATATCCAAAATAAACCGATTTTAGGGGAGAAGCAGACACTTCCTTCTTTTGGGTGTGTATGTGTTTTTAATACATTAATTACTTTTTATTGAGTGGTGGAAAAATTGATGTCAGAGCTGCACCGTGGCTGGACGTGTAAGAACACAAGGTTGTAGGAAATAATACAGCTAACATCATAAGGGCAGTGAAAGTTTAATCATGGAGAGTTTAAAATAGCAAAGCTGAGCCATATGGATATTAAAAGATGTGACTGAATCAAATCAACAGTCTAATATTAAACTAGATTTTGCTGGGGGAGTAGCAAACTTCTGGGGTAAACTTCTCTTGTGTATCTAGTGTCCAAAGGTAGGTTTCTTGTCTCAGCACCTTGATTTCTGACTTTGGTCTTGTTGATTTCTGGCTATCTCAGGATGCAAACTACAAGGGCCAGTATAGGTTGTGTCTCTTTTTTTCTTTTTGCCAGGCCTCTTTATTTAAGAGTCTGTACATTATCCTTTTCCTTTTATGGTGGTCTGTAAACTTGTCCAGCATGACTTCTTCCCTGGCATCTCTCACAGTTCAGATTGCACAGATCCATGACAGGGAGGTGGAGGGGAGTGCTTTGGAAATTGGAGCCAAGAAGGAGTGCAGTTACATAATTGTACGAAAGAAAAAATTTTTTTGTTTTGTTTTGTTTTTCCTTCTCATACCCTTCTGTGAACTGAAAAAATGTTGTTGGAAAGCTGAATGGAAAAATTTCAGCGTCATTCATCCCTGTGGGGACATGAAATGTATTGAAATGTTCCACCTGTTTTATGGCTGTTGCTTTTCCTCTTTCAGGTTTGACATCTACAGGAAGGTGCCAAAAGACCTTACACAGCCAACCTACACAGGGGCTATTAGTAAGTAACACTTCCTTTTGATCTCCTTGTATACCCCTGGTCTAAAATTAAAGATCTGTTGGCTTCTCTGTCTAAAGGGAATATTTTAAAGGGATATTAAACACTGGAAAGGGTATCCTTCGTTGCTGAGACAGCTCATTTTGCCCGATCTGTCAGGTCATGATAAACAATGGAGTAGTTTGCATCAATTCAGAATCTCAGCAACAAAAAGTAATTAAGATATATTGTCATGAAAGGGACCTCCTAAAAGTTAGTGCTGAAATACCCACCCAGCTAGCTACTGAAGGAGCTAGAGAGCTTTTTGCTAGTGTCTTCCCATGAACAGAAGCTGTGAGTCTACTCCAAACACTGTTGGGGGGAATGAGATCAGTGCAATTTTTTTTTTTCACCTCTCTCTGGTAGGCATCTCCTCAGTCAGTGTGGAAACACTTGGTAAGGGTTGCATTCACAGTTAATGCACCCAGGCATTTGGCTTGCTGAGGAGACTTGAGGAACCAAGCTACTGCAAAGAGAGAATCCATGCATTGTGGATCAGTGAGGAGCAGCGTGGGTGGCAATATGCCAAGGGCCGCAGTGAAGATGATTTGGGAAACACTTATTTCTCTCTCAGTCTCCTCAACGGATTCATCTGATGGTGTAGGTGGGACTAATGAGCAGAGATCTGCTTTTGTTGGGGTTTTTTGTCATGTTTTTGAAGAAGAAAAATTACTTGGTCAGAAAACAGCGATAGCGATCCACTCTCACTCCTGTGTATCAATATAGAGACTCTGACTGATAACAAATCTCTTACCTTGGGCCCCTTTTCCTTCCTTCCTCCTCCTGAGGGAGGCTGTAGGCTGAGTAATGCAATTTCACACAGTTATGTGCAATGAGTGAACTGTGCAGAGTGGTAAACATTGATCAGGTTGATCTTGCCAGGCCTGTAATTAGAGGCCCTAATGCAGCTTTCCTGTTCCATTGAACACTGACTTCCTTTGATCATGTAGCTGTGCTCCATTCATCCATTCTTGTAGATGGGTCAGTAGCCTTCTATGTCATTGCTGACGTGAGTGATGTCATATCCCTTGGTGACAGCAGGCATCAAATAGAACTGAGTCAGTAACAGTGAATCAATGGACACAGAGGAAAGACTTTGTTGAGCTAAAGAACCCCGTTACTCCATACTGGGAGAATGGTCGAAGACTGGTACAGATTGCCCAGGATGGTGTGGCATCTCCATCCTTGGAGGTACTCAAAACAACTAGACCTGGCCCTAAACAACTTGCTTTAGCTGACCATGTTTTGAGCAGAGGAGGTGGATGAGGTGATCTCCAGAAGTCCCTGCCAGCCTCAACTATTCTGTGCTTCTGTGAAGATAGCACATTACTCTAAATATTTACTTTCAGAAAGTCCTAGTTGTCTGCGTTCTGACGGCTGAATTACTTGTATGCTGACTCCCTTTCAGGTTTGCTGAAACTCTGAACAAAGGGCTTGATTAAAACTGTTTGCTAATTTAGAGGCTTATGAGATTGAGTGTTTTGAAGAACACTTTGAACTTTTTTGTGATCCTGCTTTCCCTTCTGTTTTGGAAACTAAGAGTTCCCACACTGTAACTGGACTCTCTTTGAAAATTTGTCTTGTTATGAATCACCTGCAAAAGAGTATGTTTTAGAAACAAAAAAAACACATCAAAGCTTAGCCAGTGTTAGGCTTTCTGATTTGCAGCAAACAGCTCAAGTGATAAGTCTGTTGTGGGAAGGCTTGAAGGCTGTGACTCTTACTTAAAATTATTAGCTGAGTTATTTCTTTCTATTGCTATTTGCAGCTTCTCAGGCTTTGATTTTCTTCTTTAACTCGTTCTCCTTCTTTTGTCAGAGTGTTTTTAGACAGGCTGATATAAGCCAACAAACTGGTAGCTTTGCATGTGAGGATCTTGTGTGCAGCTTTCCTAATGGGCTTTCTGGTTGACTAAGCTTGTGACTTGTAAATTGAAAGCCAGTAATCTTACATGTTGTAGGAGGCCGTGAATGGTGCCAGCCCATTGCCATGCCAGTTTGAAGCCTGGGAAGGTTGCATGATTTTGTGATAAATGCTTAAGGGAAGTCAGCTTGTTCTAACCTTGGGGATTTGAGGGCAAGGGAAGGCTCTGCCTTTCAAAAAGTCTTTTAGGGTCTAGTCAATATGTAAAGCTAATACGGCTGCAACTACACTTCAGCTTTCTCTAAGTCTTCCAAGTTTTACAGAGCAGACATAAAACATCCCATTGTAGCTGACTTAATTTAGGCACTTCCCATACAATTTCTGCTGAAACTTTAGTTCATTATCACTTCCGGTGCTGAAGATTTTCTGGAATAAGAATGGATTTACCTCAGGATTCCGACAGTTGCTTTTGGATTGTAAAAAGTCCTTTTTTTTTTTCTTTTTTTTTTAATAGTATTTTAAAGCTAGGGATTTATTAGGGAAGAAAGCATAGATCACATTACAGAAGAAAAGATATGGAAAGTACCAGTTCTGCTCTAACTACCAGGGCTAAAGCAGCTAACTCCTCTAGGAAAGAAGCAGCTCAGGCAGACTGTGAGGTTATTTTGGTGAAGAGCAGACAGTCTCGAGTGCAAGCAAGTTCAGAAGCCAACTGGAGGGTTATCGAGGCTTTCTATTACGTGTGGCTTTGTAATTCCAAAAGTTGCACTGAACGTGGTGAGTTATTTCAGATCTGCGTAGCGACCCTTCCAGCTACTAAAAATTACTAGGAATTAAGGAACCAAGGGCAGTCCACTACAATTTACTGGAGTGAGGTTTGTATAGAACAACATACCCACTGATTTGGACTTCCCTGAAAAGTGTGCAGAAGTTACCCCTTTGCTTTTTCTCAATAAAAATCTCTTATTTCAGGCAGCGTTGCAATCCCTGTGCCACTCAGCCATCATGCTGTAGAATCACAGAATTATAGAATGGTTAAGGTTGGAAGGGACCTTAAAGATCATCAGGGTGCAACCTCCCTGCTATGAGCAGAGACACCTCCCACCAGACCAGGCTGTGCAAGCCTCATCCAACCTGACCTTGAACACCACCAGGGAGGGGACATCAGCAGCCTCCCTAGGCAACATATTCAAGTGCCTTACTACCCCAATCATGAAGAGTTTCTTCTGATGCCCAACCTAAATCTCCCCTCTTTCAGTTTAAAACCATTACCCCTTGTTCTACCACTGCCCTCGCTGGTGCAAAGCCACTCCCCAGCTTTTCTGCAGGCCCTTCAGTTACCAGAAGGTGTTATCAGGTCTCCCTGGAGCCTTCTCTTCTCCAGGCTGAATAGCCCCAACTCCCTCAGCCAGTCTTCATAGCGTCACCAGAGCAGAGTAGAGGGGCAGAATCCCCTCCCTGGCCCTGCTGGCCACACTTCTTTTAATGCAGCCCAGAACACAATTGGCTTTCTGGGCTCCAGAGCACACTGGTGGCTCATGTCGAGCTTCTCATCTACAACCACCTCCAAGTCCTTTTCCTCAGGACGGCTCTCCAGCCATTCTCCCCTAAGCCTGTATTTGTGCCTGGGATTGCACCAAGCCAGATGCAGGACCTTGCACTTGGCCTTGTTGAACTTCATGAGATTGGTATTAACCCACTTCTTTAGCCTGTTAAGGTTATGGCATCTCTTCCCTCTAGGGCGTCAACTACTCCACACAGCTCAGTATCATCATCAAACCATTGTTGTCCCTCCTCCATTCTCCACTTGCTTGTGCCAGTCTTTGCAGACCTTCCCACCCCTGTGCAGTGTGTCTGATGCCAGCACATGGCCATTCTAACAGACCTGACTCATGTGCTGAAAGCTTAGCCATGTTTGGATATGTAGGCAGCCACAGCACATGTCCGAGCTGGCTGACAGTTGGCATCTGGCTGGACAAGAGTACTCTGACTTCTTGAAAGAGGGGCCTGCAACTCAGACAGCTGCTGTAGCAATCCTGCTATTTAACAGTCAGTGTGGATGCATAGTTTGCACGCACATGTTGTATGCGCACATGGTAATGTTTTCCAGAAATACTCTATGCTGTTTGGAGGCTGGAGTTTTAAATACACATCAGGAAATATCAAAGTTATGATTCACATGGCATCTGTAACGAGACCCATTCCTTGCACTTCATAGCAGTTTGCTCCATTGAACAATAAATTCTATTAATTTTATGCCTTAATATAGACATGGATACACATTCTCAGTCTGTGTGATGTGTTAAACACTTTGTATTTCTTTTCTTTCTTGTGGAGTGGGAACGAAGAATCTGAAATGTACATAGATATCAGAAAGGATGTGTACTAAAAGATTGGGTTGTTGAAGGCAGTGTCGGGAAAAAAAAGTTAGGGACAATTTCCTGTCCTTTTGGGATTACTGATTGCTGTGTTGCAGTGTGTCTTAAGAGCAGCAACCTTTGGTATATTGATCGTGTTCCCATATTAAGAGTTTTAAGAAACCTGTCTTAGGTGGTCCTTCCAGCTCTGTGGGAACATTGCAGTGCTCTTGCAGTTAAGCTGAAGCTTTATGCATTACTTGTTTTATTCTGTCTGATCCTAGCCTTTAATCTACTTTTCCAAATATCATACAGTTGTCAAATGTGGGTGGCAGGAGCTGCACATTTGCATGGACACAAGTAAAGGCCTTCACTGTGAAATAAGTATCTGGAGCACCATGTATGTGAATTCTTATGCTGGGAATATTATACCTGCCTGCAGCTCCACGCTTAGGAGAGAAGCTAGTGTTCTGTGTCTGAAAAAATGTTGGCTCAATAGACAGTTTAACACATAAGACTTTCACATAAGTCTCATGCCAAAGACCCTGCACTGAAAATGTGTGTGTTCAAGAAACGTTTAACACAGGAGTGGCCATGCTCGTCAGTGCAAGTGGCCATGTAGCCTAGTGTCCTCTTGCCAGGAGTGGTGAGCAGCAGATGCCTGAGAAAGAGCATAAGGCAGGTTAAACACGTCACCAGGCTTCAGTCAGTTGGCAGTTCTGAGCATCATGAGCTAGGGATGGTTCCTTTTTATTTAGTCCTCAATGGATTTCCTCTGAGGGGCACGTCTCATTCCTTTTTGTAACCTTACAGACTTTTTTGTTTTAAATCCCAAATATCCATAGTAAAGAATTTTCGGAATTCAGTTAGGTTTTGTGTAAACAAAAACCTTGTCTTGTTTTTAACTTCCCCTTTCCCTCCCATTCCCATGCTGGAAGAAACACTGAGTGCTTGTGCTCCATTTATCTCCTTCAGGCTGCTCATGATTTTATATAATCCTCTCATGTCCACCGTCAGTAATCTCTTTCACAGGTTGAAAACTGACTGTGCAGTTTGAAGGTCAGCAAAAGCATTGAGGAGCTTTGGAAGTCGGTCTGTGCCATGTGTTTCAGGGCATTCTTGCAGCATTTTTTAGATATAGGTTAGTGGAATTTTACTGTACTGTCTTTGGTAAGCATTGTCACAAGCCTTCACTGCAAGAGCTGAATTGGAAGATGGAATTCAAGGGAGTAAATACTTTGTATACTGAGAAAGGAGAGATCATTTGATGATGTAAATGGCAGAGAAGAAAGTTTAAAAAAATGAAAGAAAGATAAATTTGTGGGAGAGGATTTACAGTTAGTAGTACCAGACTTGCATAGATGTGCTGGAGAACAGAGGTCTACTTGATACTGTGGAAAGCCTTTACAGGATGATAACAAGCAGAGAGTAATATGGGAAGCAATTAAAGGAGAAAGGGTTGTCTCTGTCAAATGCTCTCCCTTGCATACTGCCAAAAATCAGACATCTTGTGTCTCTGCTGTTCATATTTAGCAGTAAGAAACACTGGATCAACTATTCTTATGCCCAGGATGCTTTTTTGGTGCTCTTACGTAGGTGTGTATGTTCTCATAAGAATTTGCTGCTGTGCTTTGAGTAGACTTTTCTCCTCCCCCACGCTGCGTGGTGCTCTGTGCCAGTGGCTCAGCTGGGTTACAGCAGGGTTGTTCTTCTGTGTCTTGACAGCCAAGACTTGGAAGCAAATGTGTGTCCATCTGAAGTTTCTCTTTAGAAATTAATATCTCCACTTGCTTTCCATTTTTCTACTGGTCTTTGCCTATGTTTTTCCCTTTTTTTCTCTTCCTTCATCCTAGCTAATGGATTTTTTGGCATCTCTTGTGATCCTTTGCACTTCTCAGAGGGTCAGTAAATGAATCCAACCTTGAAATTACTCTGGTGAGAAAGTGGAAGCAACACGTTTCTCTTTACTCAGAACTACCAACTGACTCATCTGAAGACTGAGGGACAAGGCTTTAGGTCACTTGAGGGTCTGTTTCAGTATTTGGCTTAAGCACCTACTCTTTCCTTCCCTTGCCTCTTGTATTCTCTACTGAGGGAGTTTGGACAAGCACAATTGTATGACAGAATTGCCTCCCCACCAGTTCTTCCTTGAGCTTCCCAAAGGAATGGGTATTAAGGTTCTATAGGTCATGTGGAATAAAGTTGAGGAACAGGGTTTTTGTTGTGTATTTCTCAATCCTAATTAGTGACTATGGTAAAGTGGTCATTTCCAAAGAGTGCTTGGTCATTGTAACTCTGCTGGGTTTGAGGGTGAGCCAGACTGTACTCCTGTTGTTACAGCCCTGGCATAGGGTGCCATTTCCTGGTTTACTCTTTCATATAGTGATTCATGGTGAACTTGGGTGTTTTATTTAGTACAAATATGCATTGCAACCTTGTCTTCTTGAGTGATTATGTCCTTGTCTACTCCAGTCACCCCTACTCAATAGGATTTACAGCTGTCCTTCCTTCCAGCCCCTCCTGCGTGGGTTAGTGACTCTGTCACTGCTGTGTGAATGTCAACTGTACAATGTTTTGAATAGTTTCCTGATGAAGAGTAACTAGTAATATGCCAGTTACTTTAGGTTCCCTCCTTCTAACTCTAACATTCTTAGAAAAGACATGAGACTTGTTGTCCAGGTACTTTGCAGTTCCTTCACTGGGAATTTTCCTTCTCTGAATAGTGAATATATCAGCAAATGGAGAAATGAGAGGTGTATCAGGCATTGGCTAGACTAGCTTGTTATCAACATTTCTCTGCTGTACCAGCTCTATCTAGTGGGTAGTGCAGACTGTGAGATGTCTTAGACGAAGCTTTAGAACTTGACAAAGAATAAGAATGGATTCTAATCCACAAAACACCATGTAGCTAATTGTGCTTTTGAAGCAAGGAGATGCTGATTCTTCTTTCTTTATGGAGGTTTAAGTAGTAATAAAACTACATTTGGCACTCCAGAGAAGTCCTATTGTCAAGCAGCTTTGTCAAGAAGGAGGGAGAGCTGGCAGACTAAGGTGTGTGCTGGAAGTGGAGAATGCTGGAGCCGTAGGGAGTTAGAAATCATGGTGGAAGAAATGGCCCAAGAATGAGGAAACCCAGCAGGGTGTTGGGTATTGGCATGCAATTGAAGTCACTGCTCTGATGGCCCTGTCTGGGTCACTGTCTCTAAGAAGTGTTTGTTCTCTAATGTGTCTGGGTGGCATATCCATGGGGGAAACAATATGCCTGTGTGAAAACAGTTTGTTAGAGATGTGATACTAACCTTTTCCTCTCCTTGCCTCTTTTCCAGTCTCTGTCTGCTGCTGTCTCTTCATACTGTTTCTCTTCCTGTCTGAGCTCACCGGATTCATAGCCACTGAAATGTAAGTAAAAATCATGTTTTCCTTTGTTTGAATGTATGTACATACATGTTTCTTTACAGTGTTACTGTTATCTTGGAAAAATGTGCCTGTAGTTTCAGTAGGTTAGTTGGTTGTCTAATGGTTTTTAGATTCCTTTTAGTTGAGTCCAAATTCAGTCATTCATTCAGCTTTTTAACTTCTTAAAGTATGCCAGGCAAACTTGGTTCTAAAATACTTCAGAGAGATAAAATAGTTTCAGACCTGCTTGCTCCTATATATTTCTCTGTTGAGCACGGTGGATATTTTTCATGTGACCACAGATCACATCAAAAGCTTCTGACCCTTTTCCGTTCTCTTGTGATCAGGTGTGATGTGAATGATAGTTCCAGATTCCCTCTTCCTCAGGCTGTAGATTCCCTTTCCTCATTTGAAATTTGCTTCCCCTCTTCCCCTTTCCTCTGTACTTGTTTGATTCAAGGTGATTTTCAAAAAACAGTGTATTTTTCATCAGTGATACCATATGTTTAAATGTGTGATGCCTCCCAGTTGAATTCACTTGGTCTGTGCTCTGTGGCTGTGGGGTCCCACTACAGACATGGTGGGATCTCTGACATTTCTTTTTCCCCTGACTTCCCTGTGGATAAAATGGGCATCACATTTTGCCAGTCTCCACTGGGTGCTTTTGGAGATGCTTTCTGGGAAAATCAGTTGCATAAAATACAAATTATTATTAGTTTACTGTTAATACTATCTTTAATGTCAGAGCTGAATCTCTGATACATGTAGATAGCTTTACTCAAACATAAGTTTTATTTTCTTTCTTTTTGCCTCTTGAGCTGTATTTAGAAACTTATTTCACAGGTTTTATGCCTGAAGATGAGTTGTCCCAGCTAACCTCTTTGCCACTTTGCTTTGAGCAAAATGGAGATAATTTCCACTTCTAAAAATTTCTCATAGAACAAGTATTTTAGTTAATCCGATATTTTTTTTCCTTGTTCTTACACCCCTCCTGTCTTGAGTTAAGCTTTTCGTAATAATTGTAACACAACTACCTTTGTTTTGGGATCTAGGAAACATTCTCCATCATCCTGGTGATGTGGCAGTGAGCTCACTAGACTGTGATGCACAGTTCCTGGATAGTTAGGAAGGGTGGAACTTCTGTCAGACTTACCTGTTGCTATCTGGACCATCACGTGTCACTGCTGAGCAAAAAAGCTCTGAAATGCCTTGTGTTTGTGTGTTGTCTTTAGATTGACCATGCCTTGCATGGCTTCTGGTAACAATGAGGCTTTTTCATTGGTTTTGTGCAGCTCTGACTTGGCTCAAGAGTATAATTTCAATAATAAGTTTAACCTTAAGTAATGTTTAACCTTAAAAGAGTAGTATAATTTAGCTGTAGCTAATTTTTATGCCCATTGCACATTTATTTCAGAGATGGTATCTTAGGTTTCTTATTCACCATTTCTTTGAATTCAGTTCTGTGCATTTGCTTGCAAAGGAGGGTCACCTTATCAACCAGCTTCTCTCAAGAGCAGAGTTTTCTTGGTTTAAAAGAGAAAAGCTAGACAAATTACTGCAAGTAAAATGGTACTTTTTGTTTTGCTCCTATTAGATCTCGTTCTCTCATCTAGTTTTCTTTGTTGTTTTTTTTCTTTTATTTAATGCTTTGCTGGAGAAATTAGTAATACTCAAATAATTTTGATCCAATTATTTGAGTGCACAAGCCTTTATGTAGTGGTAGTTTTCTGACTAGAGATTTCTTTCTGAATAGCAAAATTTTATGATTCTTTGAGGCCTCTTCATGATTTTTTTTTAACAAAATGATGTATTTTCCACAAAGATATTGGAAGTGCTGTAAGTTCCTGCATGTTCAACTGACAAGTTCCTCATTAAAACCTCAGTGAGATTGTAAACTGCCTTTCTCAGCAGGAACTGCGTAGGGAAGATGTGTTTGTAAGCAATAAAATAGTAAAATTTTGGAAGAGGATGTCATGGAAGAGACTGAGAAAAATAAATGTAGGGATCTGATTTGTTGTGGCCCATCCACCACAATGGCTCTCAGAATATGCAAGCCTCCTTCTGATGAGTTATAGATCATCAAAACCTCTCCTGCTGGGAACAGATTTGTGACTAGGCTCCCCCTCTAACAGCAGAAATACTTCAGAAAGTCACATAACAAAGTGCTTCCAAGTTCAGCAACTTCTGAAGTAGAAGTACACTTTTTCCATTTCCTACTCATTTCTTTTTCTGCTGGGAAACCTGGTACCATAAAGGTGTTCAAAGATGTTTCTGACCTCCTGTGCTTCCCTTTCAAGTGTGCATTACTGGCAGAGTGCTGTGAGGTAGTATGGTCTCTTCATTGGGAATGTGGTTGGAGCTCTACATAGTCTGGATCGAATGATGTCAAAACTCTGTGCTACCATTTAAACTGGGTGGTAGCAAATAACAGGGGAGATAAAATCTCAAAAGATTTTGAGCTTTCTTTGCCTATAAATCAAATACTTCTGAAGATACTGACAATTCCTTCTTTGCAAATTGTTCGATTCCCATCAGCTTTTATTGTAAGCTTTTAAGTTTGTTTTTTTGTGTTAAGAATCTGCTACAACAGGTATCTCTCCCAGCTTGAAGTTTCCTGGTCTCAGCCAGGATCTGAATGATTACCGGGAGTGTGCGCTTACAGGGGGTGAGTTTTCTTGCTACGAGACTGCATCAGTCTTTCTCCTCTTGTGTAATACTTCCTGTAAAGCAGTCATGTGCTTCACAAAAGCCAGATTGCGTGGGGATAGCTGCACATTTTTGATGGCAAGGTGAAATTGAGAGTGCTTGGCCTGCTGCCTCACGTCAGAGATGTAGCAGGTTCGCTCCTGTGGACTCATGCTTACCTCAGAGCCCTATTATGTCGAGTAATTGTGCATGGTGTGCGAGTTGACAGCCTGCTTCAGGGCAAGTCAGCAGCAACCTCAGCAGCAGTGGTACCCACAGAATTAACTGTCTCAAGGCTCACCAACAGGAGGTTTCTTTGGTATCTGCATCCAAGTGAGAGGTCAGTGTGGTTTGTTGAACTCATGCTGTAACATGAGAAAATAAGGTCTGCTCCGCACCGCACGAACCGGTGCTACCTTCTCCCCACTGTTGGGCTTTCTTCTACATTCATGTGACTGTAGCAACTTAAATTCCTGGTCTTACTGGACATCTCAGTGTGGTCACTCTTGCCCAACTTCAAAGCTGTTTTTCCTTGACCAGCCCATTGTCTTAGCATTTGTAGTCTCAACTGCTGAAGACTTGTCTGGATGGCAGAAGGTAGCCCATTGTCTTAGCATTTAACTGCTGAAGACTTGTCTGGATGGCAGAAGGCCAAGAAATCACACTCTCATCTTGAGGATAACAGTCATAGCGCTAAAACCAAACAGATTACCTATGTAGAGAAGACAGTGTGCATCACAGTGGCTGTGTCATAACTCATGTGGGCATTTCTAATGAGCTCTAAGATTGCATCTGTGCATGGGAGCTTCCTGCAGTTCGAAAGCAGAACTAAGATACTGTGCGTTGCAGCAGACGTGTGGGAAGTTGGTGTGGCAAAGGTAATGTGCTGTAAAGGCACATCCTATGCTGCTGCTGCTCAGCTTCCTCTGTAGACCAGGCCCAAGAAGGGTATAAAAGTCCTCATTTCTCATCTTCTAGGTTTTATTGCGTGACCCTAACAGGCAGTTCTCTGAGTAGCTATGAAGGAAATCAAAGGTTGGGTTTTAGGTGGGGCTGCATCCTTTTCAGGAAAAGCACAGTGAAGGGCTGGTGAGGAAAGATTTTTTTCTTTCTTTGCTCAGCCACAACCCATCATTGCAGTTAAGGGGAGGATGAATTTAACTCTGGAAATCAAGGGTCTTCTTGATTATATTTTTCTTTTCTGTTCAGAACAAGAGTGACTGAAGATTTAGTCCAAAACAAGAACATAGACTAACTTTCTCAGTTCTGTAAAAGACAGATAAAGAAAAGGAGGTCAGTGCTTCACATCTGAACCTCTGCAAAGCTAACAGTGTGTAACATGGTTGTCCCACTGAGCAAATTACACCAATGGATGAAGAAATGAAGCTGAAGTGTTATCTGGTATTTCCTGGGCAGGATCAGTAGTAGGTTCAGAGTTGAGGGTAGATTGAGGGCTAGACATTGCTGGGCATAACTTTAGCAGCCTTCCTCATTCATTCAGCTGTTATGTTGCAAATCAAGAATGTCTACATCACCTATCTCTTTTCTAATTAACTCAGATCAGTGCTAGAAGTTAATAGCTGGCAAGATGATAATCTTGCTGGTTTATCACTGTAATTAGGTCATGAATTATGTTTGTAGGATCAATGAGAGTTTTCCAAGTATTCCATCATTAAGGAGGCAAGATGTAATTAACTGACCTAGTCTGCCTTGTATTGGCAACCGGGGAAGGGGTAGGAGGGCATGAATGTGGTATTTGTGGTATGAATGTAGCTGCTCCACAGTAATTCATCTGCCACAGCACACTATAGAAGGCAACAGTCTGCTCTTGGCAGTGTTTGGTTGTTTTTTTTATTGTAGTAACAGTCTGAAGTGACAAGTTTGCCACTTGGAAGACTGTGCCCCCTTGCAAGGCCATTAATTCCTTAAGCAGAGCATCTGTAATAAAAATACTGCCTTTGCATAAAAGCATAAATTATGAGCAATGCCCAAATAATTTGTTTATTTAAGGTGACCAGATCATTCCTGGGGGGACACCTGCTTGCTTTAAATCTTTATGAAAAACACATTGGCCTATCTGTGAATATCACATACCCCAGCTTGTGTGCTGGGGTCACATCATGTGCAGGACAATTTGCCTGTTCATGCAGGCTGTCAGATACCCCAAATGTGAGAGGAAACAAAACACCAGGAGCTTCTGAGACTAAAGTTGCTTGATCACACTGGATTCATTTGCATACCCGAGACTTCTGCAGAATTGTTATCATACCTGCCTTCAGAGGTTTTTTGTCCCTTAGCTTTCCAAGGTATGTGGAATGTGTGCTGTGGCTCTTAACCCATGAAAATTTCTCATAACAACCTGCAGGGTCAAGCTGCACCTGCTGTAAGCGGGACAGTGTGATCCCGGTGCAACAAGAGTTCCTTCTGCTGGAAACTATAACCTCAGAGCTGAAGCCATCTGCGTCAGGAACACAGTGCTGGAACTCATATGTTCTGACACTATGCTGGAGATGCAACTCTACCTCCACCAGCTCATCCAGTTGAGGTAGATGAAATTCTGGAGCAAACCAGTCCAACATAGTGAATATAGCGTAGTAGTCAGAGAGGAATGGGAGTTGTAATCCTGCTTTTGCCGTGGACTGACCTTGAGACAGACACTTCTCTGTAGAAGGATGTAACACTTAGCTGCCTACCTCTCAGGGGTGCTAAGAAGCTTAATTAATGTTTGCGTAGTAACATGGAGATTACCTAATAAAAGGTGTTATAGACTTGTGTTATTTGTCCTACTATGCGTGTGTGGGTTTGCAGGAAGCGGAAGGTCATGTCATGATGTCATTTGCAGTTTGACTCAAATCTACGTCGATGTCTTTTGAACCCTTCTCCTCCTTCCTGGCTCCTGGAGAACTGTAATTCCTTCCTCTGTAGGACAGTTTGTTTTCTGAGCTGAGACCTAATCTGGGACATGGACCTTCTCAGTGATTGAAATTCAGGGCATAGAAGGAAGATTATAAGTGGCAGAGCAACAGACATATGCACAATTTACACATGCTAGAGAATTTGTTGATCTGCTTGATGTTTCTTTGCACAAATTCAGAAAAAGATGGGTTATGTGTCTTGTGTTGGGTCTCCTCTGGTCTGGCACAACTGAAAGGATGGTAGTTCAGGAATCTCAACTTTGGATGGTTGTGTTTCTGAAAGGTGGTTGATTAGAGTTGAAATTGCAAGCAGAGCTAAGTGAGCTCAGCTGAAGAAGTCTTTTGAGAAGCTCTGCGCTCCCTCAAGGAAGAACAGTTATTCTCCCTCTTAGCTTTAGGGTCCGTAAGACCAGAGAGTGCCTCCTGGGAGTTGGAGGACAAGATAAAATGCAGCTAGCTGAAGTAGGTGGTTGTGTTCTCTGTATGGCTGATGACTGGGGAGGAGGGTGTCTGGTTTGCCTGGTTTGCTGTGAAAGCAGGAGAAAAAAGGCTAAAACTTGAAGCAGAGACTAGGACAAGGAGGACAGAAGACAAAGATGTGTTTATAGAGAACCCAAGTAGTGTGTGAAGCTCTGAAAGGTCAATGCAGTATTTCTTCTCTTGTATTCCCAGGGCTGCAGTCTCTTCGGCTGTTCACTTCAGCTAAAGTGCCTGATGTTGGTGGCCAGGGCAGCTGAGTGGAATAAGTTACTGGAGAAGTTTTGTTTCTGGGGAAACAAAGTTGTTGTGTCATAAATCCAAGTTGTAAAGCATGGGGAACAGGTCTGGCTTTCTTTGGATAAAATCTTAAAAGAAATACTGAGCCTTCTTGCTGCTGTTTCCCCCTTTGAGTCTCTCTTGCGTGCCATTTGCATGATCTGCAATCTTAGCCAGAGTCCCTCCAACTTCTTCTGTGTAATGCTCCAAGTCTGTAAGCAAACTGGATAAGGAACTGAGAAGCCCAGCAGTATCACTCAGGAATGTGAAATATTTCAAAGTGGCTTTTTCTAGAAGTGAAGCAGATTCTTTCTGTGTGGATCGTGGCTCCTGCTGTGTGGAGAAACTTTCCTCCCTTTCTTTGAATCAGTGGTGGGAGGCCCCACAGGGAAAGAAGTCCACCTCTTGTGTCCTGTTGCCCTCATTGTACTGTCCTACTTCTGTTCCTCACTCCTGCTTTGTTGTGCCACTTTTATTGAAATAGTCCTTAATATCAACCAGTAAAATACCAACTCCTATACGCTTAGGGTCTTGGGAAGAGGTACGTGCCATCTTTGAAGTTACAATATGACCCCATACAGTGCCTCTCTGAACAGCCATAGAAGCAGCTGTGTCTACAGTGTCCTTCTGTCTGACATCAGGTTTTATTTCCCATGTGACCATCCCAGATTCACTGGTCAGCACTGTTACTTCTAGGACACTTTATGTTCTAGGAGAGACAACTATAAATTAGAGCCAACTTCATTTATTCTACTGGAGACGTTCCCTTCAGGGAGAGTTCCTAGAGCTGGTAAACAGTGCTTTTCCCAACATCCCAAGATTGTCCGATTAAATAATAGGAAGGCTGTGTGCAAACTGGCTTCTTGGCTCTGGGGAGGAGAATGGCAGGGCAGGTGTTGAGTGCCAGTTCTCTGTCAGCTCCATCCAGACTTAGGCAGTTCATGGGGATATCCTGGAAGGAGTAGCCTTGATCCTGGAAGTTTTCTTTCCCCAAGAGGTTTCCAGACTGTATTTTGGGAGTGAAATTTCCAGTTTGTTGAAAATGGTGACATTTCTCCTGAGGTTTGCCCCAGAAAGCCCGTAGTGTGTTCTGGTGCACTTGATTCCCAATAGTTAGGGGGAATCGCAGTAACAGTGCAGGTCAGCACAAAAGGTGCAGTTTGGAGGCTCTGATAAGAAACCTTGCAGGGTTTGTTAGCTCTGGCCCTCTGCAAGAGGTGATGCTGTCAGGAGAAGACAGTGGCAGGAGCTGGGATGGAGAAGCAGGGGTCAGCAGGCAGGGGGCTCCATGAAAGGTGGCACTGCAGGTCCAAGGGAGGGGACAGAAAGACAGACAATTACAGATGTCTGAGGAGTGATAGGGTTATGAAATTGGGAGCATGAGTAAGAGAGGGACAGGGGGCTAGTAGGTAAATAGGAAGAGGAGGAAGTGGCCTTGGGCCTTGCCCAGGGACAGGTTGGGATCTGTTGGTCCAGTGACCAGAGTGGAGGACAGGAAACTAATTTCCTTTATCTACAACTATTAGGCTGTGTGATGTGGACAAACTGGCCTACTTCTCTTTGCCTTAGTGATCTGGTCTGCGACCAAGTGACCTAATCACTTGCCTTCCTATGTAAGATCTTCCATAGAATCCCTGGGCACAGTTCATCCTTTGACTCCTACCAGAAGCCACTTCTCACTTGCTTGTCACTGAAAGGTTTATGTGTCTTTGCTTACAGACCACATCTTTTCTGACAGGTTCAGAACTGGAAATCAGTAAATACAAATACTGACCTTCCTACAGCTTTCCTCTGGAGAGCTGGGATGTTCAGCTGCAGTGCTGAACCTGATGTGCTTCTCTACCAACTCTGGCTTAGATTCCTCCTTTTTGCTAGTAACTTCAAGTTGCCGGCAGCACCAGCTGGGCATGGCCCACATCTCAGAGGGCGAGAGCTGGGAAGGAGCCAGGTGCTGTTATGAAACAAGTTGGCTGGCAACTGGGATCTTGATGGGAGGACTCAAGAAGAGCAGAAGGGTGCATTGCTTTGGGGGATTAATGCCTGTCCTGGCTGGAGCTGCTCCTCGCAACCGTATTTGGACATATGACTTAATCCTGATCTCTGTCCAACCTCCCAGTAATAAACAAGTAGAAGATTTAATGCATTCCACCCAAGAGGAGAGGGCTCAGCCAAGAAGCTTCTAACTAGGTCACTGATGAGCAATCTTTCCCCTCCCTCTGTGTCATTTTTATTAATCACTTGAAAAATACATTGAGTAATGATTGCAAGCAACTTGTCAAGCCAATTAAAAACAGAGAAAGGTAGGGCTGTGAAGCTGAAGACAAATGCTGTGCTGGTTTTAAATGAGTGTCTGTAAACCCCACTGACCTGTGAGTAATTACATCCAAAAAAATGGGCAGCTGTGTGTTTCTCAGTGTGAAGGCTTGTTTCTTCTGAATCCACAGGGCAAACAGTTCATTATGGTCCAGAGATGTATCACCAGAGCAAAATCACTTTGAATCTGTCTTGTAGCTGCCCTTAGTCTGTTTGTCTATTAGGATATAGACTCTTCAGCAAGGGCTTGTCAAAGGGTTTCACACACTTTGAGTGTGAAATAAAAATAATACAGAGCACTTACTTGGAAAGGTGGTTTATTCTATGTAGCTTGACTGTAAGTGCCCTTAGCTTTAGAATCTGTCCAAATGGAAGGTAAATTGTCAAATCTTTTCATTTGATGAGGCTGAACAGTATTGGACTTTGAGGGAGAAAGAGCTGCTAGGTAATCTTGCCATCTTCTTGGTTCAGTGTGGTGTGTTTCCCTCCAGGACCATTCAGCTGTGCTTGTGTTGGGTTTTTTGGTTTATATTTTTTGTGTCAGATGGATTTGATGTGCCAACAATAAATATTTATACTCTTGTATTCCTTTTACTCTGTATCTGGATTTTGTCTTCCTGAAATCCTTGCCAGCACTGTGGGTGCTATGAAACAAGATTACTCTTTGGGAGACTGTTGCATAGTGTGTTAGATCCTGCTGTCCAGGATGTTTCTTCCCATCTGTTCCTGATTCAAATCCTCTTCTCAATTTTAGTCGTTGCTTTTGGTTACCATTCATAGATTGAAATGAGACATTAAGGAGGGAGATAGATACAAGTATGCTATGCTGCTTCTGCTGTGTCAGATGGCCTTAACGGCAATTAGTTACACAAATAAGCTTTTCTTAAAGGGGTAACAGCCTAGGTATGTGGAGGGCTAACACGTTAGCCTGCCACCTCTCAGGTCCTTGTTTTTTATCATCTTTGGAATCTCACGTTAGGGAAGGGGGCAGGAAGAATAAATCAGAACAGGAGTTTTGTTTTCTGCTGGTGCAAGAGACTTTTAGAGCTTTAAATTCTCATTTTTTTCCTTCCCATGCAAGTTGGTTTTTTTTCCTATGGAAAGTAGCTTTGTGGCTGAACCCATCAGTGTTTTCTGTCTTCCAGAGTTAATGAGCTCTATGTGGATGACCCTGACAAAGACAGTGGAGGTAAAATAGAAGTGAACCTGAACATCAGTTTGCCAAACCTGCATTGTGAATGTGAGTACCTATTTTAATTTATCAGTTTTTCTTTGCATTTTGGGTAATACTTGAAATGAGCCCAAACTGGTACTGTCGCCCTTCTTCTGTAATAGGATGGATGGAGATCAAGTAGCTGCATCCTTTGCCAATACCTTCTGTTCCAGGCCAGGGCACCTGTTCTCTTGGACTATGTGCTTGCTCTGCAGCCTGTGTTAGTGGCTGACCTCCCTTGCTGGCATCTTTCTGAATCTTGTTTCCTTTCTTCAGAGCAATCTTTTTGTCTCTGGGAGCAAGAAACCTCCCAAGTTTCATTCGTAACTCTGAAAGCACCAGGTAGTTGGCTTTTCACAGGTCACCTGCCTTGTCCACCTTAATTTTTCTGTCTGTGTAATTGAGGTTGCAGTGAAGGTGAGGGTAGGGGAGGTACATTTGCATCAAATAGGCAGTCTGAAAAGTTTGTTTTAAAAGTTCTTTCTGAAGAGCTGGTAAGACGTTTCATATTTGACAAATTATGTTCCAAGCACAGTTTAGTCCAGTGTCAGAAAAAAAATGTGGATTTTTTTCCCAGTAAAAGCAATGTGTACTTTTCCTATGCAACCTTCCTGTTATTTCTTTTGTTTTGATTTTTGTCTCTTTCCCTCCCACCCATGCAGTAGTTGGATTAGACATCCAAGATGAAATGGGAAGGCACGAAGTGGGTCATATTGACAACTCAATGAAGATACCTCTCAATAATGGAGATGGCTGCAGGTTTGAGGGCCATTTCAGCATCAACAAGGTGAGTAGGGAACAGCAAAGGATGAGTGTGTGCTGGCTGGGGAAATGCTATCAAGATGCATCTGAAAAGTGTTCAGGAAAATCTGTGTCAGTGTCTCTCTTGCGGAGTGTGCATTCATGACCCTAATCATTAGTTAGGTTAAGTCTGCAGAAAAATGTGGGCAGAGGTGGCTGCATAGTTAGACGACAGAGAAATGTGTTGAATCAGGCTTTTTCTTCTTTCTCTGGAGCAGGTAATTGAGACAGCATCTTTCAGCAGCAGAGAGCAGCTCTGTGCTGCAGCTGGGGCTGCCTAGTTGCAGCAGCCTGATGTTTAGGGGTTGTATGAACTCCCTACAAATGCTGAATGGCTTCTGTGTTTATTCCTCATGACTTTTGCACCTCTAAAATGTGACTCACTGTGCAGAGGTCTTTGGCAATGTCTCTATCCAAGTGCTCTTTTGTTCTGAGAGCCGCAGAATGACAGGAATGTTCCCTACTAGAGGGTGCCAGCACAACAGAAGCGGCTCCGTGCTGAGATGTTTGGAATCCATGCACAAGGCCTCGCGCATGCTTTGTTGGATGCCCTGCTTCTGTCTCAAAGAATGAAAATCCAGGCCTGGAGGAGGCTCCTCTCTGGGATGGGTGTGTTCAGAATTGAATAATCTTGCTATGTAATGCTGAAGATGACTAGCTGGGGTGGGGGAGGCAGTGGTGTGGCCCACTGATGTCCTAAGAAGGGCACACCCTTTATTCACGCCTCCTCATGTACCACAGGCTACAAAATCTTACTTCCTTCTTTTCCTCCCAGGTCATGCTAAATCGCATCTAAAAATAACAGGCAGAACCTCTTACTGGTTCTCTGGCATGGAAAGGATTAGGGACTTTAAAAGAGGACATTTCTTTCCTTGCCTCTAAACCACCAAGAATACTGGCAGCTGGTCCACAAAACTGGGAAAGGGCTTCTTGAAAGGTAGATCTTGTTCTGTTAATTCCCAGAGCACAGAGCTTAAATACTTGGGGTTTTGTCTACTGGATGTGGTGTGTTCTGCTCACCAAAGCAATGCAAAAAAGGGCTGCTGTGTGAGGCAGAGAGGAGCTCCCTTCACTGCTTCATCTGTGAAAGGCCACTAATTGCGTTGTCTCATATAGTGGGTGGGGCTGCTGGCAGAGGTAGGGGACCAGACCCAGGACTTCTGACTCTGAAAACCTGAACCTCTCATTTGTGAACTGGAAGTCTTCAGTCCCTTGGCAGATATTTTATGGACTTACGTATGAGCTGGTATCTGGAGTGGGACGTGGCCAGGCTTTGAAACTTGACCACGGGTTGCACTTGGGTGTTACTTTCAAACCTGAAGAGAGAGGACAAGGCAACAGTGAGAAGATTGTGTGTACTTCTTACTGCAGAGTCTGCCACCCTGTTTACCAAGTTTGTGTATGACACAGCTTGTGTCCACACCTGAAAGTGTTCCCAGGAGTGCACTGCTGTTCCTCAAGTCATTTCAATTAGCTTTCCTGAAAGCATATGGAGCCAGCATGTGGCCTCCCATGGCCCTGCTGGTGAGGTGTCTCTGCAGAGAGCACAATGAGCACCAGTTGTATAACTGTTCTCCCACTCTTATCTTAGGCTGTGTCAGATTCCTCCTCGGTGTTGCCAAAGGGTTTGCAAATCAAGACTGCTTTATTTCCCAACTTTTTCTTGCTAGGAAAAAATTCTTGCACCCTCCGTAACAGCAATTGAGCTCAATCTGTTGAAAGATTTCACGGAGTAGGGCTAGTGACCTGAATAGTGTGTGCATGCTGGAGTGATCTCATTAGAATGACACCAGTGCTCATTTTTTGTCTTGGAACTGAGTCCTTAGGTGAACTCATTCTTACACACAATGTTCTCAAAAGTAAGGTTGCTCATGGCCAGGACTACAACAGGAATATATCCACAGCTCTCTTGGGTTGTTCTGCAGCAGTGGGCCCATTTACCAATGCAAGATGTGGGAGTAAAAAAATTAAGCAACTGTTTGTTGCCTGTCAGAGACATGAATCTTGCTTTAATGAAGATGAAAGACATAGCCTTAAGTGTTAGGAATCCCTGAAGTTGGGAGTGATCCACTCATCGCCTCCTAGTCAGCAGCAGTGGCAGTGTGAGGGTGCCAGACTCTTGGATTGTGGGATGTAACTGATCTCAGCTCTGTGCTGTGGTGGTGTTGGTCAAGTGCAGGAAAGTATTTCAGAGTCTTTCTCTGACATGCCAGGGGTTGGCCACTGCTAAGTAGATACAGCCCGCTAGGCTGGATAGATCCAGGCATTTCTGCTTCATATCACAGAGTGCAGCAATGCCTGGAGGGATAAAATGTGAAATCCTGTCTTCCTTGTCTTGATTAATTTTAGGTCCCTGGTAACTTTCATGTATCAACGCACAGTGCCACTGCGCAGCCGCAGAATCCTGACATGACTCATGTCATCCACAAGCTCTCATTTGGGGACAAGTTACAGGTGAGTGTCTTCCTTGAAAATTCCCTGGCTCTAGGGGAAGGAATGCAGTGAGAGTGACTTAGTATTATACACTTTGGTTTTATGGAAGGGCCATGTACAGTGTGGGGGGGACATAAGAAAGACTGCCTGGGTGAACGAGCTCGTCTTTTGCATTCATTCAACGTACACTCAGTGCAGAAGAGTTCACAAACTGTTTATATGCCACCACTTCAGGAAGGAGCAGTGTTCAGTCATGCAGTAACTTTGCTGTTTTCATCTGAAACTGAAAGTGCTTTTGGAAAACTATGTGGCTGTCTTCCTGCAGGGAGTAGAAATGAGGATTTGTGGCTTTGCGAGCTCTTCTGCAATGCTGTTTTCAGTATTAATACAACAAACAAATCTTGACTGCCTTTGCAGAGGAGCAGTGAACATACTAAGGGAAGATGTGTGCTCGCTACTGTCTTTACTATGGTACCAGTGAAGTTCATTTCAATTCACTTCACTTTACCTGTACAGCAGACACCTGTTAGTCAAATTTGTTCTGTGAAACACAAGTTAGACTTAGAGCTACCAGTTCCTTGCTGGGAAGAAGCTGAATGTGTGCACTTGCCCTGTGGATAGGGTTTCACCAGGTGTTGCAAGTTATGTAATAATTTCTGATTTCTCAATAAGGACAGATTACAGCACTTCTCTAGCCTACTTCCAAGGAGCAGGCATCATAGGTGGGAGTTATATATGTGCACACCCAGTTTGCGACTCACCCTAAACAGTGCTTACCCATAGTCTCTCTGTAATCTTCTTTCCTCAGCACAGACGTCTCATTAGTCTGCTTCTTGTACACCCACTTCCAAAGCCCTTTTTCATGCTAACAAGTCTAAGCGTTGCTTTGTAGTCTTCTGACTCTGCTCCTGGCTTCTTTTTGGAAATATCTTGTGTGGGAACGCTGCAATATTAGCATATAAATAAGCTTTGCTTAATGTCTGTAAAGCATATTGAGATTATGAAAAATATTAGGTAAGTGCTAATAGGGAGCTCTGCAGTTTGCGTGGGAAATCAGTGCTCCAAGGTAGCGTTCCCATTGTTTTATCATGGAGACTTTGAGTAATGGAACTCAAGTGTGAATCAGCATGAATGAGATGAGAAGTCTGGACAGTTGGAGGCAAAGGAGCAAGTGTGTTTGGTTCTGGTGGTGAGAAACCTGTCTAGCAAACATGTAGTTGGCTCCTGAGTTGGACAAGTTCTGATGAGTACTTCCAAAGCTCAAAATACTACTCATCATCTCCCTACACAAGAATAGAGCGTGTAGGTGCTGCTGATTCTGTAGGTAAACAGGAGTTCAACAGCACAAATTAAAGAAGGATATGTTCACTAAGTAGGTGCTAGCAAGATTCAGCAAGCAGTGTAGAGAGCCAGCAAGTATGAAGAGCTTTCAATCTGTGTAGATATACCTTTGAATATTTTTGGTTGTCTCCACCTGCTTTGATGTAATATATGCTCATGTCTTGAAGGGAATGAGGAGCTTCTCATTTGCTTGTGTCATGTGCTGGGAGTTAGTTCTTTTAAGTTGTTACTGGCTTGTTCAGAGTGGTCCATTAAGGTTTATGCTGTGTTCTCCAGAAAAACCAGTATGTTTGAAGTAGAGATTTTAATACTGTCTGGCATCAAATGAGCTTCAGTTCTTCAACAGTAGTTAATGCACAATAGAGGCAGTCTTTTTGTCGATTTTTTCCTCATGTAGATGAGACTAAAATTCAAACCAATGAAGTTCTTGCATGTCAGCTAACCTAGTAAAAGAGATGTGGAAAGTAGGAGATTATATGCTTTTAGTCATTATTCTCTTGAGAGCTAGATCATGGTGTTGAATAATCCTATTTTTAACCTTAGTAAGAGGTCTTGTTTTCCCTTGATAGTTGCAAGGTTGGGAGTTATTTTATCCTGCTGTTGGACTCTGCTTGGGTTATATGTCCAGTTATATGACTTTGCATGTGTTTGTAGAGGTTAAAGCCAGGGTGTTCAAGGCCCTGGCAAGCACCTTTTTGAGCTCTTAAGTAGCAGCAGAATTGAAGTGTTGGCACTGTTCAGCTACTAACTAGCCTCCTGTGCCACTGCTCCAAGCAGTAGATGTGGCTTCAGCAGTGCAGCACAGTCCTGAGAACGTCAGGCTGAACAGACTTGCTTAAGTTTTCTGTTGCAAAGTAATTTTGTTATTGTGGCCAAAATGTTACTGCTTGTTGAAGTCCTTCCAGGTACTTAACAAGGTACAAACAAGTATGTTCCCCCAAGGAACACACCTGTGCCCTTTGTAGAGCAGAGATTAATTAGCAATCTATGCACAGCAGGTATTGTATTAGGAGTCCAGAGTATTCCACAAGGAAAATCATGGTAAAACATCAGACTGGGAGTTACAAACGTCATCCATGTTGCAAAGACAAGAGAGGCAGATGCACCGAAGAACCTGATGGCACAGAAACAGGCAGTCGTGGAGATGTCTGGTGGCTTTTTTTGTGTGGTAGCCCTGGAACTCACAGCTTTGCAATTCATTGTGTAGGAAGGTGCAGAGCAGACAACTCTTATGTATAAATAGATGTTTGGATGCTGGGGAGCCAAGAACAAGAACATAAGTGCAAATATACCCCTACCTCACAGGACAGATAGAGTTGTTTGCTGAGTGACCACTCAAATATTTACTGTTAGTGTTTGAAGTGGACCTTAGAGTCTCTGGCCCAGATATGCCATAACAGATTTCTCAAGTGTACCAAGAATGGAACATAACACTGTAGCCCAGTCCAGAGGGTTCTCTTTCTTCAGATGTTTTTTACAAGGAGTAAAGAATATGTGCAGTCTGCATATGTAGTTTGGAAATGGTTGCTGTTGTGTAAAAGATTTGAAATACCAGCAGACTGAAAAGCTCTGTAGAAGATTCAGCTCTTGCTTTTGCTCTGTGCTTGTTACTAGCACCTTGCCAGGTGAACTTGCTGATGATTTTGTCTCTCTAGAATTTACTTTCTCAGGAGAGAAACGGGTTCAGTTGCTGCTTCCTCCAAAGTGTCATCCACTCCGTAGCATTCAGAATAGGGAAGCAGCCAGGATGAAACAAATACATCCACATATTATCAGTTATTGAGAGGGTCTGGGAAGGAGATTGCATTGCCCTGTTAGTGAGATGAAACTGTCACACCCATGACCAAATACTTCCAAACTCTTCTTCCCTGTTGTCTGGCTTAAAGGTCAGGAATTTCTGTGTTGTGGAGTTACTTGTCCTTTCTGTGTAGCATATTCTGCATTATGTGAATGTTGCAACCTCTCATCTACAGCTGTTGCTGTGGGCTTTTCCATGTCTAGAGAGTTCACAAATTTATAATTCTGTCTGTGGACATCAGACTCCAGATCCTAGTATGAGGAAGGCATAGGATGGAAATCCTGTTATATTTGCATGCCTGGGACCAGCTGCAGGAAAAGCTGAATGGATGGTAGTGTTGGCATGTGTGTCTTTCCCATCTTCAAGGACACAGTGTGCATGGTGTGAAAGCTGGGCTGAGAAGTTAGAGCTGTTCAAGCCCAGCTACTCAGACATTTACAGGAGAACTCTTGAGTTTTAACCTGAGTATGACTCTCATTTTTTTCCCTTTCAGCCTGATTAATTAATTTCACAGTTAACTATGCAAAGCTCTTAGGAAATACCTCACCATGAAATTTCACAACTGGACTCTTCCAACTGCAATTCCTTTAGCTTTGGAGTGGTTTTGAAGTTTCGCATTGTAAGATGTTGTGAAATTAACTTTTTTACTTGGAATCAACCTCTCTGGTGACAGTCACTGAAAGATATTTCAAGTCATATTTTACTGGGTTGAGAATTTGGTTTCAGAAAGGTTAAATCAGGCTGATCTCCTTGTTACAGGATAGGACAGGGAAGCAAAGATCAAGGCTACCAAGTCAGAGCGTAGTTTCTTCATATGTCTTTTTGCTTTCCAGGTCCATAACGTTCATGGAGCATTCAATGCCTTGGAGGGAGCAGACAAACTCAGCTCAAATCGTATGTATTCTTGGTGATTACAGGTCATAACTACCCTCTGCAGGAGGGAAAACAAGGTCATTCATGCAGCCCTGATGTATCCAGGAGTCTTTAATTTGCCTCTTAAACCAAAATGATCCAGACATTGCAGACTGACATTTGCATTTTCTCCAGAGCCATAGAGAAGACTTAGCACAACTCTTCTGCAGCCTGGACATTGTCTCCAGCTTTGTTATGACCAACTCAGAATTACTGGGTTTTATTCATATCTTATTGCTGTAGCTTCTGTTTGCTACTATCACCGCCACCAGAACTTTTCCTTGTTGTTATGTTGCAAGTTAGCTCTTACTTTTAAGACCTACTCTGTGGCTGGAAGGACAGATGTTTTCATTGCCCTTCTTTATGATCAGCAAAACAAAAGGAATTTTCCAGTGCATGCTACAATTCGTCATAGTTTTTCTCCTTCCAGTGTTCAGGCTCCTGCAGGATATTGCTCTTGTCCACTTCTTTGAAAAAAATTTCCATGGCTGTTCCTGAAGCTAGGCAATTCTGGTTTGTTTTTTTTCCCCCCCCCAGGAGCCAAATGTCATTGCGTTACATTTGGCCAAAGGATCCTGCAGAGAAATAACTTAGGTTTCTGTTTTTGAACTGTTTCAGCAGACATAAAAAATGGCACAAGCTATTTAAATAACAAGGAAAAAAAGTTGTTAAGCAGCTGTAGGAGAAAGGAGAAATTAAGATGGGTGCACAAGAAATGGGGTTATGCAGGTTGTGATGCCTCAGATTTTCCTGTCAGAAGAAGCTCAGTGAGCTGCAGCTCTAGCCTTAGCTAGATCTTGATTCAAGTGTTTTGTGGTGCTGGTCTTGTCATTTATAGTTGCAAGCAGTTAGGAAGGTTCAAGTGACTCAAACTCATCTCCATGGGTTGTGGTACTACAGAAGTCTCAGAATGATGTGCAGGTTCTGGTGCCATCCAGCTGCTTTATCACATTTTGTACAAAGGACATAAATGTAGGATGTGAAGTTGTTCCTTTCTCGCAGAACCTGAGATAAGAAGGGAGATACCTTTCCTGTGACTTACTTTTTTTAGTTGATTTTGCACGTTTGCTTTGAAATGTTGTGTAGGCTGTGTTCCCTTCCCCTGAATGCTCACGTCCTTTCCTTTTCTGACCACAGCTCTTGCATCTCACGATTACATACTGAAGATTGTCCCGACCGTGTACGAAGACATGAGCGGCAAGCAGCGATACTCCTACCAATACACTGTAGCAAATAAGGTAAAGAAGCAGGTAGTTCTCAGAGAAGCTCCTTATTGCAGCCCAGTGGATGCGTGGAGGTTCTTCAGTCATCATTCCTCCTCCCTCTTGCTCCTCTGCTCGGCAGCCTTGTGCGTTTTTTGTAGGTGAGCAGTAGCCTCTGCTGGGAGGAGGAGGAACTGAAGCCCTTCAGAACCTTGCTTCATGTTGCTCCTGGTGCTGATGTTTTCCAAGGTTGGGATTGTGAGGGCTTGTCAGAGCAGGTGGTGGTGGTGTTTTAGTTCTAGAGAAAGGGATCTTTACTGCTGACTTTCCTGTATGTCAGTTTAACTGATCTAGGTTTCTATAAGTGTGTGGAAGGTTCCTACATGCTGCAGGAGCTCCTGTGATTTATGTCAAGATGCATCTGGATGGAAACTGCAGTCCAGCTGAACATACAAAACAGCACTTATACATGGTTTTATTAATAAAACCGTCTAAATTGTGATGGATGTATCAGACAAATAAGCTAGTAGAGTTTTTAGCATTTTACAAATGTTGCTGTTAAGCAACTGGACCTGCAGCAGCAAATAAATACTGGCTGACTATTTCACAGTCCCTACTTTATTATAGTGGATTATGATAGTTATTCTACCTTTATAATTCTTAAATTAATTTACAATAATTGTGAATAAATTTGTATTTTAAGAATACAATGTATTAAACTTGAAAAAGTAAATAAGGACTTTTTCTTTAAGTTAAAAGCCTCTTTCAGTTTAAAATTATTTGCCAGTCTGGTGATAAATGGAAGTCCAGAATCTCTTTATCATCTGTGCATTTTACTGCTATTCTGCCATAACTGAGAATCGGGCACACACTCTTGTGGAATAGTTCTCAGATTAACATTTCTGTCTATAGGGGCTTTTGAGCTTGCTTGTACAGTGTGTCCCAGTGATGTGGATGTCTCCCTCTATTCAGATGGCAGTGTATTTGTTCTGCTTAATGTCACAACGGTTGTTCTGATACGACGCAAGTTCTGAAAAGTAATTTGGAAAATAGGCAGCAGGAGCTTTTGGCAGTTCTGTGAGCATGGCTGCAAACTGGGGCGTTTGGCCAAGACTGATTCATTAGGGCAGGATTGCTGGTGGGGAAAAGGGGAGAGGAAGGAACAAATGAGGTCAGTTCTATCAAAACTGAAGTGCAGAGAGACAGTGTTGCTGGCTCTGCATTTTCTGATTAAAAATAAAAAAATCAATTATTGGTGCTTAGACCTTCACTCCCCACACTGGTTGGTGATAGACACAAACTGGAAGCCATTGCAATATTCTGGCACAGATTGGCTAGTGTGAAGAGATGGATAGAGTCTTAAGTGTGGACTGTCTCCTCTCCCCTTTTACCTCCTAGACCCTCTGTTTCCTCACTTCCCCAGATAGCTGCTGTCCTAAGATATGCTGCAGAACTTCTGCAATTAACTTCTGCAATATTATGACTGGGGACTTCAGCCACAGTCTGCCTCTCTTGTCATCCACGGGAAAAAAAAATCCCAAACAAAACAAAACAATAACCTAAATTGGGGGAAATTTGGGATTTATATGAGATTAATGAGGGAGATAGATGCTATTTCACTAGCTCCCTATGAGCTCACAGAGAGTAGAATTATCTTTCTTGTCTCATGCTCATGGGTTTCCTGTTGCTTGTCCTTTCTCAATCTTTCTGAAATATTTGAGGTTGTCTTTGCCTCTGGGTGAAGAATTAAAACAGAAAAGGTCAGCATGTCACAGGGTTAAGGAAGGGAAGAGCAACTGGATAAAGAGGCAGTGTGTGCCATGCCAGTGTGCTGATGGCTCTCATGGGATTGCTGAGTCCCCAGCCTGCTTTGATTTTTCTTCAGTCTGTCAAGATAAATATCCTGATCCTTCAAAATTGATATATATTTCTACTGAGAGCACAGACAAAATATTAGCTCAAAAAGATGTGACCTACCATACTAAGTTGATATTAGTACCTGTTCTGCATTGACATTGTGCAGTATCTCTTGTTGGGGTGTTGTCCTGCAGCTGATTGATTGCACTGTACCTGCTGTTAAAGAAGTGGATTAAAGGAGATTATCACTGGCAATCTGAAGATGTCTCTCCTAAATGAGGTTGGAAGACGTTTTGAACCTTTGCCAATATTTTTCTGTGTACAGTTTCATTTTGGCTTTCAGCATGATTTTTAAACATTCTCTGTGATTCATACTGAGTGGGCAAAGCATTTACTTTGTTGATCCCAGTGCAAAGGGGGCTTTGCAGACAAGAGCTGCTGCTTGCTATTCTGAGTGTGTGGAGAAGGAGGGATTTTCAGGTTCTTGCAAGATAAGCTCCATTTTGTTTGATGAATATCCCAGTAAACGAGTTACAAACTGATGGTACAAAAACACCTACAACCACTGAAGGGACTGCTTGTATTTAAATAGAGCAGATCTAAGCTAGAGAAATCAATGACAGTCTTTATTTACTTCTCTAACTTTGAATGAAGGTGAGAGTAAGCACCATCACTCCTTGTTCCCAGCTATGTCATTATCAGACTGTACAGAACTTGAACTTACTTTCCTATTTGATAAGGATGGGGTTGGGCAGTCATTCAGGAATTAACTGTTTTCTTCTTTCAATCTGATCGTTAGTTCAAACAATGGAGTTAGGGCCAGATCCACAGAAGCAGTTTTACTGCAGACACTATCTGGAATGAGATGGCTCACATTTTCTGCCATTTTCCCCCCACTTTCTTTTCTAGGAGTATGTAGCCTACAGCCACACGGGCCGCATCATCCCAGCCATCTGGTTTCGTTATGATTTGAGCCCCATCACAGTGAAATACACAGAGAGGCGACAGCCTTTGTACAGGTTTATCACGTCGGTGAGTTGCTGTAAACGTCTAATTCTCTGTTCTCCTGCCTGTCTTTGGTTTCTCTTCTAAGTCTTTTTTGTCCAGAAGAACTGAGTTTCTGCTTCAGAGCATTGTGACACGATTGAAATGAAGCAGTGCATCACTGCAGTTGTATTGAAGTGTAAGTGAGGTAACTGGTGAGCCCTGTGCTCTGACAATTTGATTTAATAGCTAGGCAGAAGAAGAAGGAAAATTATCCTGGTCCAGAAGTGCCAAACTCTGTCTAGACAGGATGGGCAGTATTGCAGCATGTCCAAAACTTGGAAGTAAGCTAATGTAGTATTCAGTAAAGCATGCTGCAATAAACTGTCTCTCTAATGGTGAGATCTAACTTGCAGAGAATGCAGGGCAATTGTTTCACCCAGTGCTGCTGCTTGGCTTAATATGGGTATGCCGGGTCCAGGCATTGACTCCTGGGTGGAGGTGGAGAAGAGCTGTATTCTCAAATTCCGGAGGTGTTTTTCTGACGAGTTATGTTTTGGTCTACCCAGATGACATCCTGCAGCACTGATCTCAGCATCTATAACAAAGTTGTACTGTACAAACTTCTAGTTAGACAAAAAGCTATTTAAAGATCTTCCAGAACTTTAAAAAAATGTGTCCTAAGGGAGTTGTCTTTAGATTTTAAGCCGCAGTCTGCTGTGCCAGGGAGGCACAGTAGAATGTGAAGGAGTTGATAAATTGGCTGGAAAGAAGACTTCAGATTTTGATTTTTAAACTCTTTGAATATTTTCATTGAAAGTAACATAAACAGTGTTGCACTTGAAGATTTTGATTTTGCAGCTTCTGATAAACACCAAGTTGTCTTTGCTTAACTTTAGAAATGTGTGTGATCGCACGTCTGTTTGGTTTCAAAACATAATCCTAAAAAAGTTCAAACATCAGCATTTTATGACATGACATCTCATCCTGTCTCTACTTCATTCCCTAACAATATGCTTTTATGGGTTTCTTACGCATCTCATTGGGGGTGAGAGTGTGGAGGTGTTTTTAACAGGAACCAGTGTTGGCATTACTCTTTGTTATGTCCGTTGCCAGCATTGATTTACTGCTGATGTGCCACTGTATGTATATAAATAGCATCTGTTGAATTCGATACCGTGCTTCAGAGTTTATAGAAGGCACCCACAGGAGGGGCTTTCCTCACTGGTTGCCACAATGATCCTTTGGATTTGAGGTGGCCCCAGCTACTTCTGCCCCATCCTGTCTGTAAAGTTAGCCAGGCCCAGGCTGGCTGCTGGACTGCTGAAGAAGAGTTTTCCAATTTGTTTGTGTCATAGAAGCATAAAATTGTCTTGGTTGGAAAAGACTTTTATGCTCAAGTCCAGCCATGACCCTGGCACTGCCACATCCAGTTCTCTGCTTTGTTTGGTCTTCAAAATGGCTGTAGTCTTAAGCAGCTCACTTGGGGCCATTCCAGTTGAACATCCTTCCTGTGATCTGTGGTCTGTAGGTGACACTGATATCTGCAGTAATTGTCATGCAATACATCAGACAGGTGGGCCAGGCCCTTGACAGATGTGGCTGACTCAGAGGCAGATCCTTCTTACAGATGCTGTATCGTGGGTATCAGTCTGGACCACCTGGCCCTGGTACACATGACCTGCTCTTCCTCTCATTTGGGTTCAGAATGTTTTACAGTAGGACAACCTTGGCTGTGTATGTGCTGCACTTAAAGCTTTACAGCTTTCAAGGTGTCCTTGAAATGGTTGGAGGGGGGGAGCATTGCTGCAGAGGATCAAAACACCTTTTGTCCTAGGTTTCCTTGCCCTGTTTTGATGACATGATCTGTTCTGTTGTCCTTTCCACTGCTTTAGCACCTTCCTGTATCTCCAGCCTGGCCTTTTGCATCACAGTTGGTCTGGAGACGAGTTAGTGATGATCAGCACTGGGCTGAGGTCCAGACAGAGATTGTGCTGGGACATCTGGAGTCATTACCAAATGGGGCTGGCCATGGAAAGTATCAGCTTTTTCTGAGCAGCAGCTGCCTAATTTAAAAACCAGAAGAGGGGCTCTTGAGTAGGGAGATGACTTGTGACTCCTTTCACTGAGCAGATTGGTTACTGGAGCACCCATGTGGCTTTCCATGAATTTAAATGTCTTTGGGGATGGGCAAGGATCCTGTGGGCTTAAAGTCAACTGTAGGGGGAAAATTGTGTCAAATGTTGAAGGGAAGGATACACTGTGAAGGGATGATCCCATGTGGAGAGATCAGATGAGAGAGAGGTGTTGATTGTTCAGAGAGCCAAAGGAATCTCGTTCTGCTGCTGGGAGGGTTATCTGATGCTCTTTGTTAGTAATGAGCTTGCCCTCCAAAAACTTCAGCACTGTAAAAAGCAGCATTATAGCACCATAGCAGTGTTCCCAGGTTTTCTGTGTTCCCAACGGACCCACTCTAACTTGTGCCTGCTTCTTGGGTCTTTGTGGTATGAAGAATTATCCTAATATCCTGTACCAGGTGAGATGTGCTTCCTGTGCAGGACAAAGGTGTAGATTTTACTTTACATGTTACACTTAAAAAAATTCAGTACTAAAGAAGATTGTGACCCACTGCTTGTGGGTCAGTGCTGCCACTGTCACTATGCTGTGAATTTGCCATGGGTCCTGGGTTTAACCACAGACACTTGATGTAATGTTAAACACAGTAGGTTTTGCCTGTCAAACTGTATTGCTTAAAAACAAGGCATCTCCCCATAAAGAGAAGCCATTCATGGCCTTGTGGTTGAAGTTATGGAGCAAGGGGAAAAGTTCCAACTACTGAAAATTTATGAGTTCCTGTAAGTGGCCAAGCTGAAAGAAGATTTTATCATGAGGTCAGTGTAGGGGCTATGAGGGGAGAGCAGGCAGTAAACAAGCCAAAGTTCTGCTAAAGCATTCAAAATGCAAAGAAAACAATATTATTTTTTTCCCTGATATTAGAGGACTTGTCTTCTGTCTAGGTGTGAAAAAAAATAAACTGGAAAAAATGGGGGGAAAGAAGGTTGCAGGGAGAATTATTTCAGCTATGGGACCTATTACCATCATGTATCATAGACTCAGTCCTGTGGTGTTTTAAGATGTTGTTTTCCTACAAGATGTGCTGCAGGTCAGCCAGAAATCTCTGGGTGGGATTCTTACTTTCCTAGGAATTACCTGGGAGGCCCTGCTGGTCCCCTCTGTCCTTTAAACGTAATTTTCAGATTTTAAGACATCCCAGAGGAGGTCCACAATCATGTATCTGACACTTGCCTTTCTGTCATCCTGCTTGCAGCCTTACCTCCTCCTACAAATCCACTCATGTTTTTCTTTAGATTTCAGCCCCCCTCCCAGCCACTATCCTGGAATCAGATTCTGTTCAAAACCCTAGTGTTCCCTGCATTGCATGTCTCTCACTGCTGTAATTGTTGCACTTCTGCATTTGTTTTCCTTCCTCCTTTAATGGTTGGGCCTGAGTCAAACCATCACCTAATGGATCCAAACGCAGATCATTCCCACTATTAAACTCCATGAAATATAAAGAAGTGCATGATGCCCAAGTCCCTTCAGTGCTGCTGAGGAGCGACGCTCCACACGCGTGAGGACTGTGATGGTAGAGAAACACGGTGGTGCAGCTTCTGTGCTGACCTAGAGACCAACTCTGGTGCTGTCTCTTTTTTGTCGCAGTGAGACAAGAGGGCTGTGTGCGTGCTGGGAGGCAGGCTCCAAGAGAATGCCAGGTGTGTGTGACTCATAACACTCAGCAGCAGGGAGCTGTGCAGATGAATATATTTTGTTTTCTCTTCCCCACCCCCCTGTGCTGCTGCACTGAAATCAGATTTTCCTACCATATGATGCAAAATCTTGGTGTTGGATGGTTTTTCTGTTGTTTGCGGTAGAACATCTCCTGTCAGCTGAGCTGCTGTGGACTGAAATAACCTAACTCCATTGCGGTCATTTTCCCTGAAAAGTCACCCTGCGTCATGTTCCCAGGGATGGCAGGGAGGGGGGCAGAGGGGGCAGGAGCTGGACTTGTCCCCTAATAATACTAACTTTGCCACAGGCTGGTGCTCTGCTTTTTGAAGCCTTTACCCGCTGGAATGCCAGCTGTCCTGCAAAAGCCATTTTTACTGCAGCTCCTCATGTCACCAGCTCACTAAACACATATATCCTGGCTATAAATACACATGTAAATGAGAGCTTTATTGCTTGCTGCCCTTGCTCACCGTTAATGAGCTGCTGGTCCTGTTGCCACTGTTGACTCCCTGCTGAGCTGAACCCTGCTGCTGTTGCCTTCCTCCTTTCTCTGTAACTTAGCCCATGGGCAGCAGTGCTGTCTGGGAGACATGGCATGGTAGGTCTAGTGTGGCAGCAGTTCCCTTCTGTGTCTGTTGCATTGCATTTCTCTGATGCCCTGCTACACTGGCTGACTGATTTTGAGTTCCCCTCTCTCTCACTCAGCTTTTAGCTCACCAAAAAAACCCCATCCCTGTTTTCCTAGGCAGGCCCTGAGCTCTGTATCTTGTCCCTTCCTTACTGACACAGTGTCTCCAAGTCACAGAGCCACCTAATCCTGCACGATGCAAAAGTCCAAATGCAAAGAGCATCACAGTTGTGAGGTAAAAAATGTGGGAAGTGCCAGGTCCTGTATAATTATAACTTGGCCGTTAAATGTTATTAGGCTACGTTATTGTGTATCATACTTTCCATGTGAGCCCTGCCTTGTGCACTGGGTGGGGTGGCACCCTGTGGGCAGCATTTCTTCCCATCCTATGGTATTTGACTGCTGCCCTGTTACAAGCAGGTGATTTGTACTAACCCAGTCCTGAGAACAAGTCATAGGTTTCCACAGGGACTTGAAGACAGTTGCTGTCGTGATATTGAACCCTTCAAATGTGTTTTCCATCGCAGTTTCCCTGGGATGAAAGTTTGGCATTGTCCTTGTTTCACAGATAAGGGAATTGAAGCAGTGTATTGCTAAGTCCATAACAGGTGGCCCCTGATTTTGGGTGCTCCAAGCCAAGGTTTGACGTGTCAGAACACCTTAGTGTTCTTCTAGGACTGGAGAACTGAAGTAAGCTGTTATGCTAATCAGGAGATTAATTTTTTCCCTAACTCAGTTCTTGAAAATTATTATGTGTTTTTACTGGTGTTTAGATAATTCAACCCATGACATCTTGCATGGAAAACTTTGGCCCACAGAGAGTTAAGTTGGCAGTGCTTTTGTAATGGAAAGTGTTAGGCAGACTTAGCTGTAGGTGTCACTGGTAGCTAGATTTCTCTGTTAGTCACTGTCCTTCACATGCTATTTCAGTGTCTTTTGCCTGTTTGCAAATGCTGTACCTTGTGAAATAGGGAAAAGACTATAAGGCTGTAGTATTTATAATAGAAAACAGAAGCTGGAAGATATGAGCAACACAGAGCTGCTAGAAAGCTTTATTAGGTGGAGTTTTGCCCAGAAAGGAAGAGCATTCATGCTGTAGGCTCCTAGGAGCTGGGATTTATGATTGGTCAGGCTATGATGAATTCAGGGTAGCACTAAGTTTTTCCACTGCAAGAAACATTTTTCCTCAATGATTTTAATGCAATTACCTCCCTAGTGCTGTTACCCAGTTCTCATTATGCTTCCAGAAAATATTGCCTCCTGGAAGCAGTAGGCAGTAATACCCTTCCCTCCAGTTTCAAGCTGCAAAAAGTTTCCCTCATCACTGACAAACCTGTTTCCTCTCTCTGTACATTTCAGATATGTGCCATCATTGGAGGAACATTTACTGTAGCTGGGATCCTTGACTCCTGCATTTTCACAGCATCAGAGGCCTGGAAGAAGATCCAGCTGGGGAAAATGCAGTAGCAGTGAAACTCTACCCTAGTCTCCAAGGACAGGAGCAAAGATTGAGAAATCTACCACTACCTGTTTTTGTCTTTATTTTCTATTTGATTGAATCAGTAAGTTTTTCTCTAATCAGGCTGTTCTCAGTGAAGATGTCTTCAACAAATCAAAGAAATCTCCATGCATTTCAGAGCTCTGAGAGTGAAAATTCAGTGGAAGTAGGGCATGGATTTCAATTCTCTCCCCCCAGAAAGAGAGGTTGGAATTCCATCTATGAAATACACTGTCAGGTCTAAGTAAGGATGACAGTCTGTTCTCTTGAAAGGTTCCTATGGCAGTACACAAACTAGGTAGTAGATTGCAAAGAGTTGAGCTGTATTGTGGCACTTTTTTTGGAATTCTGTTGTATTTGCATGATTAGACAATCGACTTTTGTATAAGGCAAAAATTATACATTAGGAAGAAATTCCACCTGTGGTGCCAAAAAGGTGATATATCTGTTGGGGAGGAATGGAAAGTGTTAGTCCCCGTAGCAAACTTGAGAGACAGAAGGCAGAAATAACATCAATAACTATTTTGTGCTTGTATTGAAAGTTCTTTTGTTCAGATATGACCTTTCTAATGAAATAAGCAAACAAGAAGAGAAAGCCTTCCCCCAGTTACCTTTCCTGGGTAATGTGTGACCCAGGCAGCAGAGGGCCTTTCTTTTACTCTGGATGTAAAAGTAGTTTCATTTCTTCCGAGAAACTGAATATCCAGTCTTGTGTTTACAGGTGGCATGAAGTAAAAACCAAACTGAGCAACATGGTTTTATGTGGCCTTTGCTTGGAAAGGGAATGGTTGTCTTTACAGCATTAGCTTTTATTCTTTCTTATGTTTTTTTAAACACAGACCACCCAGCAGTAGTTTGGATTCTGTACTTCTGCTTTGTTATTGTTGTTGTTATTTTGAAAAGGGGTTGTGTATTCTACATGTTCAGAAAAATGGTGCAGTCTTCTGGGTGGGTGATGAGCACAGTTTACTGTCTTGCTTTGTGTGTGTATCGAATACACCTGTCAAACACAGGAAAGTCTGTTTTTTCAGGTTTTAAGGTGCCTCCTTTTTCCTTTCAAATTCAGTCAAGCATCTTTTCTGAGCCCTAAACTGACACTGTTCATCCACAGGTACAGCAGTAGCAGGGCAGGGATTCCCACAAGCTGGTCCCTGATGATAATTGTTTTGTTGTATTCCTTAAAAAGGTACCTGAGCTTCCATGCCTATTCATTCAAGCCTTGTCTTCTGGGGCCTCCAATAAATGGAGGTGTGAGGGGGAAAACTACTGCCAGGTGTGGCTTGCATTAATGGTAGACATGAGTTCACTAAAATTAGACCAGTACCCAGCAGTGCATTTTCCATAGCCTCCTAAAGGTTCCTTGAGTAGTAGCAGTCTCTGCATGCTTTATAAATGTCAGAGCTGAGGATTCACAAATGTTAAGTGATCCAGGATGGATCAAAATCATAAAATAAAAATATTTTAATTATAAATTCTAAGACAGATGCAGAATTTCCCTTGCACAATATCTACTGCCCACTGCACTTTCCTGGAGGCAAAAGTATCCAAACACGAC
>NW_009953964.1:5548255-5551508 GCF_000747805.2 Chaetura pelagica
GCTGTAATAGTATGAATCTTTGAATATTCAGTGTTAATAAAGTCAGATACATTTCAAACGTATTCCTAATACGTGTCTGTTGAAGTTATGTCATTGCTTTGGAAGTAGGGAAGGTAGCCAGTTTTATCCCCATGCCAAAAAGCAGCAGCCACCCTCCCATTGCCATCCTCTGCCCTATAACAACTTTGGATAAATTACAGCATTGGAGTTTTTTTCCCTGTTCTTGTTATGGACTGATTGCTATTACCTTAGGTGTAAACTGGATTGTGTAACTTCCTGTATCTGTTATAATGTACGGATAGATTTTATACATGATTTTTTTTTTTTTCCATTTACAAAAATCCAATTGAAAATGAGCTGCTTGTCTTCGTTCCTCCGCGTGCGCCATGAGCGGTACCCGCTGCTTGGCAGCTGCCCGGGAAGCTGGGATTTTCCATTGCAATCGCTCCTCTTGCTGGCTGAAGGATTTCCTCTAATCCACTGTGGCCAGCCGAAGCTTACAGCAAAAATGTCCTAGTTTTTCCTCTTGAATTTGTTGAGTCTTTACTCACAGCTTACGAACCCAGTGGATCCCAAGGATGTAACTGTCCATGTCTTAGCAGTGCATCCTCCTGAGCTGTGTGACAGAAGGTCCTGGTAGCACGGTGGGTTGTGCTGCTGGTTCTCCAACACAAACAAGCAAAGCTGGTTGCAGATTCCCTGTGTCCCATGGTGTGTTATTTCTGCCCTTCTCCCCATCCTCTGTCTGAATTAAATGCTGCCTTCTGAGCAGCCCAGGCCAGTTCTCTAAACTAGACCGGTGAAATTCCTTGGCTGTTGTTGGAAATAACAGATGCACGTTTGAGTGTGCCTGCTTTCTCTGCCAAAAATGTCCACTGCAATAACCTGATAAATGACTTCTTTTTTTTTTTTTCTTTTTGCTAGATGTGGAAACCAAATTGTACTCAAGTGCTGGCAAAACTGCACCAAAGCAGCAGCCCACACCTTAGTTCTCTAAACCAGGTCTAAGTCTGTGAGTGCTGGCAAGCCAAGGCCACCTTCTGGGTCTGCTGTGAGGTGTGGTGAGCTTGTCCTGCTTCTGTTGACAGAAAAACCTCCTCATCTCTCCAAATGAGAAAGTGTGATAGTTACTCTAGAGCAGTCCTGCCTTGTGCATCTGTCTCATTGGATTTCACATTTCAAACTGTTTCTAGAGACAAGATTCGCTTAGTTAGGCTTTTATACATCAATGTGAACAAAAATCCTTTCAGGCCAGAGTGGAAGGAAAAACACTGATCATAGCTGTTTGTTCATACTCCTGTCCCTGCTCTTTCAAGTCAGTATTTTTACAGAAGTATTTGTGGTTTCCCAAGACAGACATCCCTGTAGGAAGTAAAATACTTGAACTTGTATATATTCCAGGTTAAATAAGTCCCTCTATAACTACATTCCATCATATGGTGAGAGCTTGTGGCCTAGGATGCTGTGGAAAGGTGAAGATAAAATTTTTACCCTAGGGGAAAGCTGTGCTTAGGTATATTCTAGGCAGTATGTGGACTGTAAAAAGGTTACTTTTTAATTAGAAAAATGGAAATGGGGTAAGAAAAGAATGGAAAATGTGAATGATCTAATTTATCAAATAATTGCATTTGTCTACTGTAAAATGTGAAGTTTGCAGTGTTGATGGTAACGTCTGTAGTTAATTTCTAAATATTTCTCACTTAAAGTTTATTTGTGTGACACACAAATTGTTGGGCTAAAAATGGCTGCTATGAGTATCTGCTTTAAAACAGTCATTTGAAGTTTCAGATTAAATATATCAGTGAGGTATTTCTCCATAGTCCTTGGAAGAAGGGAGAGAGGGACAGTGAAGGGAGGATGTGATCCTGTAGTGTGCTTTGCCAAAGCACAAGACTTTTGCATTTTCACATTGGAGATTATTAAGGAGTTCTGGCATTTCCCATTTAATTTGCAACCTTATGTTAAGAAAATATTAGCTTTTTTAGTTCTGTAATTAGAAATAAAACTCTCGTGTGTTTGGATTGGCTTCTCATTGCACTACTATTGCAAAATTGGTCTAAAAGGGCATTTTTTTTCTTTTGTTTTTAATTATTATTTCAGTGAACTAAGCGTTATCACACAATGAAATCACTGTAAGCCAGGTCACCGTGTGGAAAGTTAACACGAGGCTCTTTTGTAATCAGCATTGAGTCATGTCTGGACATTCAGTGCCTGGTTTTGAACAGTACCAAGTGTCCCAACCTCTCTTTTTTTAAAAAGTGAGGTGAGTGCACTGTGCTTGGAACTTGCTGGGCTTGGCTTTAGTCACTGTGCCGCTTGGTATATAAAATAGGGCAGTTTTTGTTGCCCCCTCCTCTCTTTTAATTTCCTTTTGTCCTTCTTTTATGAAGTATTTAGAAATAAGTGTCTGAGGAAATTGTTAAAGACTAAATAGTAAAGGGTTACAACACAAGGAATTTAGGCACTGTGTATCTGCACCAGGTTAAGAAACCCATTTCTTGTAAGTTCTGGTGTTGCTTACTGACGTTGGTCTCTGCTGTGCCTCATGTTCATCCTACCTGCTCCCAGTTAACGTCAAGGACTGGCTGGAACTCAGATGTCCAGAAACAATAGGAAGCTGGTGAATATTCCTTTCTCTGTTTAAAAGATGAGCTCAAGCACTGGCAAAGACATTTGTTCAACTTAGCCTGCTGCAACTCAACAATCCTTAAACTTTTCCAGCCTGTCTTTGTAAACCAAAACCCAACCAACCCTCTGTACTGTTTCTCACCTGAGCACTGGGTCCGTTTCTACTGGCAGCACATTCTGCCATAAATAATTTTCCCTGAGAATAAATTAATCTGTGTCCTGAAAAAAAGATGCACCAATCTACCTGAAATGCAGGCAGTTTGTGCAGGTAGGTTACTTTATGGAGGTGGAGATGTGGGTGACAGTGCATGCAGGCACAGGAGCAGGGTCTGGCTGCAAAGTGGCTGGAGGGTTTTCTTCTCATCCACCTTCGAGGGGCTGGAATTGGAGCAGCTGTAGCTGCTGCTCAATAGCTCTGGCTTTGGGCACGGTCAGAGGGGGGGGATGCAGGAACAGGTGCGGGGAAGCCCGGGTAGGGATGGAGGATTGTCCGAGGGAGAACCGGGAGGGGATGTCCGGGGGGATGATGCGTGGATGGTTCCTGGGGAGTGACTGGGTGGGTAGGGGTGATGGTGCCCGGGGGGTGATGGTGCCCGGGGGGTGATGCTGCCCGGGGAGTGATGCT
>NW_009953964.1:5551861-5556161 GCF_000747805.2 Chaetura pelagica
CGGCGGGCAGGCCGGTGAGAGGGCCCGGGCCTGGCAGCCGGGGTGTGCGATGGAGCGGGTCTGGGCTGCTGTTCGGGGGGCGCGGGGAGCTCGGGCTCCGGATAAAGCTCGTGGTCCTTTGCTCTGGTGGCCGATGTTGTGGTATTGGGTTCACGCAGCCCGGGCGGAGTTTGGTGTCTGAGCTGCTGTACAGCCCAGGCTGGCGTGCACAGGAGGTGCAGGTGCACAGTGCTTGAAAGTGTTGGGAGTTGAGCTAAAGTGTTATTTGACGGGCCCGCATATGTCAGTCGGGGTGAACTGTGCCAGGACGGGCAGCCCTGTAGTGCAGATGTTAAATCAAGGGAATGCCGTGGGTTTACAGATCCTTCAACTGGTGTTGTGCTTTATTGGTGATACCTGGGTGGTGTGAATTCCCGGCCTCTGCAAGTCCAGAACATGCCTTGTTTTTATAAATGAAGGTGGTGTGTACTGCAGGGCGAAACCGAGACTGGTCAGTTGTCTTGGCTTGTAGTTACAGCAAACGTTGGATCGGAAGGAATGGTCTGATGTGTGTGTGGCACATCTGTCAGTCACTGCCCAGCAGGGAAGGGCTTTAAACCTCTTCTGAAGCCCAGTTTGTGAGGGTCCGTGAGCTGGGGCTGATGTTCAGAGCAGCTGACACTGCTTTGTCGTCAGTAAAGGCATCTCTCAAACTGTGGTTTCTCTTGGTGCAGCCAAGATGAAGTTCAACCCGTTCGTGACCTCAGACCGCAGCAAGAACCGCAAACGCCACTTCAACGCCCCCTCCCACATCCGCAGGAAGATCATGTCCTCCCCCCTCTCCAAGGAGCTGCGGCAGAAGTACAACGTGCGCTCCATGCCCATCCGCAAGGACGACGAGGTCCAGGTACCTGCTGTGCTGCTCTTCTTAGTGCTTCTGTCACACAGGAACTCTTGTCACAGTGATCACGTGTAGGCTGTGCAGAAGGGAAGGGCTTGATAAGTTCAGATTGATGTCGGAGCTTTGCCACGAGTCTAGAAGAAACAATAATCCCAGACAGACAGCCAGCCATAGGTTTGCTTGTTGAGTGTTTCTTGGGATCGTGTCACTGGGGAGGAAACTACAAGGAACACGGGTGTGCTGGCAGCTTCCCTGCACTTCAGTTCTGTGCATTGATGATCATGCTGGATTAAAGGCTTTTAACAATAAAGCACAAAGCAAAAGAATGTTTCTCTTCTTTTTTGTAGACTCTGTGCTACCTGTGATATATGAATGATCAGTTTAGAAATTTATCCAAGTTAAGTGGCTTTTTTATTTAAAATGTAATGATAGTTAAAAAAAGAAAAATGTTAAAAACTGTTGAAGTTAACCATTATCTTTTGGGTTGAAAAGATACAGAGTTCCTTCATGAGGGTTTGCTGCAGGGAAAAAGAGGGAGAAGGGCAGTTCTGATCCATTATATTTTCCATTTCAGTGACTGCTGAAATTGTCCAGTGGTTGATATCTTTGTAGGACGTGTATACAGAGAGCAGAGTTGGGATTCCAATGTGGGTGGTTCTGTCTTTCTGTTGGGAGAATTGAGTAGTGTTTCTTAGGGTCTGCTAAATGTTTTAAGGATGGCTTGGAAGTATAGGACACGTGGTGCATTCTTACATTTGTCTTTAGGTTGTCCGTGGACACTACAAAGGGCAGCAGATTGGCAAGGTGGTCCAGGTGTACAGAAAAAAATACGTCATCTACATTGAGCGTGTTCAGCGTGAGAAGGCAAATGGCACAACTGTCCACGTGGGGATCCACCCCAGCAAGGTACAGTGGGTACTGAGGTCTGAAATGCACGAGGAGACCTTGTTGTCATGTAAAGAACCTGCTGCTGGATGAGCAGAACCTTGTTATGGTACAGGGAGCAATGGGTTGAGATACTGCAGCATTGGGGGCATCATAGGGAAACATTACAGTGTCTTGATAGCAGAGGAGTGACAGCTGAAAACAAAAACTCTTCAAGGAGTTCTTAAGCCCTCAAGGGCTTATTTAGTGGAGAGGCTGCTAGAGACTTTGGAGTCTTGCTAAAATACCTTTTTTAAGAGCTTGGTGATTTTAAGATTTATCAAACAAAATAGATTATCTAGAAGAATTCTTCACCTTTGCTGTGTGCCATTTCACTGATGAGGGGGGTGTTAGGAATGGTTGGATGTTCAGAATCATGGTTTGCTGTTGTGGATTACTGGGAACTCAGTTTGTCTGCAGCTCATTTTAGTGTGAAGTTACTTACAGTGTTTTTGAGTTTGTGAAAACCAGGTGAAGCCTGTTTAGATCATAAGAGGAAAACATTTCAAACTAAAGAGAACAACTAGGCAAAACCTGGTTTGAAGCAGATTAAATTAGTCTCGTCAGCCTTGCCATGTGGGCACATAGGCCAAAGTGTTGGTAGAACAAATCCAGTTGTGACAGGTTTTCTGATCAAAATGGTTGGTATGTTCAGCAGAGGGAGATCAGAATTATTCCAAAACAACCTAATGACTTGTGTGCAGTAATAACATTGGAGGGACAAGGTGACATTGGGATGGAAGCAGCTCACCTCGTACTTGTGTGGTAACAAGCAGTGGAAGAAACTGAGGTTTGTGCTAGTCCTTCTGTGAAAGTTTTCTCCAGTTGTGAATCAGACCTTGATCAAGTTTTGTGTGAAGATTCTGGTGATAAATGCAAAAAGAACAGAAAAATGTTGTGTTTGTTCCAAACTTGCAGTGGAAGTGGAACAGTTTCTTCCTCTGTTAGGTAAAGAATTAGTTACAGTTAAGAGAGACTGAATGCACAATGGAACTGAGCAGGAGTGTGCAGCCCTGCTGTAGCCTGTATGTGTTTTCTAGGATTTGGTTGTGTTACTTACGTTTTTAAGTACCCTTTTCAGTAATATCAAAGCATTTATTTATTTCTTTGTCAGTTTGGGGGGCATGAAGAGCACTGGAGGCTGCTTAAGAGCAGAAAAATCAGAGCTTTGGTTTGCTACTGCATTTTTAAGAAGCTCCATTAAAGCTCTGGTAGCAAATGGTGTGTGCAGATTAATTACCTTTTGGTGTCCATGTTGGTAGCACTGGTCTGGCCCTTGGCTGCTGTACAATAACAGATGAGTTTTTAAAGAGTCTTCATGTAAGTCATGGTGATGCATGAACTTTTACTGTTACCTGTAGTTTAGCCAGGTGTCTTGGCTGCTCCAAACAGTACAGCAGTGTTATGGTACTGGCCAGAAGCAGCACGATTTCCCAGTGTACCAAAGTTTTAGGTAGCATTACTTAAAGCATGGAGAAATTTAAATAATGATCCATTATTTTTGTGATGGTGGGAGGAAGATTCAGCTGTGTGCTATGTTTAAATGGAGTATCCATCATGTTTGGACAGCATGATGGAAATTAGATTTACTTCAAAGTAATTACATAGGTGAAGAGAAATTTGGCTGTTCAGTTTATGTGGCTGTGGATTGAAAAACCTGTCAGTATGTTCTGATCCCTGCATGTATCTGGAAAAAATACTATAGCTCAGTGTTGTGAAGTGCAGGAGGCACTCGAGTGCCTCTGATCTGCTCAGGTTGGACAGTCTGTGGAAGTAAATCTTGGGTGAGTTGGTGCTGTCTTGTCAGCCTTGATCTTCCTGTGCCATGTGATGTTGCCTCAGACGTGCCAGACTAAATCCCTGTCCTTCCCTAGGTGGTGATCACCAGGCTAAAGCTGGACAAAGACCGCAAGAAGATCCTGGAGCGGAAAGCCAAGTCTCGCCAGGTTGGCAAGGAGAAGGGCAAGTACAAGGAAGAAACGATTGAGAAGATGCAGGAGTAGATGGTTTCCTCTTTGCTACAATTAAAGAACTGCTAAAATTAAACCTATTGTGGTGTCTTCTCCTTTAGGAAGTCTTGATGCACCGTGTGCCTGGTTAAAGGGTCATTCTCATGTCTTGATGTTGGCCATGTAAAAATTACTTACACTAAATTATAAAAGCTTTTGGTACCTTTTTTTTGTTTGTTTCTGACAGAACTAAAGACTTTTTCCTCCTAAGGAGTTGTTTCACTGCAACACTAGAAAGAACAGTGCAATCCTGAACATGCTGCATCCATGCCCATTGTACTTCTCTCTTCCATAGATCTTTAACAGTTACTTAGCTGGGTCCCCGGTTTTAGATGAAATGTTAATTGTTACACATTCAATATAATTTACTTCCTTGAATTGGACAGAAAAGGGTGACACTGGAGAGGTTCTCTTGAATTTAAAGGCTCATTAATGGGCCTGTAGGGAAGGAAACCCCGTCGCAGCCGCCGAGCTGCAGCGCTGCTCC
>NW_009953964.1:5556503-5569416 GCF_000747805.2 Chaetura pelagica
TGCGGGCCCGGCTCTCTCCGGTTCCCCTTCCCGCCGCCGTCCAGGCCGCGGTTTCCCCGCAGCGCCGCGTCCGCCGGGGCCTCCTGCGGGAGCTGCCGGCGCGGGGAGGCCCGAGCACGGCCCTGCCGAGGGTTCTGAGCGTGCGGCTCAGGCCGGAGCCAGGAGGTGTCTCTGTGCCTTCCTAATCCCTCAGGCGTTTGAGTCTCTCCCCCTCCAGCCTCTCACCGCGCCCGGTGCCAGGGCGGCCTGTAGTTCCGTTAGGTGCTGTCGGAGCCATCACTTCCTTCTTCTCTCCTTCCTCGGAACCTCCTAACGCGCTGCCCTGGCCTCTGATTCCGCGCTGAGTCTGGTGGGTGGTTGTTCTGTGCTGGTGGCCCTGGTGCCCGAGGACGTACCTGGGGCATCAAAGCAACGACATTTTTTCTGCAGTGCTTGTAGCTGCTTGGATTCCAAAGTAGACAAGTTTTTGTCTTTGTCTTTTCCGTAGGAGATAAATGACTACTTAATCTCTCTTCCTCTCTCTTGACATCCCCTCTGCTCCACAGGTACCATCTGTCTTTTCTCTTAGTTGTCCATCTAAACTTGGAGGAATTTCCTCAAGTTTTAATTAGCTCTGATATTTACTCCTTCAGTTTCAAACCTGACATGTGTTTTGTGCCTGAAAATATGCCTGTCTCTAGAAATACCTTGGAAATGTGTCTTTTAGGCTTGTCTTTAAAGTATGTGGGATGTATGTGGATCAACAACAGATGTTCTGTTGTTCCTAAATGTGATTGTTTAATGAACGTGAACACAAATGTGCTATGTTCTGATTCTACAGCACATCTATAGTAACACTGTGTAGTTTGTTAACGTCTCATAACTAAAAACAAGACAAAAACCAAATACACTTCTATCCAAAACCTTTTCTGATTAGGATTGGTAATTTTCTAACAAAAGAAGTCAATGCTATCTTTAATTAACTTAAGAATTCACATTGAGTAGGTTAAGACTCCCAATGACTCTGAGACTCCTTAGAAAGGAGGAATTCCTGAAGCTTAATCCAGGCTGCCTTAACTTTGTAGCATTCATTTGGAAGTTGACAAGGTGCATATGTGTTGATAGATGAAAAATATTGAATGCTCACCATGTCACAGAAGGGTTGGAAGTTACTGACCCAACATGAGTTCTCGTTACTCAGTTTGAGAGGGAAGTACATGGAAGGAAATACCTTTTTATAATTAAAAATAAAAAGGAAAAAAAACCCCCACAAACTACTTCACTACTGAGTTCCATGTGCTGCTCTCACTGTTAAAAAACCCCCTCATTTCTCCCATTTCAAAATCATGTGTGTAAAGCTGCAGTTTTACCATGTTCAGTTTCAAGGACTGCTTGGTTCTTCCTTCTTTTCAGCTCAAGTGTGGTTTCTGTCAGTTTTCTTTCAGGAAGAAAAGAAAATCTTATCCTGCAAATAATTTCAAATGGCTTTGAGATTTTATTTTGTATTCAATTTGTAAAAGCTTCATTCATGATATAAAATTAAAAATGTATTTTCATAGTGAAATTATCTATAACCAGGATTTTGCAAATGGTGAAAATGTTTATTGTTTGCTGTTAGGATTAGATCATCCAGCTTCAGTTTGCTACTTTGACTGGTAGTGGTGACTGTGAAATGGAGCAAGGACACTGCATAAAATTTTGCTCCTCTTCAGAGTGGTTTTGGTTAAATCCAGCTGCTTATCTCTGTTTGCCAGAGCTGTGTTAGTTCTTTTTCAGAGCCTTAGCTGTTGCCTCTGCAGCTTACTCAGCTGGAAGAAGTTAGAACACTCATGTTGAGTCACCTTCCATATGATCAAAGTTGTTCTTGTTTGGTGGGGTTTTTTTTCCTATGTATCTGTGGTCAGTCACAACATGACACCTAATCAGCTGTTTCTGTCCTTCCTTTTGGCAGTGTTATCAACACAATGCTGGTGACATGTGCTGTTTGCTGCTACCTGTTGTAAGTATAAATAATGTCTTGGCTCTTAATCAAGGTGCAGTTCTGATATAATCACAAATTCTGTATAGCTGCAAGACATGTAGGAAGAAGCCTTTCAAGTCTGTCACAAATTTAAACACATGGTATTTTTGACAGCTCTTAGAATGTAGTTTTAAAGACCCCCAGCCTGCTAAAGGAAACATTTTCCTGTTGGTGGATACTGAATTCAAACAAACCTGAGTTCCTGTTGCCCTCTGACACAGCACTGCTGGGTAGTGCTCTGCACTGGCTTGATATTGCTCCTTTCCAGCTCACTGGCTGATTTGCTCACAAGTATAATGGCAGTTTGTCAAGCCTAGAATTTTTCTGATTCACAGACTTTTTGCTCTTTTCATTCTTTATACCCTTACGTTTATTTCCAAGGTGATACCCATGTCATCCTACTCATGAGTTTTGCTTTTCTGAGTTTGGTTGAATATATTCTCAAAACATTGGGGGTTTTTTTCAGAGATGATAATTTTAAATTTTTTTTGTGAGAAACTTGTGATGCTTTGATATATTAAGACTTCCTTTTAAAATGCACAGTATGTTTTCAGGCTGCCATTTTTCTGCAAGAGAATTGGTAGAAATGACAAAATGGCTTGTTGAGGAACTCCTCAAACCATGTGTTATGTTTTCTTTTTTTTGTCAAGAGGTAAGCCAGCTGCAGCTGGAGTCCACAACAGAAAACATGAGTATTGCTTTTTCTTTCTCTTTTTTTTTATTTTATTTATTTTATTTTTTTTTTACTGTAGAGACTGATCTTGTCAAAGAAAGTGCTTGGGAAGAACTTGTTACAGAGAGTAAATGAATAAAAGTTTGGTTGGATCTTTAGGGTTAACTTGTAATAAAATCACTGTTCAGAGTATCACTTGAATCTGAGTAGTATTTTAACTTCCCTGAAGTGTTTAACCATTATTTATGCTACTCCAAGGAGCTTGACATGAATACTCAAGAGAAATACATCTCTAATCTCAAGTTCTTTAGAACTGGCAGGCAAAAGCCATTTTATCAGTGTCAGCACCTTCCAGGAGGGATCTGTTTGGTTCCACGTTGGGTTGGCCTGTGGCACAGGCTTATGCAGGTTTGATCTAGTTTAATAATGTGTGATTAAGGTTTTATACAGGTGAGGCCTATTTATTCTTTTTAGTCAGAGCATTTGACAGATGATGTCTTTAAGACATCATCCTTCTGGATGTTTGTAACAGTACAGCAAACCTGGTTCTGTGTTTTCTATCTGTGGCAGGGTTTTTTTAAGTAGTTTTGCTGAGCAGCTGCAGAAACTTGAGCTTTGTAGTGCCAGCAACTTGAATTTCAGATTGGAATTTGGGAATCTCAGTACTATAAAGGCCTCTTTGCCTGCACATGAAGTATGTAGTAGCACAGTCTTTGGGTAGGTCCCAAGTGCTTGGCTAAGAAAGAACAACTGGATGCTCATTTTTATTAGGGTACAGTAAGCTGGGGAGAGAGGGAACATGGTGGTTTGAGTTTTGTTTAAGTTCAAAGTTCTCACCTTAAGTTCCTCCTACTCTATATTGGAACAGAAATAATGTCCTACTTCACTAAAATTGTTGGAGCTTGGGGTTTCTTTTTTATTGTTTGAAGAAGGACCATTTCCTTGAAGTTGGGGCCACATGGGATTTACAGAATCCTCTGGTTTATGATGTGGAATGCATTTGTGGTGGAATTTCTGAAATCTGGATGCTCTGAGCTCTTCAGATGTACAGGAGTAGTTCACTTACTGAGATTTTTGTACTGAAACAGACTTACTATAAATGTAGTGTAATTAATGTAATTTATAATATGTTCTTGCACATCCAGTGAGAGGTTTCTTTCATAATCTTGTGAGCTCTAATTGGTTTTCTGTATTACCTTTGGTTTTCTCCAATTACACTTTGAAAAAAGAAAAGCAGCAAAATCTTACTACGTTTTAGCCATCAGTAATTATATCCAGCCACATCATAAATTACTTAATTACTTCTCTGGTGTCTGCTTGCCAGAATACAACAAAAAGATTTTTTTCATCATGTTCCAAGACAGAACTTCCCTCATCACACAGTCTTGTTTGGGGTTTTTTTGGTCTTTTTTTTTTTTTTTTTCTTTCCCTCCATGAATTCTGTATAAAATCATAGAACAGGCCTAGTTAGAAAGTGCCTCAAAAGATCATCTGGTCCAACCTTTCTTTCCTCTGTTTTATGCAAACATATGCAAGTTCTTGCTGTATCCTTTTTGGGGGTAAGCATTTCAAAAATTACAGATCTTAATTTCAATGACATTCTTGGAGGAAGCGCAAAGGAGTGGTTTCTGAGGATATTTTGTTGGATATGGTAGAGTTAAAATAGCTTGCTGTGTTGTTCCAGGTAGGATATTCTGTATTTGTGCTGTTATCTGCTTCTTTTTACAGTTGAACTCTGCTAGAATTGCTTTCATACTGTTTTGAGTTACCAGTTGAAAACAGGAACAAAACCAAATTTCCTATCTTCAATAAACACCACTGGATTGACAAATTGATTTGCATCAAACTGAATTTGTGCCAACTAAATTTAAAGCTGTTTCTTCTGTGTTTAGATTTAACAGTGATAATTTTGAATAACCCTTTTGATCATGTGGTGTTAATTTGGTTGTTCTATGCAAGACATTTGCCTGGGTAAGTGCATAATTTGTGTACAGAAATTGTACCCGGCAGTCTTCTGGGGGAGAATACACAAGCCTGGGGAACCTGATAAAATACAAGGCACAAGTATAAGGAGTTACTGCTGCAGAAATTACAGGTTACACCATGTTTCAAGGTACTGTCAAAGTCTAAAGCTGTTCTGCTGGTTGCAAAGCAGTTCCTGAAAGAGTTCTGTGATATTCTACTAATAGAGGACAAAATCCTTGAAAAATGGTATTATTTGCTACTGATTCTAAAGGATTAAAATACGATTGCTCAAATTGACATTTAAATGGAGATAGGAGGACCTTCATTTGTAATATGCAGCATAGACAGATGGCTGCTATGGTACAAAGACCTTTTAAAAAAATCTTTCTGGTAGAACATAAGGGACTTTAATTTCCTTGCCTGAGCCGGGTAATTAACATTAACTGTTGTAAGTGGTATCTTGCAGAATACAAGGACCCGTGGGTGGCTCGAGTGCTGTACCTGATTTTAGTAACTCTAGAACATTACACACTGGATACAAAGGCTTGCTTTGTTTTGCTCTGAGTGCCACAATTTGTTTTGTATTATCATGATAGTTTACTGTATAAAGTGGCATCACTTCAGCAAAACGTGGGAAAAGCTTTTTCATGGCTTCTGGTTTCAAGGGAGGTGTGGTGTTCAGTGCCTAACTGCTGCTTTAAATTATTAGGCCTTGGCAGGGCAGGGAGGAGGAACATACTATTGACCTGTAATGCCATTGTGGCTCAGAGCTTGGGTATCCAGCGTGGTCCCAAAAAATAGCTTTTGAAAGCAGCACAGTGCTTGCCTGAAGCCTGGTTCTGCAGCTGGGACACGTCAATATTTTGAATGTGCTTCCAGCTCATTCAGTTCACAGCCATGCTGAGGCTGCACTCAGGAAGCATAGAGCAGTGAGGTATTTGTGCATAGAGTTCCTTCCTTCTGTACAGTGAGAAAGAGAATAATGTGCTTTAACAAGCTTTTAGTGTTCCTACTCTCCTCCCACTTCTGTTAGCTCAGGATGCCAAAGGCAGATGGTACAGTGCTCTGGCATCCCTTTTATCTGTCTTTTGTATCTGAGTTATTAACCCTTGCAAAATAAATTCTGTGGTATTTTTAGGAGTTGATTTGCTTTTCCCTTAAGTAAATTTAACATAATCATTAATGTGGTTTCAGAATTCATTGTTGTAATCGCTTTGGGTAGCACAGTGGAAGCACATCAACCTAAAGGTTATTGGTCCTTCTTGGTGGGGTCTTGCTGGTGTTTTAATTGCTTTGTAGAGCCTGCTGTACATTTCAAGGCTTGCATGACTGATAGACTGCTGCAGGCTCAGCACGTCATTTTAACTGGAGTCTTACTTTGTGCAAAACTGAAAGGGGCATTGAGAATAAATATTTCTAAATTTTTAAGAGGATTGATGTGTTTTCTTTAAGTCTGGCCCACATCTTTTGCCCCTGGCTGCTCTAGCCATTTTAGAGCTGACTTCGTTTGCTGGTCAGAGCATCAAGGTTTGTGTGGAATTTTCCATGACTGCCTAAGCACTCTGATACATTTGTGGCAGCTCCCATTACAAAGCTGCTCTGCTTTTTCTCCTCCTTACAAAGCATTCTAGAAATAGCAGACAGATGAGCCAGTGTGTTCACTAAATGTGTTTATATAGTTAGTATTTAACATAGATTTAAATCCATAGAAGCACCTATTGCTTTTTCTGAATCTTGTAATATTTACAAAGCAAATACATCTTTTCACAGTGGAATATTTATTTCTGTTTAGCTTTCCTGGATATTTTCCACAAACTGCATTCCTCTTGTTCTCCATTCTGGCTATGGCTTCGGCAGTGTTAGTTTGTGAGCTGCTCTGGTGACAAGGCTGCTGTTGCTGATGATATGGGGTTTGTTGTCATGTTTAGTTTGTTGTTATGGGGCTTTTAATTTTTTTCTGCGTGTATATATTCCTGTACCATTGTACCGTTTGGCATCAGGTCCCTGTTTCTTGACCTCTGTGCCAGGTTTAAATTCACATTTGTCCAATCTCTGATTAAAAATATACCGTGTCTGCAAGGAGAGGTTGTCCTATACTGAAAATAGGAGCAAAAGAGAGTGTGTTTCTCAGAGGTTTTTTGTTTAAAGGGTGCCTCAAAGGCACTGAGAAAAGGTCAGTCTCTCTTCTGTTTCTGTCTTCTGAGCCCACAAAATACCTGAGTTTCATGTTTCAAAACACTTCCCTGTCAGAGGAAACATACAAGAGAAATGCTCTCGGATGGTTTTGTGTTTCTTTAAATCCAGTGGGACAGTTTATTGTTTCAGTTGCAGAATGATTCGGTACCAGATCTTCATTGCTGGAGTTTGGTCTTTCTGTAAGAGCTTGAGTAAAATTTTTATTTGATACTCGACCTTCTGAAAATAATCTTCTCTTCACTGGCAGTACTTGTGCTTTGGACAAGCCTTGCCGTTATCGTAAGCTTTGTCATTTGGCTGATGTTCTTTCTTTTTGGTCTGGGGGGGTTGTTTTGCAGTTGGCTGATTGCAATTCTGGCTCAACTCAACCCTCTCTTTGGGCCACAGTTAAGCAATGAAACAATCTGGTATCTCCAATATGACTGGCCTTAAGGATGCCTGTCCTCTGCTACAATTTATTGACTAGGTGAGTATCATCAGATTTATTCATATATTTGGCATGGTAAAGCTTCAGGAGACATTGAAGAGTAGTTGAAGCAGTATGTTCAGAAGGGCTAGTTTTTTTGCAGGAGAAATCTTATCTTTCTGTAGGCTGCAACCAAACATATTTTGGATGTTCATATTGACTGGATACCATGAAAAGCTTCAACTGAATTTTTGTAGTTATTTTTCTCTGCTTTCATGTCATGTGGTGCTGTGTTCAGTAAGCAGGGGTTTGTTAGAAGAGCAGAACATTTATTCTTCCTACAAAAAAAATAAGTGATTGGGCTGAGGTGTCTTAATAGCTGGCATGAGTGGATTTCCTCATGTTTAACAACTGTTAACCCTCTCTCCAAACCTACTACCTGCTGCTCTGATTCCCAAGGCAACATACAGTAGCCCTCATTCATCTAGAACATCAGACTGAGAAATTAGGATGGTTCTTTATCTCCTGTCAGTGTATAGCACTGAGTTTACAGATGAATGTTTTGGGTTTTTTAAATGATAGCCTGTGTGCAACTTTTAATCATAGGTGAGCCTGATGGTTGCTATCTGGGTAGTGCTATTGGAATGCTGTTGTTGCAGTTCTTGGGTGTGGTTTCTGCCATGACCATCAAAATACAAAGTCTTGTACTAAAACTACGGTGTTGAGTTCAGGTTTCTCTAGAACCAGTAGCATTTGGGCTTGAAGATTCAAATGGAGGATAGATGTGTAAAGAAGTACCCATGATTCTAGTTTTTTCTGCTGGCAATGGAATGCCAGTTCAGTTAGTTCTGAACACACTTAGTTCTTTAGCTGTGGGGTTTTTTGTTAGGTTTAACTGCCCACCCCCTTGTTGTTACTACTTTAACTTATGTTTACAGAAGTCCTATAGCAGCAGACAGATGACAATTGATGTTACAGCTCAGTTAAATGCTGTATGTGAAGCATCCTGAACATTTACCCTGAAGCAAAGCTCCACTGCTTCAGAGCAGGCTTCATCTGAACTGTGGGGTTGTCAAGGCTGGCATGTGAGTGTCTCTAGCTTTGCTTTATAAGCAGCAGGCAGAAGCTCAAGGTAGACTTGGCCTGGCTTCAAGCAGAACCCTGTAATTACCTAAGTCAGCCAAGCTGAATTTCTTAGGTTTTCACTGCTCACGTGTCAACATACAATTCATTGGCTAAAACAGAGACCAGCATGTTCTGATAAGGGGCATACAGATCTTGAATCCCACAGGATAATTCAGTTGCCTGGGATCTGAAAATGAAGTGTAGTTATCTGGATAAGTAGATGCCTTGCGTGTAAAAATTTGGCTTCCTTCTGACTGGTGAGTGGTCTGTGTGTTGTAACCAGCAAGGACAAACTGGAGCTGAGATACAACTCTTGGTCTCTAGGAACTGCTAAAAGAATCCTCTCCCAGTGAAGGATTTTCCAGAGAACTGGTGGCCAATTTGTACCAAAGAAGAGGGAACTAGTGCAGTCCGGGGTGGCCAAAGAGTTTATGTGAGGAGCTGTCATTTTAAAACATATTAATGGAGAATTTGAGACCTTTATAGTGTATGCTGCTGTGTTATATGGAGCAGTTTGCTTTAATCTTTGTTATATTTTATTTCATCGTCTTAATTTGGGAATAAAATGAAGGTTCTTGTATTTGTGAAAAAGAATGTTTGAAAAAAGTAAAAGCTTACAATAATCCTCCAATATCATAGAGAAATACTTTGTTCTTTCTTGCTACAAAGGTGCTATTACAGGACATACTATTCTCCACAATCTTGTCTGAGTTACTCTTGCCGAGTTGAGTGAGCTGAGCAGCAAGGAGGTGGCTGCCTTGATCAGGCTGCAGGGTCCTGTCCTCTGTAGTTTTGAGCCTCTGCACTCAGAGCTTTCTGTTGAGTTTCTCAGCAGGCAGAAACTGTGAATTAGATTCCATCTGAAAGAGCTGGGTTAGGTCTCTGACACTGCACAGAATCCTCTAAATGTAGCTACAGTTTCTTGCTTGACCACTTATTTTTGGCTTTAAAGTTGTGCTTCTCTACCACTCAGGGTGCATGTACTAAACGTTTTTCTGCTTCCCATTTATCTTTCAGTTGAGGTTTGGGTGGATTAGTATTGACAATGCAAAGAGAATGAAATAGTAACTCCCAGAGTAGAGAGATCCTTGTTAAAAACAGGGATAGTCTTAAGTCATTTTACTTGTGCAGGGGAGCAAGCTGAAAATGCAGAGGCTCCTGCAAAGAGCTTCCACAGAGCTGCCTTGATTGACCTGTGCCAAATTAACATAAGTTTGGTCTTTTTTTTTTTTGGTCAGTATCCTCCAATTCAAGTGATGCTTGTATAGACAAGTCATCTGATACATCATCAAGTTAATGGCTTGTAAGAACATGTAAATTTCTGTAAATAAGGGCTATGGCCTCCTCTAAGCCATGTGATCTAACACTACCTTTTCTCCTCCAACTTGTGAAGGTACAGTCTGTGTTCTTGGACCAGGAACTTCCTTCATACAAGTGCAAGAAGGGCTGTCCAGATCACTGGATACTGTTAAAGCATTGAAAACTTTCCAGTGAAATAGTTGTTCTAGCAGTTTATAGTGTAATAAAGCTACTTAAAGTAACTCCAGAAATTAAAAAATGCTAAGAAAGCAAGAAAGTAGAAATTATTCTTGAAGCTTCATATAGGTGAATTATCTACAGTTCTTGACCATTTCTTGGTGCATTTGTGGAATGGAAACAATTGTTGCTAACAACTAGGTCTTCAATTAGCAAATTTTCTCTGTGGAAAGGAATAATTAAGTTGCCTCTTGCTTTGCAGGTAAAGAAGATATTTCTTCCAGATGAAAAACTCCAGTGACCCAAAGATGCCCTTAATATAGTTTGTTGGATACCAAGTCTGCATTAATGCCTTAATCTTTCTATTATGCTTCAAATGGCTTGTTCAAAGCCTTGTTTTTCCTACTCTACAGTTTAACACTGTGCCTAATACAATTTATACTCCTTTTTGATACTGTAAATTTTTCACTGTTAACTTCAGATGTGATGAAAATTTATAAAGTTCTAATGGGTCACAGAGTCAGCTTTCCTTTTCATTCTACTTATTCTGTAGGAACACTGTATATACTTTACAGGTCTTATGTTGTCTGTTGCTGTGCTGTTCACCCCTGTCCTGTTTGCACTTGAAAAAATTGTATGCAATGAAACTGAATGCAGAGAGGAAAAGCAGTGGTGCCACATGTTGATGGCCTTTATATTTTAAAATGAGTTGTATTTTTGGGAAATTTCATCTTAAATTTCTCATGCCTGGAAATAAAACTAATCCTCTGCTTTATACCAAATGTTCTTGTGCCATGTTTAACTGTCATGATGTGCTTTTCATCCCTTCTAGTCAGACAGTAGTTAACCAGAGTTTAGCTGAGGAAGCTTAGGTGATGTGGATAAACTGTAGTGAAGTCACACAGTGTGATGAGATCAGGGCACTTTCTGCCTGTATTGGGACCTCTCAGGCAGTTCTAAAACAGGACAAAGTTTGCAGTCCAGCAGTGCTGAAGGGTCTGCAAGAAGAGGTGACTGCTTAGCTCAAAAGCCTCTTCTCCATGAACTTCCCACTGTCTGGTACTAGGGGGACTCAGTAGCAGAGGTAACATGACTAGTTTTAATGAAGAATAAGTACTAATTTTGATAGGAGATTGATTTACTCCCTGAACTTTTAGGAGGATGATATATATAGGAACAAGCAATTTGAATTGGACAAAAGACACAGCAGTTGTTTTATACTGACTTGGTACTTGCATGTGGAATTGCAGGCCTGATAAAATGTGTGGCAGTGAAGGCCAGGGATGAAAGATTGCTGAGGCTCCTCAATGTCAGCTGAGTCTGCAAGGTTGGGTATGAGTTTACTCAGTCATTTGCTAAGGAATAACTTCAAGGAATATAAATCCTGCCATGTGCAGACCTTCACATGTGCTTTCTTACCTCCTTACATCCTGTCCAGATAAATTGAAGTTGTTTCTTAGTTTCTCACTGCTTTGCACAAGGACATACTGGTGTGGTTTATTGCTTTTCCTTTTGGGTAGCACTGTGACTTGTTCAGTGGGGCAGTACTCATTACTGTGCAGGAAATTCTGAGAGCCTGACAAAGTTCTGTAGCTTGAAGTGATAAAAAACTGGACAACATTAACTGCAAAAGGAACAAGAGCACGTCCACTCTTACCAGTGAGCATAGGGACAGCTGGGACAGCAGTAGTGGGTTGCTTGCAGGTAACCTGCTACTGAGCTGCCTTTGAGCAAGTGAGAAGTGGTGCACATAGTCTGTGGCAAGGAATTCCCAAGAAAATTGGACACCAAATGATCTTCTAAAACCTCAGGTTGGTGTTTGGTTGTGTTTTTTAAAGGTGTGGAGGATAAAACCCATGACATCATATGGGGATGGCAGGCAAAATGTTTCAAGGTATTGAGAGTTTTGAATATGTAACAGTTTTGAAAGCTTATTGACCTGCTTCTCATGTTTACCCTGAAGTGAAACATCAAAAAGAAAACATCCAGCAACAAACAGTGCTACTGGTATGTTGGTATCACCACTTTCTTGAACAAGCTTTCTGTTTTAGGTCAAAATCTGTCGCTCCTGGGAGAAGAAAAAAGAGTTCACGTGGCATGTTTCACTGCTGGTGGATGCAATCAAAGAGTGATTCAAAGGCTGGACAAGCATGCCATGGTGCAGTTTTTATTTAGGTGCTTTACAGATAAAGAAATTTCCCTTTATCCCAGTGGTTAATATTCCCTCTAAAACAGCAGCCAGGAGCATGAGTGAAGAAGTTGAAAAAAAAATCATGTTTTGTTTCTGTTCTGCTGAATGTTGTGTGACCCACTCTCTGCATCGTGACTATGGAACGGTCTGCTCCTTGTGTGCCAGGAATTAACACTGGGACAGTTTCTGGTTTTGCATGACTGCAGGAAACGGGAACAGACGGATCCAGCCGCTGGTGGTATCAAAGCCGCAGGTATCAAAGCCTCCCACAGTGTCCCCTTGCTTTGTGGCAACAGAAGAGAGTGCAAAATATTGACCTATAGATGAAGGGAGGATGCTGGGGGCTGAAATAGCAGGGGAGCCAGGGTCTGCTGAGGTGTGGGGTATTTTGGGGGAAGGTAAAAAGTTAGATGAAGGAAACTGACTGGATTCATACTGCTCAGGGAATTACAGCAACTGCATCTGTGCCCCTCACGGGAAGTTGCTATGAAGAGTTTATGGAAGTTTGCTTTTCCTCCACAGAAAATTACAGAAGCACTTCAGTCAGTCAGAGGTGTCACAGGTGGGGTCTGGTCCTGTGTTTCCAGAATCACGTTACCTGGGGGAAAAAAAAGGTTTGTTTAATTTGTATCAACAGGCACGATGGGTATTGGGTACAGCATGTAGAGCTTTTATTACCACAGCGGGGTGAAATGCAAATTGTCCAAAACAGTACAAGAAATATTCTTTACAAAGATGAAGAAGGGCCGGGCCTTTTTATGTTCTGAAGTCACGTCTGCAGCTGTCTCTCGGTGATGGAGGCCAAGGGAGCAGTTCCCGGGCGGCTGCAGAGCAGCAGGGAAGGGCCCCCCAGACCCGCAGCGCCCCCCGCACCCGCACCCC
>NW_009953964.1:5570906-5595523 GCF_000747805.2 Chaetura pelagica
GGCGTCTCTCGCTTCTGGGGGCCGGGCAGGCGCGGTGGGAACCGGCCGGCAGTGGGTGCCCAGCGGGGCCTTGCCCAGGGGTCCGGATCCCCCCTCCCAGGGCAGGACGGGGCGCGTTCCCGCCTCCCGCTTAAAACCCAGTTCCCACAGACTTGTAAAATACCGCTAACTTCCCCGGGACGCCTCAGGAGCTGCTTCCAGGTGTGTCTCGGGCTTTCAGCCTCCCCACACGGGGCTCTGGCACCTCCCTGGGTCTGGCCTAAGTTCACTCAGACCTGGAGTCGGGGCCGAGAGCCCCTCGTGTCAGCAAGGGCCGAAGCCTGAACTTTATTTCCTGCCCTCGCCCTGGAGGTCCCCGGCTTGGCCGCGGCGGGGTTAACGCTGCCCGCGGGGCTGCCCGGACCTCGTCCCTCTGGTGGGTTCAACGCGCCCTGCAGCCCGCGGTGTTCCCAGGGCATCGCCTCATCTGACTGATCAGATATCAGCGTTAATTTAATGGCCAAAATTTACCGTGTCACGCTCCAGTATAAAACACGTGCTCACTTTTCAGGGTTTTCTGTGGCACAGGCTGAAGAGTTTCAGTTGTTCAGCTATGCCAGCTAAAATGTTAATTTCTCACTTAAAGTAAGTGTAATCTTTATGTTGTTGCCACTTGAGGGTAACTTGTTAAAATAACACAATACGTAACCTGCAAAGTGGTATCAGATTCTGATAGTATCTTTCAGATGCTTCAGAACGTTTTAAAGATGGTGATAGAAGGTTGGTCGGCCTTTGGTCTAAGGTTGCTTAACCAAGTTGCTTCTAAGCATCTTTGTGGGAGGGATTAATCATTATTATTACACGGTTTAATAGTAAGAATTATAGAGGGGCAGGCACAAGTGTTTTGGAAACTTGGTTGATTTTTCCTGTTGGCAACTTAAATGTCAGAATTTCTATAGGAAATCTATTGGGTGGTTGTTTTAGTAAGAATGGTTTCTCGTAGGTGTATCAATGCTCAGTGATAGTACTTTTTAGTACTAAGTTAGTAATAACTCAGAGACTTCATACAGTGCTTTGGAGCCTGTAGTTTACCTGATAAAAGAAAGAGTTGTTCTGTGTTTGATGGGAATACTAACTGATGGGAGAAATCTGCAGCAGAGGCATCAAGCCATTGAGCATCCTTGCTATGTGTTTTTTTGGTTTCTTTTGTTTTTTAATAATGAGAGTGACAAAAGAACTTTTTGAGGGACAAAGGTTTCAAGTCCCTTCAGTGTTAGCAAGAATGAATTGGGAATAACTAGAAGCTTCTGTCTGACTAATAGACTAATAGTGTGGTATAAATAAGTATATGTATCACTGGTTTAGATTCCCGTGAGTTGCATGTCTGTGCTGTATGTTTTGTGAAGCATAATGAGAGGATTTTTTAAAATACAAGTTTGATAAGGACGTTTGACACTTCATATGATGTGCTTGAACCTTGGTATTGTCTCAAAATTTAAACCAAAAGTGTTCTGAAAATCATAGATTTTAAGATTTAAAATTTGCTGTAGTTATTTTCCCGAGTATATTATAGTTTTAAAATCCTCCTGTTTTTGAGTTCTTAAGCCCTTTTTTTACTCTATGGACTGTTTTGATTGATGCATTTTTCTGACTTCTTGCTGGCTTTGAAGTAAGCTGTACTGATAACCCATTTCTAACAGATGAATAAGAAAAGATAAATTTACAGTATGAAGACTAGTTTAGACTGTATCATTCCCTTCGTTATGAGAAGTTTGGTTTTTTTCTGGGAACTGTATAATTATTTATTTCTTACCCTGAAAGACTTTGCACTGTCAGAAAAGAAAATAAGTGAAGGAACAACCATTATGAAGGGATGTAGAATACTGCTGGAGATCGTCAGCTAAATTGTTGTCTAGTTCTGCTTTTGTTTTCTGTCTTTGCTTCTGGTCACACTCTGCTTCAGGGGAAATCTCTGGCTCAAAAAAAAATAAATTTAATGTTAGTCTTACTGCTAATTTTCTTGTCCAAACAACTCCCCTAACTCTACAGTGGTATATTCATAATGGTTTATGCAATTTGTATTTCAACTGCAATAAGTTTCTTAAGTGTACTTTTAATAATTTTAACATGCTGCACATCCCACTCTTGGCACTGGAATAATAATAATAATAAAATTGCAGTCTTTTTTCCAGAATGTACAGAGCAGCTATTGCTTCTAGTGCGAATATATTTATTCTGAACGTAGTTATTACAAAATACATAGATGGAAGACGTTGTTTGTTGACTGAAAGTAAAAAACAAAACAAACAAAACCAAACCTTTTTTGGGTGTTGTTTTTTTTTCTGCCTCTTGCATTATGATCAGATATTGGCATCTCCCTGTTTGCTTACGCAGTCGTGCTGAAGTGGACTCCAAAGTTGGGTAGCTGGCATGGATGTGCAGGGGTATTAATTCAAGAAAGGAACCTGGTGCTGTGTTCTTGGTGATTCATCAGCTCTTCTACCTGAAGTGTTGGCATGTGTGTGACTGGAGACCAGAGCTTCTGCTTGGTGGTATCACTTCCAGTTCTTGAAGTCCTGTCTTGCTGTGGGCAAGCAGGATTAGAAAAATAACACTGGGGGCGGGGAGATGAGCAGAGGAAAAGGAACAAAGACAATAAAGTAACAGTTTCCCTCTCCTAAAGGGGGGAGGCTTAAAAGAAGTGAAAGAGCCTTGGTATCTTTAGTTCTTTTGAATGGCAGTGCTGTGTAAGACTTGGGACCTGGGTGTCCTAAGCAGCTCGTTTGGTCTCCAGGGTAGAGAATGCAAAGGGCATAATGTCTTAGGTACTTATCCTGGCTTTTTAATACAAATAGAACCCTGAGAAGGTAGAGGGGCTTGACTTGTTCAGATGGGCAGATGAAGGATGCTACAGTGGGTGGAATGAGAGAAGACCTTTTTGTAAGAGTGTCCTTGCTCACCCACTGAAAAAAAAAAAAAAAAAAAGGCAGAAAAACCCCTAAAAAATCACCCCCAAAATAACCTCACAAAAGAAAATTAGCATCTTTGTGGTGGGGGAGGAAAGTGAAAGAACCTTTAAAAGTCTGGCTAATAATTGAAGGATCACGTAGAAAGAAATAAAAAAAAACCAAGAACATTACACTCAGAATCAAAAGTGAAAAAAATGCTTTCTGTGCTTGAAGGCTGCACTGAGCAGAGGATGTTCTGTAATAGGAAGCAGATTGGCACAAACTGTGGAAGGAAAAGAAAATTTCAAGTGTAGGAGAACTTCTTGCCTCTCTAACTGTAGTACTTCATCAAATGTCCAGATGCAACAAACACAGCACAGTACATAATAGTTAATTTAAAATACGTGGCATAGTTTTTGCACGTTCTCTGAAATTCAAAGTTTGGCATTTTTAACATTTTAGCCTGGGTTTGTAGGTTTAGTGTTGACAGGCTCCCGTGACCTGCTGTTTTTTTATCTGCATAAAAAATGTAATTTTGACAAACTGTGCTGTATGATGCACAGTCACCATCGTGAAAAGTGTAATTGTTCATGTAATGTATTTGTAACAGGCATTTAGGTGCTGTGATAATAAGCACTGTACAGCCAGCACAATGGTGTAGCCATGGTCTGTGCTTTTCAGCTTGCAAAATACACTTCTGAATTGATACAGAAATAGCAACTTTAGTTACAGCTACAGTAGAAATTATTTGTACAGGTGACTGAGGAAGACTTGTAGAGTTATCAAGCTGAAAGCTGGCAGTTGAGGTTTTTCTCTTACAGGAACATCTTGGCAGATAATGTATTGTTTGTAATGTGTTTCACTAGTCTGGGGCAGTGGCACGTGGATGGTAACTGCCATGTGTCTCCTTCATGCTACACGTTTCGAGTTCAGGTCCTGCCATCCTGCCCATTAAAGTGTCCTGCTGCATCAGTAATATGTCATAAGCCTGACATCCAGTTGGGTGAAGTTAGTCTTCCCAGGTATCTTGGGACCATTATTAAACTAAAATGTGTGTATTCAGAAAGTAAATAGAAGTGCAGAGGATTTTCATTAGGATTTGTCATTGGGTTAATTAATTATTAACTCTATAGGACAGGTTTTGGATACTTATAGATGACTCATGGAGATTTTAACCAATGTATATATGCATGCCTCCATCAGTACCCCAGCTCCTTAGGTGAACATAGGATTGCTGAGATGTCCTGCCCTTCCCCATGCCCAAGTGAAGGAGTGAGCCTTCTCCCAGGAGCAGGGGCACAGCTCTGAGCTGATGTGACTCAAGAATCTGCAGGGACAGAACAAGATCAGGGACTGGTTCCTTAATCACCTTAATCTGATTTAACTGCAGGCTGCTGCCAAAAGGAGTGGCACCCTGCCCGGGCCCTCGGGCTGTGTATTCCACCTGCGGTTCAGGCGGTTCATTTCCTGTGAGGCAGCTACAGGATTTCACCTGTGTATCTCTGCATTTGGGAAAGGCTGATCTAAGGCATTAATGAAGATTGTCCCAAAGTAGAACTTCTTGTTGTGTTTATCTTAGTAATTCTTATACTGCTGTTCTTGAGCTTTGCCATAGATCTTTCAGTTAATTCAAATCTGTATTAATTATAGATCACCTAACAACTGTACTATTCTGTTCTGACTCAGTCTTGAGCTGACAGTGCCAATAATGATAAATTCTGAAAACATGGGACTTCAACTCTGGTCCACAAAGTCATTTTCCTTCACAGCAAGTTCAGATTTTGTCTGTGCTTCCATAAATGTTGTTGACTTGTACTATGCATCTTAATTTACCAGTTCATAAAAAGAATACTGGTAGTTAAGTGTGAACATGGAGGTCTTTTAATTATGATCTTGATCCTGGGAAATTTAGAAAGCAGTTGGAAGTAGGTCTGCTTTGTAGGGAGCATGAAGCATGCCTAGGTTGTGCAGCTCCCTCAGGCAGTCTGTCTTTTTACGGCCTCACCATGTTTCCTCCCTCCATAGAGCTACAAAGAAAAATCTTATGTTGTAGAATAGTTGAATAGATCTTAATGGGATTCAAATCACATTTAAATATTAATATTATTAAATGTCAAGAATGAAATATGAAGAGAATTAGAAGCTATACTGCTTTGACCTGAGAGGACATATGCTGTCATTCTTAAATGGTGCTACGAGTTTATAGCTGAAAGATTACTCCAGACTTTCAGATGGCAAAAGTATTTTGAACATTTAATGTCTGTTTTGAGGATTTGAAAATGATCCAAAAGCTCCCTGGTCCTGACACTTGGAAGCGTTGGTTGTTACCAAAATCAGTGTCAGATTAAGTTTTACCCCCCTTTCCCAGTTGTGTGTGGAAGACAGTGGAATGGCTTGAGGTACATGTTCTAACTCTCAAAGAATAACCAGTACAGAAGCAGCAAACATCACCTTGCTTTCCCCTTTATGTCATGCAGTGGCAGAACTTTGCCAGCCTCCCATGTGAATGCAGCTGGTGGTGGTGGTGCTCTGGTGTTGACGTCAAAGTATTAATCTGATGTTCTGCTGAAAAAGACCTCAATCTCTGCTACTCTGTGTGGAAAGAAAGATGGATACTACTTGGATGTAGATTGATGCTAAAGATTCTACACTTCTTGTCTCTTTGTTTGCAGATGAGAACATTATTTGTTTTAAAAAACAACCCCTTTCTCCTGGATCAGGCCAGGTTGAAAAGTGAACTAGTCCTTCGTGCAACTTCAGTGGCATAGGCAGGACTAGTTCTGCTGGGTGAAGGGAGATGGGGGTTGTTGAGGCATGTTGCTCTGGGACACCAGCTTAACTTTAAATGTTACTTTAGGATAAGTAAAAATGAGTTCCCTGGAAGAGCTAGAGCAGAAAGATGGCTTTCTCAGAAGGAACTGGCTCTTGTTTGACACAGACCCTACAAGGAATGGCTTTCTTTGGCAGCAGTAATGTGGTTTGACTGAGCACTTGTGTACAAGGGGACTTGTAATTGTTTTTCTTTATATTCTAATCACTGTTTGGAAGACAGCATGTTTGGATAAATTAAGACTTCTTTGCAAAGTGTCTGTTTTTGCCACAATCTGATGGTATATATGCTGAATAAAACAAAATAGCTGAGATACTATCTGAAAGTAGGAACAATCAGAGGGATGCTGTCATGTGCTCGTGGGAGGAGGGCTGTGAGTGCAGCTCCACTGGAAGAGAACACTTTTACTTTCTTTTGTGTTGTGTGTTTTTTTTTAAAGGGAATAAACACAGCCTAAGCAGAATGCACCTACGTCTGACTTAGAAGCAATGCTGAGTGAAGAATTCTGCTCAAAGAAACAAATCTATTTTACCTAATAATGCTGAAAAACTGCGCAAGTGTGATGGTTCAGGTTTTTTATTATGCTCTAATGCTGCTTTTTGGCTAAAGTGACTTTATGTAAGGGTAGGGATGTCACAGGCAAGCAAACAGTAAAAAAGCAGCATCCTTGAAGACCATGTAGTTGCATTAGATACTGAAGTTTGATATCATGGGGCTTTTTGTTATTGTTTTTGCTACAATATTGTTCTTTCTTACTTCCTGTTACTTATTTTATGAGTCTTTTGTCATACTTGAAGTGTAGATGTAGTTACTGATGTTTGTGGTAAGGTGGTTGCTCTTCTTCAGTTCAGTTTTTCCTTGCGTTATTAAAAAATGCAAGATTAAGCTGGATATGAGGCTCAGAAAAGTCTTTACGTATGCATCTGAAGTAGCAGCAGATCTATAGAAACCCCTAAACTGGTAAAATTACTAATAGATAAGTTGGACCAATTTCAACATGTGCCTTACTTGAAATGAACAGAAGTGATACTTCTGAATTTGGCCCAAACTTTAATTTGTTCTGTTGGGGAAATCTGTGTCTTCCTCTCCAGTTGGACGATGAGCATAGTTGCTGTGATCCCTCTACCACTAGATGTTGCTATATGAATGATTGATATAATCTTATCTGATGTTGGATGGATTCATCTCCTAAGAAGATGAGGAGATACCACTGAAACAGTATTTCTGCCCATTCTGAAATTAGTATTTTGAGACATTTGCCTGAGACATTTTTAGAATTTATGAGCTCTGTTACATTAGTCATAAGAATTGTTTCTTGTATACCCAGCAGTCTGCTAGTCATTATTTCCAATTAGGCAGTTTTTCTTTTAATCTGTCTCTAGAGTTCATGGTCTTGGTAGTGATGGAAAAAGGCAAAAAAAATGTAACTCAGCCAAAAAGGTTTTTGCAGGAACTCTGTTCTGTAGCATCTGTGACTTTTCATTTGATGAAAGATGACAGGGGAAGAAAATCACTATACATTTCAGCATAAATAATCACTTTTCAGATGAATGTTTTTGTCTTTATTTCACTTTGGCTGTTTTTTAACTATTACCTTTTTCATGATTACTTACTTCCTTGGGTCTTTGCTGTTTATTCTACACAGAAGTCTACAAATAGAAGAGCTCCATCAGGGTGAGCTGAAGTTATCGTAAAGAAAAAATTCATTGCATGGATTGTATAAACTCACTGAGACCGAAATAAAGCTGGAAAGGAATCTACAAGTGAATAAAACAAGAAGTTTGGAATTGGATTTGGGGAATCTGGGCTTGGAAATGCCTCAGGTAACTCTGATATGATTTTATTTTTTCCTGTAAATAATTTTCCTTATTTTTTAAAAAAAGGGGTTGCAAGTTTAAGAGTGAATATGACTGTAATTAGCAGGAAGAATTTATAAGATCTTAAACAGTATCTATTTTTAGGGTCCCTGTAGTGCCTATGATGGAAGCTGTGTTGCTCCTCTTGGTACTTTATTTGTTCACACAGCAAGATTCAGTAAAGTTGTGGTCTTGATGAGGGTGGATGCCTGGAGAGCAGCCTTTTATTACTGCAGTGAATCACACATCAGCACATTGAATGACTCTCAGCAGTACAGGGTTTCTCTCTTCCCAGCCCTCAGGGCGAGTGTGTCTAGAAGAGAAATAGAGGTCTGGAATTAAATGTAGCAGGAAGCCTTGCTGCCCATTCCCTGCATGCCCAGTCATCCTGCAGAATGTTTGTTGCTTGTTTTTTTGTTTGTTTTTCAAAATTCTGCTTAGTTCTTTAGAGACATAACACTCTTAATTTAGTTGTAATAATTTTGCTTTTGCTACAATCTCAGGTGGAAATTTTTTGAGTTCTAATGGTTCTGAAAACGGTCAACACTGCTTTAGTACAGAGGGGTTTGTATTAGGGTGAAGGCCCTGCAAGCGTGTGGTGCGCGTTGATACTCAGAAATCTTGCCAGAACTCACTCTTCTCTTCTACAAACACTAACATATCCCTGAACTTGGCAAACACATGAGAATTTCAAACCAACAAAAAGAATTAGAGCAATGCTTTTGCAGCTATATGATGAATACAAATGTGTCCTTTGATTGGAAAGCTGTGTGTTGTTACCTGGTCTCAAAGCATTCTCTTACTCTGAGAAATGCTATGCTTATCTGTATAGGTAGAAACCTTCCAGATGCAAGTATAGCACAAGCTCAGAGACTGGAATGAAATGGCAATACCCTTCATGTCTTGTTGAAGAAAAAAACATATGCCTTTTTATATCACGCTTCAGATGTCAGTATCAATTCTTTTGTAGCCCAGTGTGAGTGGAATGGACCCTCCTTTTGGGGATGCCTTTCGGAGCCATGTGTTTTCAGAGCAGACTCTGATGAGCACGGATCTCTTGGCAAGCAGTTCAGATCCAGACTTCATGTATGAACTGGTAGGTTACCTTCCTGTGTGTGTCTGTAACTTCCTCTCCTTGACTAATGCCCTGCATTCACGTACTACTGAAGGAGGATTTGTTCAATGCTAGCCACTGATTAGGGAAGGGCCTAACTGCTGGTCCAGCAAATGTGATGCTTCCTCCCTAGATGCTTGTTGGAGCTGCCCTTCAGGTCACGCTCCATACGCTCAAATACAGCTGTGCTGATGTTATGGGATGGTGCTTGAGACTCTTCCTTTCAGTGTTTTCTGCAAGAGCAGCTATATGCTACTTCACCCAAGCTGTAAATGCAGGGGAAGCAAAACAGAAGTTGACATGTGGGCTGCTTACACTAGCATTCTTTTTCTTTTCTTTTTTCCCCCCCAGCATTGAAGTCCCCAGCCCATAGTCATTACTTGATTGTTAGAATGAGGTTTTCTGACTACTGATAAGCTTCAGCATATTCTCATAAGCACCCAGCCAGGATTGACCTAGGTTAATAAAGACTAGAACAGGCTGCCTGTGATGCCTTTCATATTTTAAATACATGGACATTGGTACTAGTCTAGTTCCTGATGACCAGTAGGAAGAGAATCCAGCTTCATTTGACTTGTATCCTTAGCAGTCTCTTCAGAAAGATCTGCTGCCAAACACAGAAGCTGGACTTCATTCTAACCCTCAAAAGAACCTTTTATCTCAAAGCTGAGGTATCTTCATCTGTTGTCCCACTTATATTTCACTGGAATTAAGCTCACCATGCTAGATTAAGTAGAGGATATAGATTGATACTTTTTTTAAATTGATTTTTTAAATTTGTCTTATTATGTACAGGACAGAGAAATGGACTATCAACAAAGCTCCAGAGACAACTTACTTTCAATGGAGGACTGCAAAGACCTTGAGAACTTGGAGTCTTTTACGGACATCCTGGACAAAGAAGTTGCTCTCACCTCAAAGTGGGAGCAGTGGGACACCTACTGTGAAGACCTAACTAAGTACACTAAATTAACCAGCTGTGACATCTGGGGAACAAAAGAGGTGGATTACCTGGGCCTGGATGATTTCTCAAGCCCATACCAAGATGAAGAGGTGATAAGCAAAACACCAACACTGGCTCAGCTTAACAGTGAGGACTCCCAGCCTGTTTCTGATTCACTCTATTACCCTGATTTGCTCTTCAGTGTGAAACAAAGCCCTTTAAATTCTTTGTTACCTGGCAAAAAAATTGCAACCAGAGCAGCAGCCCCAGTCTGTTCCTCCAAGAACGTTCAGGCTGAGGCACCTTTGTTGGACTGTGTTCAGAAGGCAAGCAAACCTGCAACTCAGCCTGCTTCCAGTACACAAATTGTGGTGAAGACCAACATGTACAGTAATGAAAAGGTGAACATTCACGTTGAATGTAAAGACTATGTTAAAAAGGCAAAAGTAAAGATCAATCCTTTACCACAGAGCAGGCCAGTGCTGAGCCAGACGCATGCTGATGCAGCAAAGGAAAACACCTGCTATTGTGGTGCTGTAGCAAAGAGACAAGAAAGAAAAGGAATGGAGTCCCCACATAATCACAGTACGCCTCCTGTTTTGCCTTTTAAAGACACTCAAGAACTGCTCCTTGGTCCACCCCAGGAAACCCCAGGGCTCATTGTGGGGGAGAGCAGTCTTTCTGCCAGCACATCTGTGTCAGATTCTTCACAGAAGAAGGAAGAGCACAACTATTCTCTGTTTGTAACAGACAGTTTGGGTGAACAGTCAGCCAAAGGAGACCCTGAGGAAGATGAGGATGATGAGGATGACATTGAAGACGAGGACCACGATGAAGGATTTGGCAGTGAGCATGAGCTGTCTGAAAATGACGATGAAGAAGATTATGAGGATGATAAAGATGATGACATCAGCGATACTTTCTCAGAACCAGGTACCAGCAATGTTTGGCTTTGTTAACATGGAGGTTAATGGATTTGTCTGCCAAGTGGGAATCAATGCTTTTGAATGCTTTATATTTAAAGATGAGCAACCCTGATCTTAACTTTTGAACTTTCATCCCAGATTTCCTAATGTTTTGCAAAATGTAATTAATAAAAGCTAGACAAGGTCTCTATTGCCCTGTTTTATGAAAAACTGCATAAACTGTGGTCATGCAACAAAAGCAGTAATGGGAAACCTAGCTTGTAGCCTGAGGTCATAGAGCAGCTACCTGCAGTTGTTGATGTGCAGATTTTCCTAGTGCTTCAGCAGGTTGCTTTAAATTTATCCAGAGTTGTATCTCTTTATGAAATCATAGCTTGAGTGAAATAATTTCTTAATTACTGAAGTCCTACTGTAGGTACAGTTTTCCACAGAATCCAAATAATACCTATCACTGAAACTAATAGAACCATTTCTTGGTGGTTTTCAGCAGTAACACTTAGTGGGTCTTCAAAGGATACTGAATTCCTCTCTTCTGCATGTAGAAATGGAGCCTTAACAACAGAAATAAGAACTAACCTTCATCTAGAAGGTAACAAAGCGGTAACATTGTGTAAAAATAAAATCTGAAGGGAAAGCGATAGGACTGTAACCAAGTCTTAGTTTAATTGTAGAAAGTATTATAATATTCACATTTTATAAATGCTTTGTAGTAGAGTCTAAGAATTAAGGTATTCAGATATTTGGCAATGTGTGACTTCGGGGGGGAGAGCATCTGAAAACAGCAGCTTCCCTAAAGTTTGTCAGTGTTTGTCATAATGAACTCTCAGATAAATTATTTTCTAAATAGATTTCCCAAGTTGGCATTTAAACTTGTGAAGCATTATGCCCTTTATGTTACTTTTACATGTACATAACACATCTTTATTAGCATTTTAAAACCTCTTCTTTCCTAGCTCTGAGCTGAACTCCCTCTGCTTTCTGTGGCTTTGAGTAGCTATTACAGCTCTGTAATGATTGCTGTACTGCACAGTGCTTTGCAGCCCACAGAGGCATGTTGCACAGAAAGCTTGTTAATCTTGAGAAAGAGATGTCGTGTTAAAATGCTGGGGTTTCAGTTGGTGGAATTGAATTAACTATTTGCTGTTGGCTCAAATTTTACTGGCAAGCAATTGCTCTCACCTAAGTACAGCTACATTATGCAGTACAGCAACTGAGGAACTTGGCTTACACAAGCTTGTTAGAACTTCAAGTGAATGAAGCTATTCACTCAAGAGTATAGTGATATTAAAAGCTTCATCCTGTGTTTTAACTACATTTTAATTTTACTTTGTGTTGGTTTTTTACCTTTAGAGTAAAGGTAAATACTGTGGATAAAGTATCTAAAAATAGGAATGGCAAAGGAAGATTTAATAGCACTGAAACCAGAATTAGTTGATACGTTTAAGTCAAAGACATAAGTTACTGAAAGGACAAAAAGCTTATTGCTGACCTTCTGTATTTTTTACACAGTTTGCTTTTGTTCTTCTTTTTGTATGTCTTTGGAGTGCATGAAATGCCTTCTTAAAGCATTAGTGTTTTCTGAGGAACTACTTAGACTGAACTTCAGGAGCTTGGAGAAATAATTAAAACTGTGACTGGCTGTCAGGCAAGTTTGGGCAACAGTGGTTTTGTTGTCACCACGATACCGATTTTGCAATTTTGGTCACCTGCCAAGGTAATTTATAATGGGAATTATCAGCCAAGGCCTTTTCTAGTACTTCAGCTTATTTTGCCATTACTAGTATATTTTACCTTTCTCATTTGATAGAAACATTTGTAAGTGACTCATTCTCCCATAAAGTAGTCAAGAGATCCCAGAAATGGGATATGCAGCAACTGATTCATTTTTCAATAGTGCTGGAGAAGAAATAGCTGAAAGGGAAGAGTGCTTCTAGAGACATGGAGATTGTTTAAAGAAGTTGCATTGCATCTCTTTGGAGCACCTGGACTATCAGCTCTGGGGAGAAGACTTATCATTTGACAGAAATCAGTATGATTAAATGTTAGAGAAAGGCTTTTCTGGTTTTGTTATAGTGGGGCTATTTTTTCTTTTCATTTTATAAGATGCAGAAGTCTTCTTTATCATCTTCTCTGTTTTACTTAATTTATCCCTGGTGAATTTAGACCTAAAAACATAGTAAAGGATGTGAACAGAGATTTTTAGGAGGCACTTGTGAAGGGCTTGAATGGTAAATAAAAGAACCCTTTCAGATTTCTGAGAAGCCTTCCAGAGAAAGTGAGACTGCTATATGATCTTTGCTAAGAGGAGAATTCAAGGTAGGTAAATACAGTGCAGAAAAGCTAAACAGGTTTGTTGCACTCCTGTATGTCACAGTCTTGGTTAGGACACTAGCTTATTCTATGTAACTTCAAAATTACAGCAGGTCAGTGTTAGAGTTGCAAGGTAGGATGCATTAAGTCAACATAATTTTAGTTGCTAACTTAATTATAGTTTAAATAAGCAAACAGGAAGTCTTGGGTTTAACCTCATACATTCTTACCCATCAGCTTTCAAAGAGATTTGTTTTCATTGGTTACCTTAATTCTGTGTTGCCATGAAGATGGGCCACGTTTCTGCATATCTGTTTAATGAGTTACATAGCTTGATGTGTATATTTTAAGTGGAAAGTAAGTGGGTTTTTTAAGAGTACTTTGATACTTATGTCAAACAGCATTTGGGTAATACAGAAATATAGTTAAAATATTTATGGTATTTGAAAATGTATTTTATATAAATTGTCATAAAGCATGTTTCATTGTTTGATTTGCCTTTAAAGTACTGTCTTTTTAATAAACTAGAGAATCAAAGTAAATGAGTGGATGAAATTATTAGGAACAGTACTTTACTTCTGCACACCTAACTTTTATTCATCCTTTGGTTATGAGGTGAGAGACAGACCAAAGCAAAAAAGTTTGGGGTTTTTCCCTTTTCAGATGTTTTTTTCAAGTGCAAACAGACTCATTGAATGGACTGTTTTAAAAAGAAGAAAGTGTTCTTTGTGCTGCTGTGAAAAGATGAAGCAGAGTTCAAGCACATGGAGTCAAGGCTTGTTCAGCTTACAGTCCATTCAGTGGTTGGCTTTTCTTTAAGCTTCTTCAGTGTAGGGGGTGTTTTGAAATGTGTTATTTTTTAAGTTAATGTGAACTATTATATAGCATTTTAGTACAAAAGGTGATGCAGTGGTTTGGCATTTTTTAACCTTAGTATAGGTTATCTTTATTTTCTAAAGCATACATAGGATATTAAAAACTGTGCTTTGTATTTGCATAATTATGGTATAAATATTAATGCAATGTGGATTGTGGCGTTACAGTTTCCATGTACTTCATGCACAAGCCATCATTTCAAGTGCATCATAATATACCTCTAAAATACTGTGTAGCTTTACTGGGGATCATTTCTTTTCATCTCCCTAAGGAGGTGAGGAGGAAATTTAACAGTTTGTGTCCAGATCCCTTCAGTGCAGATGGTCTTTTCTTACAGGCTTTAGGTCATTGTCCTGGTAAGAGGACATCTAGTAGAGATGGGTAGTTTGATTTATTTCACAAAGGTATTCAAACTCAAGAAAGAGCAGGAGTTGGGCTCTGATCCTAATGGATCCCTTCCAACTCGGAATATTCTATGATTGAGTAATTTTGCTTTCTTTTATAGTATTTTGCTAATCCATCTTTATTATCTGCTTCTTTTTCTGTGCTTTTTTATTAGAAATTAATTAAAATGTGGAGGCGAGTTAGGATTATGCTCCTGAAAATTCATGAAGAAAATTGTTAGGGTGGAAGAACTCTCTCCAACAGCTGTTGCCTGTACTGTGCAGTGGTAGGGTTGTGGGGGAGAAGAGCAATAGAGCTTAAGGGGTCAGTGAACATAAAGGGCCTTTCAATGTATGAATAATTTGTCTCTATTAAACTAAAGATGCACCATCACTGGCTCAATGTCTATCCCTGGATTTAAGGCAAGTACCCAGTAGCAGTTGACACTGAAAACCAAGTCTATTAGATAATGTAAACCAGGCTTTGTCTGTGGTTTTGCTCTTAACTTGAATTCTCAGTCCACTGTTAAAGGGCTAGGAACAGTTTTGTCAACATTAATATACACAATGCAATGCATCCTTTTAGGGTATGAAAATGATTCTGTGGAAGATTTAAAAGAAATTACTGCAATATCCTCTCGGAAAAGAGGGAAGCGAAGATACTTCTGGGAGTACAGTGAGCAACTAACACCATCACAACATGAAAGAATGCTGAGACCATCTGAGTGGAATCGAGATACGTTACCAAGTAACATGTACCAAAAGAATGGTCTTCATCATGGTAAGAACAAAGTCATAGTTACAAGTCAATGTGCTTTGTTCTGCATCTTCAGAAGTCAAACTCCCATAATTGCAAGGGCTGAGAAGTTGTGCTTTGGCCATGAAAATAAATCATTAGAGCACTGCAAGTCTGTTGCTCAGTTAGCAGAGTTCTGTGACATGTTCTAGGAATGCATAGAGAACATACAGTAGGAACTTTCAGTGTAGTTTCTTCCAGAGAAGGGTGGAGGAATTGAGAATTGTAACTTCTGAGGGCTTTTAGTGGAAACCCCAAGAGTTTGAAATGTTCTCAGTGCAATACTCTAAACTTCCTGGATGGTCACTTGACTGATACTTGCTCCTCATAGCTGTTACTTTCAGAACTGCTTATGTTAGAAGTAACCTGGAAGTGATCCAAGATGCAAAGTTCACAGTAACTGCAGTATGAACAAACAGACAAATGGACAATAAGGTGTAACTGTCTCTTTTTGCTCCTTCCTACTTGTTTCTCCCACCTGTGGGAATGCAGCACAGTGAAGCTGTCTTTTGTTGAAGAAACTATTTCTTTTAAATATCCTTTTGGAAATTTAAACCAAATGGTCTAATAATTGTGTTTTAGTCTCGGCACATTTTGAGGAGCAATTTGCTGTACCACACACATGACTAACATCACCCAGAACAAATCACTCTTAGGAGTAATGTTTGTTCTCTTGTCATGGGACCTGTTTGGTAGGCTGCTCCCTTTGATTTTGGCATTGAAGGAGAAAATTAAACCAGCTTCTTTGGTTTTAATGTTAACATTTCCTTACAGTTGAAAATTACTCTCTTTAACATGGCAGCTTACCTTCTGCAAAGACAGAAGATTTTGTTGTTGTGGTTACTTGTAGATTTATTCAGGGAAGAAAACGTTGTTTTTTTTAACCTGCTTAGTTTTTATATGGTTATTTATCTTGTGAAATACTGGTACCTGAAGTCCCTATCACTGCTTCTTCTTATGAAGGCTTGTATCTATACTTGTTGTTAAACAACAAATAACCAGACATGTATTGAGGACTCAGTCCCACCAGATACTTGAAGGAGCAAGTGATCTTTAAGTCAGGTGTGTACTCAAGGGGTATGTAGGATCAAACACTTCTTAACATCCTGAAGCTACAGAATATGACACATGCAGGATTTTTTTAATTTTCATGTACAGAAATGTACCAAAGTCATCTGCTACCTCAGATAAACCATGCTAAATCGTCAGCTTTCTAATAAATATTTTTGGAGCAGGTTTTGTTAGTTTTATTGATGTTCTCATTCGTGTCTATTATAACTGATGTTTTAATAGATATCTAGAAAAAGACCCATTGCAGTGGCAGAAAATCTTAAGGAATAGCAATTTTGTCTTGAATAGGTGTACTTCCTCAGGAAAACCAGGCCTTAAATAGCTTCAAATATAAATAAAAGGGGTTAACTAGCCTTTATGTGGACCATTTAAGCTAAATATTGCAGAAGATCATTTCAGTATCAGGCCTCAACACTCTTACTTAATGCAGAGCTTTAGCAATAAGATTATTTAGGAATTTAATCAATTGGAGTGTGTAAGAGGATATACTGGCTGAACACATGAGTTAGCAAGTTACAGGTGGCGCAAAACAACTGAGTTTGAACTTGTGGCATCCATTTTTCATCACAGTTGTGTGTGTGTGTGTAGTGTTTATCACAGGCAGTACTCTGGCCAGCAGTATTTGCTCTTATCTGGCCTGGGTATAATACGAATTGTACAAAGCAGTTTGTCTGGAAATGCTCTTTCTATTGTGAAAGGCTGAAAAAATCACATGATTCCAGTCCATTCTCTGGTAGTGAAAAAGGAACTTAAACTGCACACAAAAAAATACATATTTAAGAGTGGTTTTCTACAGGTTTGTGTATGTATTGTGTCACTTCCCAACCCAGTTTTCTCCATATTTGAAATAGGAAAATATGCAGCAAAGAAGTCACGGAGGACTGATGTAGAAGACCTGACTCCCAACCCCAGAAAACTTTTACAGATTGGTAATGAGCTGAGGAAGCTGAATAAGGTGATCAGTGACCTGACGCCAGTCAGTGAACTTCCCTTAACTGCCAGACCGAGGTCAAGAAAAGAAAAAAACAAGCTGGCTTCCAGGTATATATATTAGGTAGCACTACATGGATTAATCAATTTGGATTACTACAACTGTGCTCCTAAGATATAATTAATCTTTGGCTCAAGAGATCCTGCTTCATGGTGGCATTTCCTGCAATGGGCTAATTACCAGTTTATCAAAAAAAGCAGGGCACTGCTTGGAGAGGTAGTTTGTCTGTTCCTTAGATAATGCTGTATTTCTACTGGAAGTTGGCTTACTGAGCTGCAGGGTAAATGATAGATACAGTGATAAAGTGCACAAGTGTGAAATGTGAGCAAGTGTAGGTAGCAGCTTTCAGTGAAGGTGAGTGTGTAGATAGATGGTTTTGTACATCACAGCTCTGGGAGTACTGGTTGATAAGTTTGTGTGGCAAACAAACAGATGCTCTTAGTATTCTGGAATTTCTGTTAGTGTTCTAATTCTTCCCCTCTTCTTACTATAGGGCTTGTAGACTAAAAAAGAAAGCCCAGTATGAAGCCAATAAAGTAAAACTCTGGGGTCTCAACACGGAATATGGTAAATACAACTCTTCACATCTTAATTTTTCTTTTGTTCAGACGAGTCTGTGTTTGCACCATTTTATAGACAAAACAGAGTTGGTACAAACCCAACGATTTTGTTGGTACAAAAAAAGTCCACTCCATAAAGTGTATGCAGTTGGGTTACCTGCAGTGTTGAGCTACTTTACAGCTGTAAATTATGTATATGTACGCATGAAATGTAAATATTTTTAAATGTTTAGAGATATAAAGTATTACATCTATGTTTTACAGTAAGTGTGATGTGACACCTTTGATTACTTACAGATAACAGTGTGTGGAAAACTATGGATCTCTCTTGCTTCAGGGGGGGAATGTGCTGTAAATCTAATCCAGGTTTTTTTCTTTGCAGATAATTTACTGTTTGTGATCAACTCCATTAAACAAGAAATAGTTAATCGGGTGCAGGTACCTAAAGATGACAGAGGAGTCAACATGGAACAAAAGTTGAACGTACTTATTAAAGACACTCTGGGTAAGCAGCCAACTTCATGTATTTGCCTGTATGTGAAGAAACATTTAATCTGTGATACATTAGATTGCAAAGTTTCTGGAATAGAGCAGAGAAAGTAGCACTTCCTAATTGTAGTTGTCTGTGCCTTTTAGTTGATGACTAACCAAAGTGTTCATTGGCTTTGCATTACTTAGAGGAACGCACAGATATGTGCAATGAATAGTAACCTTGCAGCACATTTTCTTACCCTCCCTTTTAGGACTACCTGTAGCTGGACAGACATCAGAATTTGTGAATCAAGTTTTAGAGAAGACTGCAGAAGGAGACCCCACCGGTGGCCTTGTAGGGCTACGAATACCAACGTCAAAAGTTTAAGACCTGACATCAGCTGTTCTCATTGGTCAGATTCTACATGTGTTGTCAAGTACTTCATTGTAAATTGCATTCTGGTCTGCATGACAGTTTAACATGATGTAAACACTTAAAATTAGGTTCCATTGTTTTTAAATAACCATGTAGTAAAACAAATCAAAGCATGACATAAAATGCTTAATAGCATTTTTGGAGCATAAACCAGGTAGTTTCAAACCCGCTTTAAGCTTAAACAGAGAGATGAGGATTCTTTTAAAAATTATCTAGGACCAGAATATATCACTTTTGCTTTAGAAGCAAAACCATGTTTTTGCTAGTAAAAAATGTTAGTATATGCCAGACATTGTGACAGGTTTATGCTCCAAGTAAAATAAGAGGAAGCATTTTTTTTTGTAAAGCTGTCAATTTAGAGAGTTTTTTGTTTTGCTTTGTTTTGGTTTTGTTTGGTTTTTTGTTATTTTGTTGTGGTTTTTTTTTTATAATTGGATTTTCTTTTGTTCTTGAAAACCAGTGAGCTTTCTTTGCAACCATTAACTTGTACATAGCACACATGGCATTAGAGCTAGTGTGCCTATAAGACTTTAATTTTCTGAGCTTAATATAGTATTTAAATGTCTGTGCAAGCAAGAGAAAAAAAAGTCTATTCTTTGTGCCTTGTATTTTGGGGGGAGAGCTATCAGTATAAGCTGGTAAAGTTTTGTATGAAGAAAAACCCCGAGGGGAAAAACCGAGATGTATAGATGGTAAAGATTATAGGTTTTAATGTATTTGTTCCAGCTCTTAAAAATTTTTGAATGTATATAGGAATATGTTGAAAATGTAGATATATGCCACAGAGTCTATGTATTGTATAAAAGATGGCTCTAGAAAACTCAATTTCGGTACTTTGGCCGGAAGAAAACAAATACTTGCACATTAATGCGATTGTTTATTTTTGTACCAAAGACAAATGCAACTGATATGGCAAACTGCCAGTCTAAGTAAAGTTTTGCACAGCTTATATGATACTGTACTGAATGTAAAAACAAATGAGAAAAAAAAAAAGAAAAAAAAAAAGAAAAAAATTAAAGGTCAGGGTTAGGGATCTTACTGAACTGTGAATTTTTTTGTTTGGGTCCAATTATCTACAGAAGGAGCATTCATACATAACAATATTATTTTGCTGTTCTTGTAGTTCGCTTCCATGGTAGATAAGTTGGTGGCCGTCTTGGAGTCTTTACATCTTTTTTTTTTTTTTTTTTTTTTTCCTCTGCACTTACTGTAGGAGATTTTAATATATTTGGATTTTAGTAAGCTATTGGTAAAATAGTTTTCAACTTTGAGAATTTAAAAAAAAATATATATATAAAAATATTTAGCTTGTTGTAGTATACTTCCACCAAACAACCAAAATAAAATTATTTTTATTGTAATGTGTATATATGTAAAGAGAAAAAAGAGCTACAAATATCTAATTCCTTAGTTGCCACTTTTCCAGTTGATGTATTATTATGCATGAGATGTTTCCAAGGATCAACACAGGCTTCAGACAAAACAAAACAAAAATTTATAGACTTTTATATTTTTGTACAGATATTTCAAAACTAGCTTCTTCAAACTTATATCTTGTTAATTCAGTAGTTTCTATGATTGAGGAATATTAACACACAGTTCTTATTTGCTCTTCTGCTAATAAGAGTTGGCTTTGTAGTCAGTGTTAACGTACAGATTAAAGCTTTAGCCTTTAATGAGAAAGTCCTTTATCTCAAGGCAAGATCATTCTCTGGTTTCATGGACCCCCTCCCCTGCCCCCTTTTCCTCCCTGTTCTTTCTCTCCCTATTTAAAGATGACAAAACACTGTTTACTGAAAATAGAAATACCAAATATTTTCAAATGTAGCTGCTGAAAAAAAAAATGCAAAAGTCCATGAAGGCTTTCTCCCCATTCCCTTTGGGGGATTTCTCCACTTCATTTCTGGTTTGTCTTTGTTTGTACTGTGATTCCTTTTTGTTTGTAAGTAGATTATTTTTATATCCAAACTTGTACTATAAAAAAGAAAGTCTGAATCAGTAATAGTGCAGTAAGAGTGGCCGATGCAGGGGGCAGCCCTGCCATGTCCTTGTGAGTGTGTACACAGCCTGCTTTGTATCTAAATATTTTGGAAGACTCAAAAGGGAGGAGGAGGCCAAAATACCACTACTGAGCCGTACAGAAAGGCTTTCCTACAAGAGACTGAACTAATACCCAGGGCAATTTATTCAAAACTTTGTCAATCCACTTCAGACTCACAAAATCTGAGTGGAATGTGAGTGGTTTTGTTTCAGGTGTTTTTGTTGTCGTTAGGGTGAGGTGGGAGTTGGCTGCTGCTTTACACAGTGGGTCAGATGTATTCCTGTTGTCATTATTGCCAACGTTGCAGTTACTCTGGCGATGCACATGGCCCATAAAACCCCGACAAAGAATGTCTCTTGTGAAGTTCAGGCTCTGCCTGTACCACCATTTGAACACTGCTGTTCCTTTCTGATGGATGGTGTTCACGCACTGCTCAGATCTGAGAGGTCCTTATGCTATATCCAAGCTCTGCAGGCAAGGCAGCATTTCTAAACATTAAGGGAGCAGTTTTGCAATGAGGAAGAAACTTCTGTAACAAATTAAACTGACAAGGTATTAAAAAGTCCCCCTTCTACTGCTCAGAAATACTGGGCAAATACAACTTTATAGCTTTTTAATTTTTGTCTGAAAACCAGAATATGATTTTGGTCTAGCATTTCAAGGTAGACTTTGAATCTTTAGTGAATTCCATACCCTCGCATTTCAGTGTTTTCTATGTATTATTTTAAGTTAAAGCTTTTAAATAGTTGAGCTTTTTAATGTTGACACTTTATTTTGTACCTATTTATATGTATGTATATCTTAGAAAAGCACTTTGTTTAAAAAGAAAAAAGAAAAAAAGAAAAAAAAAAAAAGAAACTGCGTTTTATATGATTCCTGCCACTTGCTGCTAACTCTGGGCTGGTCAGAATGCTGCAGCGATACTTGATATAAATAAAACCTGGCAGTAAAATGTAGAGTAAAGATAAGACCTTTTGCTGGTTTAACTTTATCATAAAGGTGACATAGGCAAGCTGTGCAGCTTTACATTTTAACCAGGGGACTCTGTGGCATTTAAACCGTCTAGAAATGGTTGTACTTTAATGCCAGTAACAATCTGCTTCCTCTAGTGTCATTAAAATATATACATTTAGTGTATACTTATCACAAACAAAAAATCTTGTAAGGGTATAAAAACCAACAAATGTACATGTTCTGTTTCTTGGCAATTGTGGCATGCATTTTTGGATGATCTTTAGAGAAGACCATTTTCTAAAGATTTTCAGTGTTCATACATGGTATGTGGATCTTAATTAAGTCCTGGATTATTTTTTGTTTGTTTGTTTTTGAGTGTAGGCATTGTGAATATTCACTTTTAATCCTATATCCAAAAACAATGATACATTTTTGATTTAATACAAACAAAAGCTCTTCCTTTTTCTGATACACTGGATTCTCTAGAATTTGTTTCCATATTAAAAGCATGCTGTCATAACTGCTCTTGTTGAGATCTCATCAGTCTGAACTTAGGTGCCACACTTGGAATTGCTGGACTGCTTGTTCTACTGTACCATGTATGATTCTTGTCCTTTCCTACTTCCTTCATGACAGATGATGATGTGGCTTTATATTGTGCCTTACTTGTACACCTAGAACTAAATGTTTTTCATTCCCTCTGAACTCTTCAAACCTAACCCTTCTGAAATTGAATCAGAACTGATAAAAGCATCCTGAAGAAAGTCTGGATAGGTCTGATTTCAGTTTCTCTCAGTAGCAGTCCTTTTGTATTTATATGGAAGACCAGTTTTTGAATGGCCTTGCAAAATGTGGGGGTGCTCATGAAGGGTGTTTTTTAGCCCTAAACCCCTTTTGCTAACGCTTCCCTTCTATGGTTTATTGAATACATTTACTGATACTTGGTGAGTACTTTTTTTTGGATGAGGGAGACTTATTACTGAAGCTACGTTTATGTGTGGATGGCTGGATTTTATCATACCAATTGAAATCATTGTGATTTAATGAAGTTGCATTGCTGTAATGCTGATGTGAGAGTCAGGCTCAGCTGTGTTCAGTTTCTAACTCTTTGTAGATAGACTTCTTTTCCTACTAAGAGGGCCAGGAAAAAAGTCTTGGTTTGTTTGGGTTTTTTTAAAACAACGAAACGAAAAAACCCTAAAATGGATGAAGGGTCTTTTAACTAACCTAAAAGCAACCAGACACTTCTGAAGTACAGTGGTGTCAGTTTTGATTTTATTTCAAAAAGATCCACCCCCAAATATTTATCTGATATTTGCCTTCATTAATAAAACAGCTTAGTCATACAATATAAAGACTGGATGTGCTTTTCTTTTCCATGAATCATTTAAACAGCTATTTTTTAGAGCTCTAAAAGGCTTTATCAGGAGAATTTCAAAGGGTTGTATACAAGTTGCCTTCAGCAGAAATAGCAAATGCAATTCTGTTCCTCAAACATGCTTGCTAGTCTTCCTGAAGTTCTGTTGAGGCATAACTCAGTTATGTACCATGAATGTTAGGATTTGGATTTGGCCTTGAGACCTGAATTTCAAGAATGCATCTAATAATGATTTTATTTTCTTTATAAGTTGGAGGCTTCAGTTGGAATCATCTAGTTAAGTGTGCTGCTATATGTGGTCTTGGCTTATTGACACAGCCTTGCACACAGCTGACGTTTATTTTGTTTACCCCAGGATTGTGTGAAGTACATTTCAAACAGTTACTGCTGCAGTGACTGATTCTTGTAACTGTATTAAGGGCATTAGTATGTTGAGACAACAGCACTCTTGAGTATCTCCCAATATAAATTGGGATTCATAACGTCATGAATGAAAGATGGCACTTTTAGGTTTTATCTTCTTTGCAGCATACAAAAATGTCTCTGTTTCTATGATTTACATTTCACAATATGCCATGTTTTTCCCCCCAGTGCTTCTAGCATGATAAGAAGGTGTGTGTGCACTGAATTACAATCCTCAGCCTCTTAGACATTCGTAAACTTCCACAAGAGCAAATACTGATTATGCATTTATTATCTTTCTAATGAGCTGTAGAGCTAAAAGTGGAGCCAGAAGTATTTTAAGCTACACTTTTTTCCCCTGTTTTTCCATTAAAAAAAAAAAAAAAAAGGTGTTAAGAGTTTATCTTGAGTCAAGAATTGTTTATAGTCCAGTATCTCTAAGTCAAATTTGGGTGAGTTAACTAGGTATTGTAAGGGAAACTTCTGGATTGGATTTGGTATTGTCAAAAGCACACTCCACTGTATCCAGATCTTCTGATGAAGAAACAGAACCTAGTAGCAGCAATTAATTTTATTAATATGTCTTACCATTATTGATAGTGATATATTCTGATTTGAATCCTCTATCTTCCCAGAACACTATGTCTAAGCAAAACTTGCTGCTCAGTATTTGTGGTTGGATGAACTCGTGAGGCTGATGGCACATGTGAACGTAGGTGGTTGTCAGGCAAGAAAAAAAAGCATTTTAAACAAAACATGGCATCCTGTTCTGCCTGTACTTGGGGTTATGATTGTAACGCTGTCCTTGATATTCCATAATCAACTTCCAACTGGAGCTCAGAAAAACTTACTGAGAGTCTTGTCTCTGTCAGAAAATAAATTTACCTTGTTAAAAGCATGATCTGTTAAGAGTTGCGATGTTTAATGTTGGTTAATAGTTGTGCAGTTTGTTTTTCTTTTTTGAGAAGAGGCACAATTCAACTATTGACTTTGTTTACTCTGTCACCCTTGATCCCTAGCACTTCTATTCAGATACAAATTCATCAATGTATGCAACATCCTTTGTAATTTAAAATAAAAATTGTGGAGGAAACACATCTCGCGTCGTTGTATGTTTGGGGTGATAACGGTGTGTGTCCCCGTGAGTAAATGCCCTCGGTCTCCTGGCACCTCGGCAGCTTTCCTTCGGGAGGGATCCGAGCCAGGTAAGGGAGTAACTTGTTTCATCCCAACAGCTGCCGTGGGAAGGCTGCGGGGTCCGTGTGCAGGGACCAGCAGGGCCCGGGCAGCACCCACAGGTGTTCGGCTCCTGCAGTGGCCACGAGAACGGGCCCTGTTTTCAGCACCTGCTG